>NC_056747.1:469159882-469499882 GCF_019279795.1 Protopterus annectens
CCAAAGTGAGGTAGATCAAGCTTGTGCTAAAGTGACTAGTGAGTGTGAGGGCAGGGCTTGTCCATATTTTTCTGATAAACGTAGACCAGTTGTGCAACCTTTGGAGATTAGTAGGTGTCCCCTCATTACTTTGACAAACTCGCAGGGCATTGACATTATGAAGGACATTATCAGAAGGAACTGGCATATATTGCAGGCTGACAATAGATGTTTGGACTTACTGAAGAATGGTCCTAGGTTTGTATACAAGAACAAACACAATTTGAAGCAACAGCTATGCTATCCCCGATATAAGATTCCTGAGCCTCAACAATTTATGGGCACGTCTAAGTGTAATAAGTGCAAATGTTTGCCACTATATAGATGAGTCTAGATTTTTTAGACATCCAGTAACTGGTTATTTGTGGCGGATTAAGGCATCTGTCGATTGTAATACCAGACGTGGTCTACCTTGCTCATTGCCAATACTGTTTTTACTTTTATGTAGGAAAGACCAACAGGAGTCTGAAGGAAAGGATTAGAGACCACATGTACTGTATTAAGAAGGGGCATGATTTTAGTGCTCTGGCTTAGCATGTGTTGAGATAGGTCCTAACTATATTTTTGCCTTTCAAGTACTACATGTTCTTAGTTCCAATTTACGTGGAGGTGGCATAGTGACCCGTACTGAGGTGGTTGAGCTAGAATGGATCTTGAGGGGAGGAGCGCATCAGGTAATGGGATTAAATGATAGTGTTCCACTAAAACCACTATTGAAATCTAAATGGCTAAAATGAACATATGGCTGTTAACCCCTAGCCTACTATGGTCATTTTGTATATTTTTGTCTTATTTCCCATGAAAGGTTTTTTATATATTTATAATTTTATTTTTACATATATATATATATTTTTTTTTTGGATGTTTTGTGTTTTTATTTATTTTTTATACATCTGATTAAGGATGTATATATGTAATTTGTTGTATTTTTTATGTCATGTAAATTTATTATGTAATTGAAAGGAAACTTTATTATTGTGTTTTCTAAGTTTTTTGAATTTTTAAGCCATTTGATTCCATTGGATAAGAGCTTCATTGGTGCGATGTCAGTTAGGTATAAAAGTTTTAGCATGGATTGTAGAAGTGTCTGAAGAAGCGGTAAGGTACTACCGTGAAAGCGCTCACCCTTTGTATTAAAATCTTGTTATTTATATATTTATTATTATTTGTCTATTGCATTCGTTTCTTGACACCAGCATTCTTATCTGCCAGTACTTTGGGGTATTTTCTACACTTCCATGATAACGTTTAATTTATCCCCTTCTTTCCCTTACTACTCTGTTTTTGTGGCAAGACTTTATCTGTTAATAATTTAGCTGCACAGGAATATATCCTGTTTACTTCTGTTATATCATGTGAATCGCTATGGACAGTCCTAATTACTTTGTTCATTTGTTTTATCAAACTTCTAACTTCTGGGGTTTTGTTGACTTTATGTAGTCTATTTATTTCACTGATCATAATATGTCTGTCCATCTCTATTAAATCAAGCAAGTCTTCTCTTATCGTTTTCTTCTAAATTGAGGGTATTCTATAGGTAGTTCCACAGCATATTCTTGTACCACATTCTCTTTGGGTTCATCCTGTCTCATCCATTTCTCTTTCATATGAGAACTTACTGACCTATCACCCCACAACATTGACTGTGTCATAGTTGCCATAGTTTCCTTTCCTCCCCTTGTTCTGCAACTCCAACTCAACATTTGTACTGGAGTACTGTGTAAGGCTCCAATGTATCTTAATCTGGCAACTGATGAAATGTTGCTCACTCCACTGGTTTCACCTCAATTTCGGGATCCATTGATCTATCCTGGTGTGATGTGAGATTTTCTTCACTAAATCCTTCACTTCACTTCACTTCACAGGTAATCCATAACTTCACTTTCTGTTTCTTTAACTTCTCTATTACTAATCCTTTTTTCTACTTTTCCTCTTTGTTATCTTATTTTTTTGTATTTTAAAATTTTCCATGTCCAGATGCCTTTGACTTTATTTCTCTCCAAATATCTTTAGCGCTGCTCTTCTTGTATTGATTAGTTTAGCTTTCCCCTTTAAATATTACACTATATTAAATTATTTTCTTTCCGATGTCCATATTTCTTCAGATGTCCCCTGATCCTCCTGTTTCCCCTTACTTTAGGGACTCATTATTCCATCATACTATGATGCTACCTGTGTTAGACTTTCTATACTACATCCTTTACTTTGTAAGTATTCCATAACTTCAACTTCTGTTTTTTTTAACTGCTACTTTACTAATCTTCTGTTTTGCATACTCTCTTTGTGATCTTATTTTTTATTGTGAAATTTTCCATATCTTAATGCCTTTGTCTATATTTTTTTCAAATATCTCTGGGGCTGCCTTTTTGTGTTGATTAATTTGGCTTTCTCCCTTGCATAAATATTGCGCCATATCAGATCACTCGGGGTTGATGAATGAAGAGAATGAGAGGGAGAGAAGGTTGGATGATGTGCGGATAGTGAATCATGAAGTGGAGTGGATTAGCAAGGAGGAAGTAAGGTTAGCTATGAAGAACGGAAAGGCTGTTCATCCAGATGACATACCTGTGGAAGCATGGTGGCGTTTAGGTGAAATGGCAGTGGAGTTCTTAACTAGATTATTTAATGAAATCTTGGAAAGTGAGAGGATGCCTGACGAATGGAGAAAAAGTATTTTGGTACCGATTTTTAAGAATAAGGGTGATGTGCAGAGCTGTAGTAACTACAGAGGGAATAAACTGATCAGTCATAGCATGAATTTATGGGAAAGAGTAGTGGAAGCTAGGTTAAGAAGGGAGGTGATGATTAGTGATCAGCAGTATGGTTTCATGCCAGGAAAGAGCACTACAGATGCGATGTTTGCTCTGAGAGTTTTGATGGAGAAGTACAGAGAAGGTCAGAAGGAGTTGCATTGTGTCTTTGTGGATTTAGAGAAAGCATATGACAGGGTGCTTAGAGAGGAGTTGTGGTATTGTATGAGGAAGTCAGGAGTGTCAGAGAAGTATATGAGTGGTACAGGATAGGTACGAGGGTAGTGTGACAGCGGTGAGGTCTGCGGTGGGAGTGACAGATGCGTTTAAGGTGGAAGTGGGGTTACATCAAGGATCAGCTCTGAGCCCTTTCTTATTTGCAATGGTGATGGACAGGTTGACAGACGAGATCAGACAGGACTCCCCGTGGACTATGATGTTTGCAGATGACATTGTGATTTGTAGTGAGAGTAGGGAACAGGTGGAGGAGACCCTGGAGAGGTGGAGATATGGTCTAGAGAGAAGAGGAATGAAGGTCAGCAGGACTAAGACAGAATATATGTGTGTGCATGAGAGGGAGGATAGAGGAATGGTGTGGATGCAGGGTGTAGAGGTGGCGAAGGTGGATGAGTTTAAGTACTTGGGATCAACAGTTCAGAGTAATGGTGAGTGTGGAAGAGAGGTGAAGAAGAGAGTACAGGCAGGATGGAGTGGGTGGAGAAGAGTGTCAGGAGTGATTTGTGACAGACGAGTACCAGTAAGAGTGAAAGGGAAGGTCTACAAGAGGGTAGTGAGACCAGCTATGTTATATGGGTTGGTGACAGTGGCATTGACAAAAAGGCAGGAGTCAGAGCTTGACGTGGCAGAGTTGAAGATGTTAAGATTTGCACTGGGTGTGACGAGGATGGACAGGATTAGGAATAAGTATATTGGAGGGTCAGCCCAGGTTGGAAGGTTTGGAGACAAAGCCAGGGAGGCAAGATTATGTTGGTTTGGACATGTGCTGAGGAGGGATGCAGGGTATATTGGGAAAAAGATGCTAAGGATGAAGCTGCCAGGTAACAGGAAAAGAGGAAGGCCTAAGATAAGGTTTATGGATGTGGTGAGAGAAGACATGCAGGTGGTTGGTGTGACAGAGCAAGATGTAGAGGACTGGAAGAAATGGAAACAGTTGATCTGCTGTGGCGACCCTTAATGGGAGCAGCCGGAAGAAGAAGATCAGATCACTCACTCTTTCTCATGTCCATATTTCTTTTTATACCTTTCAAAAGTCTCTGGATTTTGTTCTTTATATTTTCATGCTTCCCCAGTTGCTTTTTTTTCCAAACAGACCAAGGTTTCTTGGTCTGTATAATGTTTTTCCATAAATCTTATGTTAATAAATACACATTTTTATTTGAAACTTCTGACAGTTTTTTCTTGTGGAAGTATTTTTCTTTCCTCTAATTTCTCTCAATTTTTTGCATATCTTCTGTCTGGAAATTCTGGGCTTCTTGCGTAATAGTAACAATGCTTAATTTCTTTCTCATCCTCAACAGTCACCTTTACAGCTGTTTTTTGGCTTGTCAGTTTTTGTGATTTTTGTGGACTGCTACTTCTTTCTACAACGGGGGGGGGGGGATCCCCCTCCCCCTCCCCATTTTCAGTATGCAAGAGTCTGTGATGTTAAAGACTGCCTAAGCCTGTAAACAGTAAATCTTATTCTCAGCAATCTTTAAAGCACTCACCAAGAGCAGTATGTTTGAACATCTGGTGGGTGTACGCACTATCTGGTCCAGGGTATTTGTGCTAATACATTCTTGAAATCGTTGTGCCTGTGAGTATGAAGCAGTGTATGTTTCCCAGTGTATAGAGGGGTAGTTAGTGTGCATTGAATATGGTATTAAGTTTAATGGTGCATGTTACTGGTAGGTCAAGGTCTGAGCTATGGAATTCTAGGGACCCAGAGGGTTACCTACAGCTTGCTAGGATGGTAGTATAGGACTTTGTCTGTAGTGATGTGAACATGGATATATCCCAGGGGACCACCCTGTTTAAAAAACAGAGTTATGCTTGTTGTTAATGTAGATTGAGACTCCTCCACCTTTTGTCCCTGTCTATGCAGCTGGTGGTCTAAATGTGTGGAAGGCTCTGAAGCCCTGCAATCCTGGAGTAATTTCTGTGAATTTATACCATATCTCTGTGAAGGCACAGGTGTGAGGAAAGCTTGTAGTCTGTGGAGTTAATTGTTTAGGCTCGTAGCATTCAGCAGTTACACCTTTAGGTTTCTTTGGGTGTTATTTGCTTTGTTGGTAGGTTTGTCAGTTTGGCATTGCTTAAAAAAGGCTCTAGGGAGGTGGATAAAGTTTTAGACAATACTCTGAAGCCTTGGGGAGACAGGAGACAGACCATCCTTTGGAAAAACAACATGGTCTGATAACCATGTCCTCCCATGCCGACAAATATTGAATCCCCTTGGAAAGACACCAAAAACTAAATGAATTATTGAAGTCAATCATCTTTTGTTCATGCTGTGGCATCATCCTTGGTAAAGTAAAAATGCTGCTCAATGCGCACAGCACATACATGACTGAGACAAATATTCAGAGAGATCAACAGTGTCTCTCTTCATATAGTCCAGGGAAGTACATCTCTGGTCTTTAATGTCCACACAGAGTATGATAGAATTATACTGGTACCTGTGGTGTAGTGACTTGACTGCTTTTATAACAATTAGCCATTATCTTTTCCTTCAGTCTGGTGAGTGGGACATCTGTGTGTCATACAGTAGTCTCTTATGATGAGAGTCCTGAGTAATGTGTTGGCTTGCCTTATGAGATTTGCTTGTGTGGCTCCACTGGGTATAGAAGTATGTGTGTTGTTTGGTGTTGCTTTTGGTGACTGCTTTAAAGGTTGCTGAGGATAGGCATTACTGTTTAAAGGCAAGTACCTTAACTGAGGTATGCTACAGTTGGAAAGCCTGCAAAGGTTTCTTACTTGGAGAATTCATGGTATAAACACCACTGTTGTATATGGATTCCCTTAAAGCCCTGTCACTACACTGTCTTCTACAGGTTACTGAGAGGTGATCTATGCCTGGCATAGAAGTGATCCTTGGATCCAACTCTGATAGACTGTGTGCATATCTTCAAAATGAACAGCATCAGAACCACTACATCCAAGGATTTAAATTTTTCTTGTGGTATAAATAAGACATGTTGATGAGACAGATGTGTCTTACAGGATACCCAAGCTGTGGAAAAGGCTCTCCATCCATCTGAAGCAGAGTCCATCCCTAATCCCATTTAGTCATAACCTTGACCACTGGCTGGGAAATCAGAAGTTCACTTCAGGTCTGGCTCTCATGTCTCTGACAGAGGCAGACAGTAATGCTCTAACATGAACCTCCCACATAACCTGTAGAAACTTCCTGTAATTCCCCCCGCATAATAAATGCCCATGATACATAGGGAAATAGTTTGGTCACATGGCTAGGCTATAAAGGCCGTGGTGTTCGTTAGCCTAGTATATAACTATGAACCTATGAATTTTCTTGTATATATATATATATATATATATATATATATATAATTATGAACCTATGAATTCTCATATATTTATATATATATATATATATATATATATATATATATATATGTGTGTGTGTGTGTGTGTGTGTGTGTAGATATGGATATATGTCTACTTTATTTCATTGTATGTATACCCTATCAAATTTCAAGAAGCAGACTCCATTTCAGTGAAAGTGCAGTTTCATGAAAACACACTTTCGCAAAACGCACATTAACAAATTAGTTGTGATGGTTTGGGGATCCTCTGGAACAACAGGTAAGGTGTTATTTTACTTGTTATCTACACTTCCAAAGGGAGTGGACGAGGTAGAGCATTTGCAGCTTGGTTATGTAGATCACGGTACAGTGTGGATAAGGAAATGTACTGTTTTCCCCACAGTAGTTCAATCTCAAGAGTTAGCATGTATAATTAGCAGTGGTGTGGGGGGTGCAGAGGGGCTTGCCCTCCCTGCAGAAATGTGTTGTTAATATTTATTTTCGTGGTTCTGTGCTTTGGTAATGTGTGTTTCGTGAAAATGCATTTTCGTGAAGCTGCACTTTAGCTGAAACATAGTTGGCATCTTGAAATTAGATAGGGTGTACTATCGATGAATGAAAGTAGACCCATACACACACACACACACACACACACACACACACACACACACACAAGAAGATAGTGTGTGTGTGAATGTGACTCTTTAAATTGTTTTAAGCATTATATATGTTTGTTTCTTTAAAAAAATAATATATTTCCTTTCTTTAAAAAAAATAATACATTTTCTTTCTTGGGCCCATTTTTCCATCTTTCCCCTTTTTATCCATTTCCTCACTCTACCTTGCTGTGTTTGAATTTCTAACAGTATTTTAAGACATAATGGTTGTCACTCTAAGCATGTAATGAAAAGTATTCCTAAAGACATTTTGAGGATGATAGCAAATACTTCAGATGAAAATGAGGCATTTCATTAGAGCTCACCAAAATGAAACTGTGGTTTATGAAAATAGATTATGACTGAATATGTTAGACTGTGTCATCATGGTCATCAACCCCCTTTTTCATATTTTCTACATGGGGTAGCAGTGTTGCATCAACTGTTGCCATTTCTCTTGATTCAGTGCCACTCTCCTACCTTCTTAGTCATACCTAACTATCACAGGTCTTCTCTCACACAAACCATCCATTTATTTGCTAGATGCCTTTGTTTCCTCTTTTCTTCCAAATTGTCTTCATCAAATCATCCTATGCTTTCCTGCATGGGTGCCCAAACCACTGTATTCTATTCTTCTTCACCTTCTTTGCAATTGGAGTTATTTTGGCTTATGTTCAGATAGCCTTATTTCTGTCTGTCCCTCAGTGTGCATCCTACCACCTACCATAGGCACTGCATCTCCATCACCTCGATTTTCCTCAACTGCTTTGCCTTCAGAGTCCAAGTTTCTGTACCAAACAGTGGTAGTGGTTGCACCATTGTTTTGTACACTTTACTTTTCAGCTTCTTTGGCATTCTTCTGTTGAACACTATCCTTGACACTCTATGCAAGTTGTCTGCAAACCCTCTGGGATTTTACCTTTGACCTCATCATTCAGACTTCCTTTCTATTCAGCCAAACCTTATAGGTAATTCAAGCTGTTAACCTGTTCCACTGCTTTCCCTTCTATCTCAGTTTTCATCTTTTTCTGATTTCCTGATTTGCTGTCATGACAACTGTCTTGTGTGTACTTACTTTTCACCAAGTGTGCCTTCACTTTTGTGCTCCATTCTCCTGTCATTTGCTGAAGTTCCCATTCAGAATCTGCTTGTAGTGCCACTTTGACTGCATACAGCAGCTTTGTTGATTTCCCCTCCAACCTCTTTGCTAATGTAGTCCATCACCAGTATGCATGCAGTGGTTCCAGAGCTGAACCATGATGCACACCCATTCCCACTGGTGTACTTTCAGTGAGTCCAAACACTGTTAGCACTTGTGACATTGATTTGTATGTAGCCTGCTCTAATTTTACTTATGTTGCCAGTACTTTGAACCATCACATGACTGCCCAAATTGGCTTTCTTTCATAGAAGAACAAAATGCAGCTACACTGCTGAAGGTGCCGTGTATACATGCAAAAATGAATCAAAGAAATCCTCGGTTCCACCACAGCACACCAAGACAGACTTAAAAACAAAACAAAATTTAATCTTCAATAAAACTTGAATAAAACTAGCAAAGTGGAGCATATAAAACTTCTGATAAGCACTTTCAGCTTACTAGCCTTCATCAGAGCATACAAGTCCAATATGCTCCTCTTATATTTAAACTTGCTTCCATCCAACCATTGGTCATGATCTTTCTTTGATATCCAATGAAAGGTCATATTTTGTATACTTATAGGCCAATCAAATTGTTAAAATATCCCATCTTTTCCTCTTAGCATAGGGAAATGTCTTGTAGAATCTCATATGAAGCTACTTGTTTGTAATAAAGTACCAGCAGCAAATAATTCATGCTCTTGTACTGTGAGGCACAAACATATTAATTATTTGATAGCCCTATCACTTGATACTCTCTATACATTTTTTATATATTTTTACAAGCTGGAATTTGTAGCCAATCATCTACTCCTATGAAGGCCATTATCCAGTGGTGGAACAAGGACATTTTAGCCATTCATCAGGCTCTGCCAGTGCTGTTCTCCAACCAGAATGGTATCCATTCGGGGTCACCTTTTCCTTCATTTTGCCAATCAGATGCATATTAAATTTAAGATGTTCCTTATGCGCTCACGGCGCTAATCAAGGCACAGACATATTAATCATTCATTCATCTATAAATTCAATTAATACCCTTCATTTCTTAACCTTATAATTTTCCAACCTAGAAATTTATAGCCAGTCATCTACTTCCTGTATATGTCATCCTGCAAAGATAAAATGAGGGCATTTTAACCATTCATCAGGTTCTTTTGGCACAATTCACCAACCAGAATTGTGGCCAATCAGGACCACTTTTTCCTTCACTTAACCAATCGTATTTACATTGCATTGCTGGTATTTCTTATGCGCTCAAGATATAGCGCTCATCAAAGCTCATAATTGAATTTATAGATGAATGAATGATTAATTTGTCTGTACCTTGATTTGTGCCTTGAGCACATAAGGAACATCTTAAATGTAATATGCATCTGATTGGCAAAATGAAGGAAAAAGTGGCCACGATTGGATACCATTCTGGTTGGAGAACGGCACTGGCAGAGCCTGATGAATGGCTAAAATGTCCTCGTTCCACCATTGGAGAATGGCCTTCATAGGAAGTAGATGATTGGCTACAAAGTCCTCAGCTTGTAAAAATATATAAAAAATGTATAGAGAGTATTAAGTGATAGGGGCGGCCAAATAATTAATATGTGTGCGCCTCACAGTATAAGAGCATGAATTATTTGCTGCTGGCACTTTATTACAAACAAGCAGCTTCGTATGAGATTCTACAAGACATTTCCCTATGCTAAGAGGAAAATATGGTATATTAAGTGATAGGGGCGATCAAATAATTAATATGTTTGAGCCTCACAGTATAAGCGCATAAATTATTTGCTGCTGGTACTTTATTACAAACAAGCAGCTTCGTATGAGATTCTATGAGACATTTTCCTATGCTAAGAGGAAAAGATGGGATATTTTGACAGTTTGATTGGCCTGGAAGCATACAAAATATGACCTTTCATTGGATATCAAAGAAAGATCCCAGCCAATGGCTGGATGGAAGCAAGTTTAAATATAAAAGGAGCATACTGGACTTATATAATCTGATGAAGGCTAGTAAGCTGAAAGCGCTTATCAGAAGTTTTATTTGCCCCACTTCGCTATTTTTATTCAAGTTTTATTGAAGATTACATTTTTTTTGTTTTTAACTTTGTCTTGGTGTGCCATGGTGGAACCGAGGATTTCTTTGATTCAAATTGGCTTTCTTTGGTCCTTGTATATTTTTTTCCAAGTCTATGAATGCCCAGTTGGGTTATTTCCTCATCTATACCTACTTCTCAACTATCTGCCTCACTGCAAATGTTAGGAAGGTTGAGCTGCATCCTGATCTTAATCCAAGTTGCTTTTCTCCCATCTTACATTTTACTGCTCTCCGTATTTATTTATCAGTTAAACTTCCAGCACTTTCATGCATTGTGACAGGCATTTGCATCTGTACTGCCCACATTTGTGAATGTTCTCTTAGTCTTGTACACTGGCATTAGAAATGCATTATTCTTTAGTCATCAAAGCTACCCTTTTCTCTCCATACAGCTATGAGTACCTTCTAAAGCCATGTCTCCCCTTACTTGCCCAACGTCTTGATTATTTATGCCATGACCTCATCTGAGCCTACTGCTTTCCTTTACTTTATTTTTCCTTAGTGCTGCTCTTTCTTCTAGTGTAAGCTCAATTTCCTCTTTCATCATAGGCTATGTTGAGGGCAGTATAGCATCCATGGGTTTTCTTCATTCAGAAACTGCTGGAAGTACTCCTTCCATCTGCCTTTGATCTCCTGTGAACTAGTGAGCAGGTTGTTGCTGGGATCCCTTAAGAAGAGTGGTTGATAACTACCTTCTTTATCTTTCTGTCTTTGCATTGTAACCTGATAGAGTTTTTGTGTAACTTGCTGAGTCACTTTCCAGGAGCTAATGTAGTGCTATTGTGACTGCTCTCTTAGCCTTTCTGTTAACCAACCAGTATTTCTTCTTAGCCTGGACCATTCTTTCTGTCACCCACTGTTTCCTACACCCGTCCTTTGTTTTGCTACTTTCCTGAACTTATGGATTCCACTACCAGCTTTCCTTATGTACCTTATTTCCATAGAGTGCTTTGCTGTCTATCTGCTGTACAGTATTCACACATGATGTTTTGAGGTGCTTGACATTCTCCTTTGACTCCAACTATTTCCTTTTCTTTCTTGAGGTGCTAGAGCCCTGAGTAATTTCCTTAAACTCTTGTGCTTTTGCTCCAGTCAACTCCTAGGTCATTGATGGTGAATCTTTTGGGCTCAGTGTGTCAAAAATTCGGACAATACCTATCTTGACTGTGCTGGCGTGTCACCCCCCCCACTCCCACCGAACAAAACAGAAACAGTTCTTTACATATTCATTTATTTAAAAAAATGCACTACAATCATGTGTGCTGCTTTGTATTATAAAAGTAAAAGAAAAATCAGTATTTTACAATAGAGAAAATGATATGCGCACTGATATTGGGCTTAAAATAGTCCACCAAAAATTATCCTACTTTTAAATGTAATTTTGAATTGAACTGAAAAAATATGGAACACATTGCATTTGATTTGATTAACATCATTTAATGATTTTTTTTTTGCCGAGTTGTAATATACAAGTGCAGGGTCACATATTTCTTGTATTTTTGTTCATTCGGTTTCTTTGGTAACTTTGATGTTGGTGTGTCACCTTTGACACATGTGTCCTAGATTTGCCTTCACTGCTCTAGGTCTTCAGCTTAGTGTCTTTTTACCTTGGAACCTTTAACCTCTGCTTGTAGCTGATTGTGGCCACCACTAGGTTCTGCTGTGAGCCAACTGTTTCACTGAGGATGATGATGCAAACTGATTCTACCCCAATGCCCTTTTCTTACTAGTAGGAAGTCGAATTTTGGCCATTCTTGTATGTGATGTTTACTCTGTTGCTGAACCATGTGTTGGCCACCATCAATCCATTTGCCAGAAAAAAATTGTCGAATGGCCTCTCCTCCTTTATGCATGTTGTCCTCTCCCTGTAGACCCAGGTAGACCTAATATCTTCTTCTGTCTGCTCAGTATGAACATTCAGGTCCCCATTATCATTGCCATTTTATGTGTCTTGCTTTATCTACTTGGTACTACAGTTGCTGCATGAAAGCACTCTTCCTCAGTGTCACAGCCCTGCTGTGGGATTGGCTGAAATTATGAATATTGCCCTATTTTTACTCTGGAGTCTGTTTGCCATGGGCGTATCACTAATTCTGATGACATCACTCAGTCTTCTGAATACTCTCCTTCATTTCTAGCCTTTCCTCTTGAGCAGTAGACTCTAGATTCCCTGACAAGTGGCTTTGCTGCACTGCCTTTCCATTTTGTCTTCTGATTAGACAGGATGCCCAGCCTCTTCCTTACCTTCATATCATCCACTTCCCAGGCAGTGTGCAGCCATTTTCCAGGTTGATTGGTCTTGCTTTCAGCTTTTGCTCACCAGAACTATTCCAGTTAACATCTGGGCACCAGCAAGCTAGTAGCTTATTGAGCCAAGGTTACTGGGCTTTATATCAGGCATACACTGTGGTTAATAGATACATAAAGACCCCTCCTGTTGTTAACATGTGTCCCTGGCATAGATCCAAGTAGGCTAAATCTTCAAACTATTTATAGCTGACAAAAGCATATGCCTGTTTTTGGTGACATCATTCAGCACTATCAAGTGGCTAACCTTGACATGTTGTGCAGTCTTTGATCATTTTCTTCTCTCTAGATTATACTGCACAGTACAGTTGGTGCCTAAAGCAATTTGCCTTTACAGTTCTCCCACCCCACACCCACTAAGGCGTGTTCCATTCATATTTGGGTGAGTTTAAGGTGGAAATGCCCATCATATTTTTGAAAGGTGGGAGGAACCTCACAGACGTGGGGAGAACATTCATACTCTACAAAGGCATTGGCCAGAGGTCAAGATCAAACCTTATACCTTGCGTATGGGAGGTAGATATGGGTGAGTACAACAGATTGCAATGAAAACATTAACCATTATGTTGTGTACTGTTAGATTTAGTATCTAATCAGGTTATTAAAGATGATAAAATAATATTACTCAAAGTGGAAATGATATGCCTATATGAATTCATATGCTTTTTCTGAAATGGATTTGAGTAATGCTTTTGCCAGCAAACCAGTATGAAGTACTTCTTGTTGGGAGGTGTGTGTTTATTTATGCAAAACAGACACACACATATGTATGATGTATTGTATGTAAGATTTTTGTTAGAGAATTGATAAAGAACGCAATTTATTTCAAATTCAGTTAAAAAGAATATCTCATGTTACATCTTTCGTTCCCACGTCCAGGGTATCTGGAGTTCACCAAGAAATTTCTTACCATGTTTGTCTTACAGGCCAGTGACTTGTCATGCTTCTTTGAACTTGACTGTTGGATGCATTTCCCTGTGGTTAATTTACTTCTGATTCTTTTGACAGGTTCTGAGGGATTCAGTGAGGTTCAAGAATGAGCTGAGTGACATGAGTAGAATGTGGGTGAGTAGAAGAGATTTTAATTTGCTCACAAGCTTTAAAAAGCCCGGATGTTTGCTTTGTACTTTAATTTACTCTTGTATGAAAACAAAACAAAAAAAATCTATGCACATGTAGCATGTTTGTGTGCTAGAGTCTGAGTGATGCTTTACTATAAACTGTGTAGGGGTGTCCCTGCTTCTTGGATAAATAAGGTGTAGCAGTGAGCTGATACTGGATTGCAGTTTGCTTCTCATGTGATGTCACTAATAGATAAATATTGCATTGCAAGAACATTGGACTAAGGTAATTGTTAAAGTAATCAAACATATGTCCAAATTTGTTGAATTCATGTGTGTGCCACCATCACAGGGCAGAAATGAAATGGGACTTGCTAAAAGAAAAGCTTTTAAACAGCAGTGGATATAAACTTTTGAGTCTGTGTTAATCATATTTTGCAAAATGACGCCTTTTTGTTTGGGAACAGTAGGTGAGCCATTAGGTCATTTAGTAATGCATGAAGTATCAAACTGCTCAATCGCACCATGGCATCACAGTGCATACCTCTTTTGATACATGCCTAAATGTACATCTCTTTTCAGTATTACCAGTCAGCTATTGTTATATTGTATAACAGCACTACTGGGTAGGGGAAAACGTAGGTGTTTTCTTTAAAGAGAATTTTAAGAAAAGCACTTTAATGTAGCCTTATTTGGGGCATGTTGGTTTGTAGAATTTCCTAAGGCTGAGCCTTCAGAAAGGAAAAAACTTTATAATTAAAAGAAAAACTGTATGATACAGCATAAGCTGCAATAAGCAACACAAATCATAAAAGCAAATAGGGTTTAGAAGAAGCAGTTTAAACTTTTGTTCCATTAAGTATGGGTTTATCAGATTGCTGGGAATTTTCAGAATCTTAGGTGATAGAGCTAAGTGAATTTTTATGCAGTGTGTATGTAGTTATATTAAAGTTAGGGGTTCTAAAGGGCAAAGTGACAGCTATTGTGTTTCACATCCCATTTTTGCAATTGAAGGCATTGGTGATTTAAAAAAAATACATGACTATTGTTGCTTTTGATCAGAAAGGTACCTCTGCCAGCAGCAACAATGTAGGTACACCATGTGTTTGATTAGTATCAAGAATTCTTAGCAAAGTTTGATTATTTTGTATATATAACATAGACAAAACCTTTCGTAGTTAGCTGAAGATCTGGAGAGACTCCTTGGTAAATAACAGAACGTGTACTTTTTATTGAACTAAATGTGCAGGCAGTGACTTTGAGAAGAGCAGAGTTGGCCCTCACCGTAGATGTTGACCTAAGTGACAGAAACGTGATAGCTTGATTATAAAACACCTTTATTAAAATATTAAGATGTAGGCAAATATACATTAACAGAAAAGAAAACAAAACATTTTAACATTTTTTATTTAAATACAATATGCATACCATATATTTTCTTTGCTACTCTCATCAGTCCAGCATTACAAAAATTGCTGAATTCCTGCCTTCCCTTAAACCTCAGTCCTCCTCCTCCTCCTGAACATTATTATGCATTCATTGTTCCCAAAAGGCTCCATCCTAGGACCACTAATGTTTAACATATTTATCAGCGACCTAAACACAGCAACTAAAGAGGCCTCCATACTACAATACACTGAAGACTCCTTCTCTATTATGTGCTGCTAGGACACAACCCATGTTCCAAACACCCAGAAAGCCTTCTCCTGCATAGAAGCTTGACTCAACTTGCAACTCCTCCTGAATCCAAAAAAAAAAATACTGCTATTGTTTACCTCCACCTCTATCTTCTCTCATAAAAATACATTTAGTATACCGTCATCCATCAAGGCCTCTATAGAACTGGTATCCCACACCAAACTAATAGGAGTGATTATAAATGACAATCTGATATCTGATTTCCACCTTCAGCAAGCCATAAAGGAGACACACCAAAAAGTAGGCTGCCTCTGTAGAGTAAAATACTACCTTATTGACTCTGCTGGATAAGAGTCGCTTCTTTTCTAGTCCCGGACCTATTATATGCCTCTTCTGTCCTAAACTATGTCAAGTCTTCTCTTTCAGCCAAAATAGAACAATGCTGTCACCTGACCGGCTCCTCTTCAGTTTGCATCGCTATACGTGACTGGTGATGCAAAAAAAAAAAGAATTCTCGAACTCAATAAATCATGGCTGAAAACTGGAATGTACTACCAAATCTTTACAGATGTGAGGAGTACTGTTGCATACTGTTTTGGTGGTAAAGCAGCTAAATATGCAACTCGCCTACAATACAGATGACATCACTGCCTCTTTCAACAACTAAACTGACTGGAACTAAAGAATTCTCTAATGTACTCACAATTAATTGTAACCTTCAAACTATTGTACAACCCTGAAAAATTCCTATCTCTTCACTCCGTCATTCAGCCTTTCACAAATATGAGACTTCTTGTTTTACTGATGAGTCATTACTTTCCATAACTAAACCCAACAACAATTCAGGATACAGTCCTTTTATATTTGTATTGGATTGCTAAGAGCTGGAATACCATCTCACTCTACTTAAGAACAGTCTGCAACTTGAAAGACTTTAAATGCCAACTAAAGCAATGCCTGATAGATAAATGCCGCTGCACTTGCACCACCCCTGGTTAAACTGTTGCTAGTGTCGCTATATGAATTTGTGCACAAGTCTCTGCTGCACAAAACATAATGTACCATTAACACAACTGTACCCTCCTCTATCATCTCATTTCTTTGCCTCCTCCTCTTCTCCCTTTCTTTGGGCTGCTCTATTTCTTTATATTAAAAAATGTTATTCATATACTCCCAATGTAACTGTTATTTTAATTGAAACTGTAAATGATGCAACTGATGTCAACAATGTCTGGAAAATGGAACCATTGGCCATGAATGAAACTTGAATGCAAATGATGAATCAATGCAAATGATGTCCATGATGTCTGTATGATGGAGCTTTACTCCCCAGGCCTCAACTGAAAAAGGGCACTGCTCAGTCAGACTATCCTGGGAAACAAATACCAATAAATAAATAAAAATTAAAAAATACTTGAACTTTAGGATGGACTGTCTTTCGGCAGTCATGCTGTCATTGTCATAGAAATGATGGACAGTTTTACTGGAAATGAATGCTACCCGCTAATTCATAAAGTTGGGGTGGGGTCCATACAGGAAATTTCTCTCTTTTCTTGGGAGACTCAGAACTTAAAGCTTGCTGTCTTTTGGAATTTCACCTCTGCCCAGAGTCTTAATAAATGGAAGACTGTGATCATGAAGACATTGCTTTATAAAGGACATGTGATCCTTAGCCATTTGGACAACTAGGTTTTTATAACTCCCTTTTGGGGCAGATCTTGACATTTGATCCAGAGCCTAAACGTCTACATCAGTTATGCAAAGTCATTCTTGAGTCCATCTTCAGTTATACCCCTTTATATGGATGGGGCTGGATTCAACCTGCTGTTGGCTAATTATTTTTTAGCTTTCAAAGAACAAGAGAGCTTAGGCTTTATCCCTATCCTTGACTGACAGATCTCATATTTATGAGAGCATGAACATGAATGACGCAGTAGAAATAGCCTTGTCCTCAGTATCAAAATGTCCAACATTCTAGTATTTGGCACTCCCTACCACCACACACACACACACACATCTGTTTTATGTACTGTTGATGAGCATCAACTTGAAAGTTAACATAATAGTAAATGACCTTGGAGTCTTTGTAGATGACCATATATTTGATCCCCAAATAATTACTTTCTACAAAGCATGTGGAAATGACTACCTGATTTTCCGAGTGGGTGAGAGCTGAGCCAGAGTAATAGCTGATCCCCTTCATACAGCTCTTTTTTAACATCTTTAGTAAATTATCGCTTAAAACATAGGCAGATATACATTTATATAAAATGAAACAAAGCATATTAATATATTCGTAGTTAGAAACATTATACATCACATATGAATTTTTGTGTAACCATCATCAGTCCAACATTACATAAATTATTCAATGCCATCTCTTAAGTCTCACTCTTCATCCAAAACATTATTCTACATGTATTATTCCCAAAGTTTCCATTTTTGCTGTGTATGTTGCTTCTTCTCTTTTCTACATATCCCTCTTCGAGTTCTTTTATCTCTGGTACATTGTTCAGTACTTCAGATACAGTTGGTTTAGGCTTTGATATCCATTTTCTAGTATGCAGCCAGCATAATTCAACTTGGTAAGGCCTTACTGTTTCTGTACAATTCAGATCTTGTATCCCAGCTCAAAAAATCATTGACTTGGTTACATCCATTTACTCACCCAATATTTCCAACAGACTACTCTGTAAGGAATATTTGAAGTCTGCTAACTCATTACAACTTTCAAACATATGTTCCAAGTTACCTCTTTCTTCTGTGTCAGACCTCCAACATTTGCCATCTATGCAAGGAAAAATTCCTTGGAGTCTGCTTGGGGTATGTAAATACTGTGACAAAACAGGTAGTGCCAGCCCAGCTATCTGGAATATTGTAAATAATTATATGTCATTTGTGAATATCAACATGATTCATATAAGATACTTGTGTGACAAATGTATTAGAACTGTATGTCAAATGTATATCAAACTGCTGGTACAGAAGTGCGTGTTGAAAAGGTTTTTGCAAAGTGCTTAAAATGTAACCACAGCATGCCCTAATGGAATAGAACAGAAATATACATACACTATTGTAACTGTTTAAATGTATATATTTTAACAGGCAGAACTGGAATGCAGAAGGTTAACTTGCAAAACTTCAGAAAAATACATGAAATTAAATTACTTTATGGCTGAGTAATAAAAAAATGTTATCTTTCAGTTTCAGTGCAGCAACAGACGCAATGTCTGTGCTGAGAATTTTTCTGTATTGTCTTTTAAGTGCTTTATTGTTTTATGACTTCGAGCAAGTACCATGATCTGAGGAAAAGCCTTGTGTATGTATTTTCACAGGTAGATGCTAAATACTGCTAGCTTTCAGCAGTGGGGGATAGAGTCAGATGGCAAGAAATGATGTAATTCTGCAAGCTATCCCAGCAGTAATATTTGAGATATTAATTTAAGAACACTCAGAGAGAGACACTGTATTCTGTCTTGGACCTGACAGCATTAAGATCCAGTCACCACATCTGTACTTGCTGCTCTAATTAAGTGTACTAGGATATACTAATTCTCTTAGATATAGTCAGGAATATAGCAAAGCTTAATTTAGATGTTTTTCTTTGAGACTGTTCTGCTATGTTGTTTTAAATATTTCCTGTGATTTTGAACTCTGATGTTACTGTGTATATATATATATATATATATATATATATATATATATATATACACACACACATATATGTATGTGTGTGTGTTTGTGTATGTGTGTATATATACATATATATATATATATATATATATATATATATATATATATATATATAGTATGCTCTTGCTCTTTTATTATTTATTATTAAATATATTTAAACATTTCATTGTGGTTGATTTGTCTATAGGTATTTAAGTTTTGAGAGTAGTTACATATTTATTTGGTGATTGGGGCACTCCTTATAGCCTTGCTCTTGGTCAAACTACCATTTGTATTGATAGTAACATTACACAGTAAGATTGGACACCCTTTGTTAAATGCCTTAAAGTAGCTGATAAAGAGGTGGCTGGTGGCAGTAATAACTACATTATAGTCTGGGCAGAAGGGGGCATAGCTAGGAAACCTGTGCCCGCTTTTCCCAGGTGTGTGTGTGTGTGTGTGTGTGTGTGTGTGTGTGTGTGTGTGTGTGTGTGTGTGTGTGTGTGTGTGTGTGTGTGTGTGTGTGTGTGCGTTTGTGTGTGTGCGCATGTATAAGTCAAACCTCAAAGAGTGTGTGTGTCAGCTACTTGGGCAAGGACGCAAAGTACTGGTTGGACAGAGAGTTTGCTGGAGGCCTTAGCTTGGCCACTCGGGTGAGACTTCAACAATATAGCTGTGTCAGTGGGGAGTCTTATTGGGGATCTGGAGAAAAAGGGAGAAACCAGCCCTGGACTGACTGTGGTCTCTGTGTGCTCTTAAGGGAAATTGCACTGTACTGTGTGTGTACTTGTCATCCTCCGAATGTATGTCCCCAGCTGGTGCTAGTGGTGAGGACTGAGGCTCCTTGATTGCTGTTGCCAGTGATGCGGTGTCACAAATACCAATGCAAACACTTCCATGCAAAAATTTTAAATCTTCTAGACTTTTGTTGCATACTTGAAAAATATACATATGTCCTCCCATTGTTTCCTTGTGAATTGCTTATCCAGTCTCTCCTTGTATACATCAGACCAGTTACAAAATATTGTATCCTGTTTTATAACTTGTTAAGATGCCATCTAGTGTACTTTGAAAAACAGAATCAAAGGGCTTCAGGAATTGTCTTATAGCCAAAGACAACAGCAATTCATTGTCTTCTCAGTATCTTATCACCTTCTTAGAGGGTACACAGGATTTATGTATAGTGCATTATATTACTTCTGTAGTGACCTGAACACAAAAGAACAATGGTACTCAATGAAAAAGTGATATCTACTGTACCATGAAGCATGACAGCCTTATATCTTAAAAGCTGGTGGAATGAGATTCCCTTCAAAGTTAAACTCTTGTCTATCAATCTATAGCATCGAGAACATGTGCACTGCAAGTCCCAGCATGGGATACAGGCCATCATTCTTCATGCAGCAAACCTTTATATTTCATGAATCCTTTACATTCTCATGAGGATGTTGTAGTGCACAGCTGAATGTCCGTGGCTTTCATTTCTTCATAGTCTTGGATTGTTTTGCTTTTTTCATAACCTTGCTGCTTTGTTTTGGTTTTGCGATTGTACATCAAAATGGACAAAAGGTATAAGGTCCTCTCTCTTTTCCCCACTGTCTTTTTTATTTCAGATAACTATGTTAAAAGTAGAATGTGAAAATACAAGCAAAATGTACAGTCCAATGTTGTCAGCCAGTGCAGTTTAAACAAAAACGTCCATGCAGAGGTTTTAGAAAACTCTTGACCTTCTTTACTGTAACGCATAAGATTTAATTTCACACTGATATCCCATGTAGTGTTCCCAGCCACCACAAAATTAATCTGATTAATTGTAACAAGGAACTTGATTCCTAAACTGCATAAGCTTCACTCTGTCAGAAAGAACTTTGATTCTCTTATTTAATATGTCCATTTAGCAGAAGTCTTTTCTTAAATCACTAACTGAATACAGCATTTCTAGACTGCATAGTTTGTTCATCAGATTTATTACTACTGTAACTGTTGATGGTTCTGCTTTTTGTTATCTACAAGATATTTCTCACCAAAATCAGTAAGATATCCATTTTTGCCAGATCCTTCTGTAGCCAGGTGCTCCTCTCACGATACACAATTAAGAACATGGAGACAACAAATAACATGTCATTAGGCCGAACCTTGTTGAAGAGATCTATAAATTCTTCATCTAATGATTGCTCTTCGTGTTTCACTGTTGCAGTCATCACCTGTGGGTTATCCCTGCTGTGGTAACCCTTGGTCAGCCCGAATACCAGAGTCAATGTTTTTGTGCACCGCCTGCCTTCGCCTGTAGTCTGACATCAGGTTGTCAGTGCTATAAAGCAAGGCAGCAGATGTCATTACATCAGTCTTTCTTGCCGTGGAGTCTGTAGCAAAAGCAGTTCACACGAGTGCCGGTCGGTCGCTACCAGAAGTTGAATTTCAGCAGAAAACATCTAAAGTTAAGTACCC
This sequence comes from Protopterus annectens, assembly GCF_019279795.1. Taxonomy (NCBI): domain Eukaryota; kingdom Metazoa; phylum Chordata; order Ceratodontiformes; family Protopteridae; genus Protopterus; species Protopterus annectens. The sequence continues at coordinate 469,181,231 of NC_056747.1, forward strand.
CATTGGGAACCCTTTTTTCTTGCTCTAACCGATGTCCGAAAAAGTCAACAATTGTCTCGCCTGTGGAAAGCAGATCCCACACCGAGACTTTCATTCTTACTGCATCACTTGTTTAGGCCCAGACCATTTTGTCCCTCGTTGCCGGTTCTATGCCCTCTTTAATGCAAGAACCATTCGCTGTAGAGCTCTTTTTGTAGACAATTATTTTCGTGTTCCATCTTCGAATTCCGATATGGCGTCTGTCAGCCAACAATCTGTCGACATTCCAAGAAAATGTAGAGGTAAAGATAGAGATAGGCCACACAAGGCTTAGCCTTCCAACGATGCTACCGCTAAGCTAAGTCGTCAGTTCTCCGGAATTCATTGAGGCGCTTTCACAGCCCTTGATGCCCGACTTGCTTTCTGCGTAGGCCTCTGCCAAGACCTTTTCGGAGTCTGGTATGCTGCAGAAATCCACTTCGTCTTCTGGGCCTTTTGCTGTCTCTGCCTCAGTTTGGTCCAGAGCCACGATGCGGGCACCGGCTTCCAAGGAGGCCTTTCGCACTACCGATTCCAGACACAAACTGACGTCTTTGCATCTGACTACCGCTTCTCAGAGACTGATGGATTCTCTCAGGCCTAGAATCCAGGCCACTCCTAGGAAATCTGTTTCTGGCCACCATCTTGATACGGCTCCCCCACCCCAAGCTCAAATGCTTAAAATGCCAGAGGATCTCCTCTCCCTTATCCGAGGTACTCAGACCTCCACTCCAAAAAGGAAAAAAGCCATCCTTCTCCAGAAATTATGACAGACCAAGAATCTGAGGAATCTGATTATTCTGCTTTTAAAGAGGAATGACATCCCTTAATTGTTTATGGGGATTCAGATGCAGAAGAAACTATCACTTCTGCCTCCCCTCTAGTGGATCTCTCCTTTTGGGAAACCCTTAACTTTCTCAGGGAATATTTTCAATGGGAATCTCAAGACTTCCCACAGTCAAATAAATGACTTAGAGAGTTTCTGGACCTGCCCCAGCACAGACCCCTGGCCTTCCCACCTATTTTGGAAGTGGTGGATGATGTTTTCCATGAATCCAGCTTAGCCCCTGATGCCCTGCCTCCTGCCCCAACTAAACCTGACAGGTACTACAGAGTACCGGATTCTCACAAATACCTGTACAGGAATCCTGCTGCAGACCTTGAGGTCATTACACAGGGACCCAAAGGAGCTAAGACTAGTTCTGCCAAGAATCCTATTCCTTTTGACAAGGACTCTAGAGCTCTGGACAGATTGGGTAAAAAAGTATACACCTTTGCAACCTTAGCTATCAGAGCACTCAATTGTCAGTTCCATATGTTAAAATATAAACAACACACTTTGGAATAATTAAAGCAGAAGATTGCTACCTCTCCTAATGGTGCCACTTCAAAAGAGCTGGCAGAATTACTACACTCTGATTGTCAAGTGGCCAAACACTCATTACAATGTGGCTATGAAGCCGTAGAAGCCTCTAGCAGGGCAGCAGTGACAGGATCTGTTATTAGAAGACATGCATGATTGAAGGAACAACCTCTCCGTGATAATGTCAAGTCTAAACTTATTGATGCACCCCTAGATAAGGAACACCTGTTTGGGAAAAAATTAGAAGAGGTGCTTAAAAAGTTGGTAGACAAAGCGAAATCTTTGCAAACAGTAAAAGGTTTCTTTCAAGTTCAACTTCCCAGATTTAGCAGGGGCTTTCCCTGTAAGCACTAGGCCTTCCCTGCACCCAGCAGACAGGGCCAAGGTAAGCCCCGCAGGGACAGCAAAGAAGCAAACAGTGGACCACTTCCGTCTCTAAGGCAGGGAGTTCTAAGCCAAGCTTTTATAGCAAGCACTCACAATGACTCTCACTCCCCCCTCTGCCCTCCTTTCACTCATCAAAACTAGGAGGAAGGCTCACCCTCTTCAAGAACAATTGGGTCTCTATAACCAAGGACCAGTGGGTCTTAAAAATCATTTCTCAGGGATGCAGATTCTCCTTCAGTGAATTCCCTATTCCAAGAGGGTACTCAGACCTCCCCCCAAACCAGTGGGTAGAGACATTGAATCAGGTCTAAACTCTAATATCCCAGGGGACAGTAGAACCTGTCCCACCAGATCTAAAGGAAAAGGTTTTTACTCCAGACTGTTCCATGTTCCAAGAAAAGAAGTCACTTGGCGCCCCATCCTGGATCTATCCAAAATGAGCACTTCCTTAGTGGTCTGCAGATTCAAAATGCTAACCTTGCAGCAGCTGCTGTGCTCACACAAAATGTCTGGCTTGTGACTAGACCTAAAAGATGCTTACCTCCACATCCCCATCAGGGAATCGTGCAGACAATTCCTGCGCTTCAGAGCAGGCTATCAACACTTTCAGTTCTCTGCACTGCCCATTGGCTTATCTACTGCTCCCAGAGTATTCACCAAATGCTTGGCCCCAGCTATAGCATTCTGCAGACAGAGAAATATACAGATTTACCCTTATCTGGATGACTGCCTCATTCAGGCAGATTGCAAAGAAAAGGTGCTCCAGGACCTTCACTTTGTCAAATCACTCCTAACTTCCCTAGGGTTCACCATCAACGAGAAAAAAAATCAAATCAAAACCCCACCAGAAAAATTGTTTTCCTGGGAGCTGTGCTAGATACAGCAACTCAAATGGCCTTCCTATCCCCAGAAAAGCCGAGCTGCCTGCCTCTCTACTTCACCCAGCTGGCTTCCAGAAATCACCTCACTGCGAGGAAGTTCCTTCAAGCCCTGGGATACATGGCATCTTGAATCCTTCTTATCCCTCTCGCCAGGCTTCACATGAGAAAACTTCAGTGGTGCTTAAAGAACCTTTGGTGTCATCACTCTCAGTCTCTAGAGACCACTCTCCCTCTGATCCCTTGTATAATGGCTGAATTTCTCTGGTGGTCAGAGGCATGTGCCATGAACAAGTGTCTTCCCTTCATCCTCCGCCCTTCCAGCCAGACCGTCACCACTGACGCCTCAAACATTGCTTGGGACGCTCACCTAGCAGGCAGGTGTACCCAAGGCCTTTGGAATGCCCAGCAACTTCACTTGCACATCAAACAGAAAGAAATGATGGCAGTGCAAAATGCTCTGACTTCCTTCCAACCCCATCTCAGGCCAGGGGTCCTCCTTATAAAAACAGACAACACCACAGTAATGTGGTACATCAATAAGCAGGGGGCACCCAATCTTACCCCCTGTGCAGGTTAGCCATGAGTCTCTGGCTTACAGCCACCTCCATGGGGCTAAACCTAACTGCCCAATACTTACCAGGGATCAACAACACACCGGCAGACCACCTAAGCAGAAACTTACTGGACCTCCACGAATGGCAGCTCCACAGAGAAATCTTTCTGCAAATTACTCCGGAGTGGGGGACCCCAGAAGTGGACCACTTTGCCTCACACCTCAACCACCAGCTGCACAAGTTCTGTACCTCGGGGTATCACCTCCTAGTGTGGAAGGTGGATGCCTTGATCTTCCCCTGGAGCTCCCTCTTTGTGTATGCATACCCTCCTCTGCCCCTTATTCCCAAGGTTCTGGTCAAAATAAGAGAGGAAAGACCAAAGGCCATCCTCACTGCTCCAGATTGGCCCAGACAGCATTGGTACCCCTTATTATGCAGTCTGAGCTTACAGCCCCCAAAGCTGCTTCCCCTGATGTCCAATCTCTTGACCCAGGAGAGGGGGAAGGTACTGCACCTAGACCTATAGACTCTCAAACTTTCAGCATGGCTTCTACACTAAAAACTAACAAGGAGTCCCTGTTAAGCAAACAGGCCCTGGACATCATCACAGAGGCCAGAAGGCCCAGCACAAGAAAATCCTATGCAGGAAAATGGAAAAGATTCTGCTGCTGGAAACAGTCAAAAGAGCAAAGTACCTCCCAACTTTCCATCCCTCTCATCCTGGATTACCTAGCAGAGTTGCTCAATAGTGGCCTCTCTTTCTCCTCTGTTAAAATCCATGTCTCGGCCATCTCTGCCCATTATGATTCAGATCCACCCCTCTTCTCTCATCTTTTGATTAAGCAATTCCTTAGAGGGGCTTCTAATATCAGGCCTCCCAGAAGGCCTCCGACGCCACCCTGGGACCTGAATTATGTGTTAGAAAAACTAACCTAACTTCCTTTTGAACCTACTGCTTCAAAAGAATTGAAATACCTCCCTTGGAAGACTGCCTTCGTACTAGCTGTCACCTCAGCCAGAAGGGTCCCGGAACTTCAAGGTCTCATGGCTGTCAGGCCCTTCATAATTTTCCATGCAGACAGAGTCTCCCTAAGGACTAACCCCTCCTTTATGCCCAGTGTGGTATCTGATGTGACCCTTAACCAGGCCATACACCTTCCCACCTTCTTTCCCAACCCTCAAAACAAGTGGGAAAGAATTCTACACTCACTAGATGTGCACAGACAACTTGAATACTATCTGGACTGTACTAAGCCACTCAGAAAAACCGACCCCGGCTTTTTGTAAGCTTTGCCCCAGGGGCAGAGAGGAAGCCCATCTCCAGACAAACCATTTCCAAATTGATTTCAAACAGTATCCATTTTTGCTACAGACTACAAGGGAAACCCATCCCTAAGTCTATCCGTACCCACTCTAGTAGGGCAACCTCCACTTCCACTGCCCTCCTCAGAGGAGTACCTACCAGGGACATCTTGAAAGTGGACACCTGGACTTCTGTCCATACCTTTACAAAGCATTACCACTTATCTCTCTTTTCTAAGTCTAGGGCAGGGTTTACCTCTGCAATTCTGCAGGGCTTCCTGTCCCATACGTAGGACTCAACCCTATCCTTCCACCTTTTTCCTCAGCTTTGGGAATCCTCCCACAAGTGATGACTGCAACAGTGAAACATGAAGAACATAGTACAGTTGTGTACACTTACCATAAATGTAGATGTTCGAGTGTATTCACTGTTGCAGTGTTAGTTTCCCTCCCTCCATCCCCCATTTAACATCTTCCCCTAGGGGGACACAAGCTTCCGAGATGGCCTTTAGCCACAAGGACCACTTCTCTCTTTTCCCTTGTGCTTCTGATGGGTTAGGGCAAGAAAAACTGATGTAATGACGTCAGCTGCCTTGCTTTATATCAGTGACGACCTAATGTCAGACTACAAGTAACTGCAGCTTGCGCACCAAAACATTGACTATGGTAATCGGGCCGACTGAGGGCTACCACAGCAAGGATAACCCACAGGTGATGAATGCAATAGTGAATACACTCTAATATCTACATTTATGGTAAGTGTACACAGCTGTTCTTTGGGCAGCCACGGTGGTGCAGCGGTTAGCGTTGTCGCCTCACAGCAAGAGGTTCTCCGGTTCGATCCTCAGCTGGGGTACCTTCTGTGTGGAGTCTGCATGTCCTCCCTGTTGTCGCATGGGTTTCCTCTGAGTGCTCTGGTTTCCTCCCACATCCCAAAGACATGCTGTAGGTGGATTGGACACTCTAAATTGGCCCTATGCATGAGTGTGTGTGTCAGTGTGTTTGTGTGTGTGTGTGTGTGTGTGTGTGTGTGTGTGTGTGTGTGTGTGTGTGTGCCTTCTGTGGAAGGTTGGGTGCCAGGCTGGCAACTCGACACCATAAAACTCCGTTGCCAATCATGAGTGGACAGGTGATCTGCTGCGGTGACCCCTAACGGGAAAAAGCCAAAAGAAGAAAAAGAAGTAAACAACAGTACTTTGTCAGTCTTCATTTTATCCTTAACATATGGGTTTGGTTCCGATATCAGAACCAACACCACTGTTACTACAACTCACATCAGCCAAAGAATCTCAAGCTTCACCTATACCTACAATCCCTGTCTCTCAATTACCCCAGATCTTGTTTACCACTTTCCAAAACAGTTGCGTTTAGTTACTGGTCTCGAGCGAAGTGGGTTTAGGTTAAATTCTTTTGTCCTTTAAAGTTTCTCCTAACTAGTTTAGTTCTTTTTCCTTACACTTAGTGTAATTTTTTAAGTATCATTGTTGATACTCCTTTTCCTTACACTTTTGTGTATTTTTCCACTATCATCATTGACAGTTCCCCCCTCTCTGTTTCGTAGTTATATACCTTGCCCGTACACATTTGTCTATTTGTTTGAATATTGCTGATGGTCCTTTTTACCTTTTCTATTCTTTTAAAAATATATATTAAAAAATATATTTTTCCTTACCTGTTCTTTGTGGATATGGCTGAAAAAGGTAAGAGCCCTCTCATTTTAAAAAATGCCAGAAGCATGGCCATAAAATACCCTCGTCGAATTTTCACGCTGTTTGCATATACTGTTTAGGACCCTTCCATGTACAAGAAGACTGCAGAATTTTTCATGCCTTCAGCCACCAAGCTTTAGTAAAAAGGTGAAATAAACTTATTTTAAAAGGTCTTCTTCCCTCAGCTGGACATTTCATCTCCTTCCTCATCTTCTGTGGACAAAGGTAAGAAAAGAAGCCTCTCAGTCCTGACCTCCTTGTCATTTCCGAAAAGCAAAAAAATCGAAACCCTCAGACCAGAAAGTTTCTACAGAGCTGCAGGCCTCTGCTTCTGACACATCGGCCTTCAACTTTGAAGACCTCAGTGCAGGAAATTCCTATGCCTTCATCTGCTATGACCAAAGACATAATGCATAGGACTACCTATTCTCCTTCAATTGATCCCTTTGCTGGAGAGCTCCCTGAAGTTTTTCTGCAGAGGCTTAAGTCTCCTTCTGCTTTGTTGATGATCTCCACCAAAAGTCTTTCTGAGCTCGACATGGAGAGGCTAGTGAATAAAATCCTATGGGCTAGAGGACTTTCAGGCCCCCTGTTGGTTCTGACCCCACTCGGGTTTTGCTATTGAAACTTCCTTTACCCCACTAACTACTCCTCCTATAACCTTCTCAGAGATCTTAGAGTCATCTGTTCTAGATCTCCCAGCAATGAGTGTACCAGCTCAGGAGTTATCAGTTTCCTCAGAACTGGTAGTTACCCTGAGCTCTTCGGTTAATCCAGATCCGTCCCTGAGCCATAGCTACCCTGTCAGTTCCAGGTGGCAGATCTCCACTCCAGAATTTGTGGAGCTGTTCCTGTTTCTCTGAGCTTAGACTTGAGTTAGTTTGGCTCCAGCTTCGTTTTTGAGGGTCAGTTCTTCAGAGCAGGGAGTGACCCTGGTTCAGAGGCAGTCTATCTCTGGTCTGGGCTCTGCAGAGGGTCCTTTCTTTTGCAGAGACTCAGTCAGCACCTTGTCCCTCGGAACAGATACCCCCTTCTAGTTCAGTTATTCTTCCTGCATCACCACTGGGACAGCAGATGCTGAAGCCTCGGGCTTCACAGACTCAGGTACTGTCATCTTCTGATATCTCCCCATATTATTCCACTGAGGAGATCCCTCAGAAAAAGAAGTGCAAGAGGAAGCACTTGGGTTCCTTCCAGGAGTCAGTCACAGAGGACACAGAGTTCGATGAGGGGAAAAGGTCCCCATGGTCCCCTCCTGAAAATATCTAATTTGGAGACATCCTGGAAATTTTAAAACAGAAGGGTGGCTGGAAGTCCCAAAATTCTTCCTCTGAGAAATCTGTTTACCTGCAGGCTTTTGGCACCCAGCCGTCTAGTTCTTGGGTGACCCCTCTCACTGAAGAATGTATTCAGTTGATTTTACAGTGGGTGTGGGAGGATCCAGACACCTAGCCATCCCCAAAAGATCTGATAAAATACTATCCACCCCTGAAGACAAACAATTCTGGGCCAAGGGATTAGCTGTGGATGCCATGGTCGTAGCACCCACCACTGAAAAGAAACTTGCTGAGGAGAGTTCCTCTGTCCATCTGCCCAACAGGGAGTCTTGGGCTATAGACAGATTTGGGAAGCAGGTCTGCACTTCATCAGGTCCTTGAATTTTTGGCACATTTCACCAGACTCCAACAGGATCTGATTAAGGAATTGTCAGACACCCTAATGGAGCTGTAGCTGAGGGAGTCCAAGAGAAAGTGGCTTCCCAGTTAGCCACCCTGGAGTCTTTGTCCAGTTTGTCCATGAGTCTGATCACTCATACAGCCGAAGTGACATCTAGAGCAGTGGGTGCAGGTGTAGCCATAAGGAGACATGCCTGGATGTGCCTATGTGATTTTGTGGAACCATTCAAGTCTTCTTTCGTCAATGCTCTTTTTAGCGGAACTTCTTTATTTGGCCCCAAAGTAAAAGAGACTTTATCCAGGTGTTATAAGGATGGTAAGACCCTTTCTGCTGTTTGTGTGCATTTCTCCATCCACCAGAGGTCCTTTTTCAGGAACCAAAGGAGTGGTGGAAAAATGTGATTCAAAAAATCCCAAGGGCCTTTTCAGGACACACATGTAGGAAGGTCCCCCAAGGGCAGAGGGTGGTACCAGAATGGAAGACACCAGTGTCACTGCAGAGGTGGTCCACAAAACTAGGGCTTCAGGGATTCCTTTCCAGGTAAGCCCTTACAGCACTCCTGAAGGGAGGTTCTGATTGTCTTCCACTGGAGGCAGTTGGGGGACGCTTGTCCTCGCACCTAAATGCCTGGCTAAACATAACAGATTCCTGTGTGCAGCAGATCAAATCCAGATGCTTTATCATTCCCTTTTCACAACCTCCCCCTGTACACAAGAAAATCCCTGATGTTTAACCCAATCAGAGAGATTCAAGAAATTGAAAGATTGCAGGACAAGTCATCCAAGAAGTCCTGCCAGACCAGACAGAATCCAGAACCTACTCAAGATTTGTTTTAGTGCCACAAAAGACAGGGGACTGGAGACCCATTTTGGATCTCAGTGTGCTGAATGAATCTGTTCAGCAAACAAAGTTCCAGATGGTCAAGGTACAGTCTTTTTTTTCCTTTTCTGAAAAAGATGACTGGATGTGGTCAGTAGACCTTCAGGATGCATATTACCATATAAAGATGGACAAGCACTCCAGAAAGTTCCTTTTTTTCCAGGTGGGAGGCAGTCATTTCTAATTCAGAGTACTGCCCTTTGGTCTCACCACAACCCCCCAGGGTGTTCACCACATGTGCATGGCAATAGTAGCAGCCCACTTGAGACTGCAAGGATTCTGAGTGTTTCCATACTTGATCGACTGGCTCATAACTGCTTGACCAAGCATCAGTTAATGGTAGCCAGAAATTACACTCTTGATATCTGCACCCATCTGGGAATTATGGTAAGTCTCGAAAAATCTTATTTAACTCCAACACAAAATTTATAATTCATAGGGGCTGTTCTAGATGCTCAAACATCAATGACATCCCTTCCTGCAGAAAGACTTCAAAGAATAGTGGTAAAGGTACAAAGGATAATCTACAGAAAGAGGATTCTGGATTGACTAGTATTGCAAGCTCTGGGGTTGATGGCAGCATCAGTAACTCTAGTATCTGTAGCCAGGTTTCAAATGAGAATTCTACAATGGATACTAGCTTTCAAGTGGTATTTCCTTCACCAGCCCTTGTCGGACCAAATCCTGATCTCCAGTCATTGCAAAATGGATCTGCTTTGGTGGGTACATTCTGAACAAGCACTCCACAGTCACCCCTTTGTTCTTCCAAAGCCTGCAGCCATGGTGACCATAGATGCCTCCCAGATGGGGTGGGGGGGCATTATCTAGGCAAGATGGTCCATGTCAACAAGCAGGGAGAAACCAAGTCCTCATCCCCTTTGTCAAGAAGCCCTCAGAGTGTGGCAGTGGGTGATCTTTTCCAACCGCTTTCTAATAAAAGCACACATTCTGGGGAGTTCCAGTGTGATTGCAGTCAAATTGCGCAGATGCATCCTTAGGCCTCACGAGTGGTCTGTCAATCTAGAGGTGGCGAAATTGGAATTCCATTGTTGGGATCAACCTTGCTGTGACTTGTTTGCATCTCTCTAAGCAACAAGTGCAGCAACTACTTCGTCCTGATTCCCACTCTGAGAAGTCACCCTGAGACGCTCTCCTCCACAGTTGTCCCTCCGGTCTCCTGTATGTCTTCCCCCACCTCTAATTCCAAAATTTTTAAAGAAAGCACTCAGGTTGAAAAGCACAGTAATCCTCATTGCACCTTTTTGGCCTCAACAGATTTGGTTCCCCTTTCTTTGGCCTTATCTGATTTGACAACCCTGGATTCTGGACCCGGTTCCAGAACTTCTGTCCCATCCAGACAGTCTTGTTCACTCTGACATTTTGAACCTCAAGCTGACAACATGGTTACTCAATTCCATTAGTTGCCAGGCATCCTATTATTTCCTTCCCAATATGACACATTCTCTTGTCCACTCATAAACCTTCCACTTGGAAACTGTTCTCTAGTAAGCGGAAAAGATTTACTATTTGGGCCCATTTAAAACAAATGAATCCCTTTTCTGCTTCCGTAGAGCATATCTTAGACTTTTTAGCCTCTCTTTTCAATCCTGGAGCTTCCCCTTCCATTATTTGATTGCAATTGGCTGCAATCTCTAATTTTCATGATGGCTTAGACGAATGTTCTTTAGCCTGTCATGGACTTTGTAAATTGTTTTCAAGGGGCAGACTTGTATAAAAACCACCATTCATGGACCCCACTCCTTGAGAGCTGAACTTAGTATTACAAGCTGTAATACATTCCCCCTTTGAACCCTCTGTGGAATGTGATCTGAAATTTTTATCTTGGAGTACACTGTTCTTAGTAGCCACTACTTCTGCCAGGAGGATTTCAGAGATCCAGGCCTAATTGTCTGAACCTCCTTATCTGATTTTCCATAAGGATAGGTTCTCCTTACAAACCAACCCTCCTTTTCTACCCAAGGTAGTATCAGAGGCTAATATCAATCAAACGATTAATTTACCAGTTTTCTTCCAAATTCTTTCAAAGGAGAATATTCCCTACATTTACTAGATGTCTATAGACAATTACATTTCTACCTTCACAGAACCAAAGACATTAGAAAATTAATTCAACTGTTTTGTTTCCTTTTCCAGTGCAAAACTGGGTAAAGCAGTCCTCAGGGTTACTCTTGTTAAATGGTTGAAAAATTGCATTGCATTCATTTATGGTAAGAATAAATTAACCTTGCCTAAGCCCTTCAAAGCTCACTCTACAAGATCTATAGCCACTTCAGCAGTTTTCCAGTCTAGAACTTCGGTGGATGATATATGTGCAGCAGCTACTTAGGCTTTTCCCCATACCTTTATTACTCATTACAATCTGGACTTGGTCCTCTAGGGGAAGATCATCCTTTGGCTCGATGGTGCTCAGGAATATCTGTCCATGAGTCCACCCAAGACTTTAGGTAGCTGGGGACTCTGTCCCATCTGTCAAGGATAAATGAAGATTGACAACATCAGATAAAGGCATTATGTATTCACCATAACGTTCCATCTGTGTTGTCTATCTTCATTTAAACTTGACTTTCCTCCATCCCCCGGCCTCAAAGAATTTTTGGTGGAGTGGATCATATTCCCTTGAAGTACTATGATTATTCAAGCACAGTAGATAAGGCTTGCCTCTGGCTTACTTTATATATATATATATATATATATATATATATATATATATATATATATATATATATATATAATGTGTGTGTGTATATATACATATATATATATATATATATATATATACATATATATATATGTATGTAAAATTATGTGTATAAATGTCTATAGGGTTTATATGTTTATTTACTTTTATTTACTTTCTGCAAACTCGATCTGAGGTATTTGAGAGAGAGGAATTGTGGGTAGAGCTGAAGCTCAAGAGTTTTTGGCTGGTGCGAACTGTAGTAATGGCGGAGTCTGTTCCAATATCAGAACCAAACCCATTTGTCAAGTTAAACGAAGATGGACAACACTGTCAGGCAGCTCGAGTTGAGCTGATAAAAGGCACATTTGGGTTTGAAGCCCATCAGTGCTTTATTATTGTCGAAGCATACACTGCTTGAGACTTTCAAGGACTGATGGTTGGTTTGTGCTGTGCCTGTGCTGGGCATATAAGTTAATAAGAGTGCTCACTTAAAATACTAAAAACAATAAGGATAAGCACTTTTGTCTTGATCAACATTAAAACTTCATCAGATAAACTGTATTACACAACCCAATTCATTTAAAACTACTCCCAATCAGTCACAGAGTTTGTGGAAGCCATTCATTGGTCAAAGCCATCGCCCCCTCTTTACATTCATAAATCTAAGTACAAAAATAAGTATGTGGCACTTATTAAATTCCTGGGATTCTTTCTGTGGTTGAGTGTCCATGTTCCTTTTTCATTTTTGGATTGTTTGAACTTAGTGTGTTGGGCAGATAAGTTCCCTTTGGGGAAGAAACTTCCATTTTCTTATTTGTGTTGCTGTTTTAAAACTTTCCTCGTCGGGATAGTTATTGTAATGGACTGTCTCGAGATTGTAATGTACTTTTAAATGAGGCACTCATTTCTTTTTTCTGTCAGTTTAAAAGCAGTGTAAAGTAAGTGAAAACATTTTTTCTATGGAGAAATGGTGTTTATTTCTCCCTTGTGGAACTGGTATAGTGTTTTTAAAGTATTTTTACTGTACTTTTTCTGTCAAAATGGTAGTTTTTGTGGAATAGTAGTGTTTATTGGCAATTAATGCTAATCTTCCCTGGGAAAGAGGCACTATTTTTGACTTGAACATGGAACAGACTACTGATCCCTTTGCCCACCTCAGCAGGCTAACATTTTGCCTCAGCTGTAACTGGGTGACTATTTTGTGGCCATTTGTTGTACCTCAGACCAGTCATCTTTTTCTCTGGATCCCTCTGCTGTAGCACCTACAGCCAGTATGGACCAGAGGTCACCATGTCCTCTGTGTCTGTTGTAGTCCCCTTAGTGGGCAAGGGAGAAACACTCTTGTTGATCCTGGGAGAGGGAACAGGGGAGGTTTCTGAGTTGTGTTAGAATGCTGTGGCTACCCCTGGGGAAGCAACTGCTACCATTAGTAACACAGCTGGTCCCATTTTTTCTTGTCAAATAGGCACAGAAAACCAAGTATGTATCTACTCCAACTCAGATTTGTTTGGATAGGAGTAGTTTACTGAGTCTGGTGCAGGGTTTAATTCGGGCTTTTGATCCTTCTTGTAAAGTAGTTTCTGGTAAAAGAAAAAAGGGATTCCTCTTTTCCTGAAGAGAATTCAAAGTTCGGAATCTGAACAGGCAGACGCAGGGACTGATACAGGGTTTTTCCCCTCAGATTTCTGATTGAGTCAGAGGAGAGCTCATTTTCTAATTCTCCATTTGGAGGATTTCTCTTTGTCTGAGACTATTGCTAAAATGTGCCAGTGTTTCCAGTTGGAGAACACAGTTTTCTCAGTCCCTCAGAAAATACTATGATTTGTTACAGAAGGATTTTCCAGAACCTTTGTTTCCACCAGTTCTTCGTCACATGCTGTCCCAAGTAGTGATAGGACCAGTTTCTCCCTCTCAGGTGAGAAAAGGTTTTATTCAGGGATGTTCTTAGTGCCAAGGGAAGAAAATGCTTGTTGAACATTACTGGAACTTCCCTAAACCTGTTGGTGAGGGCGCCCAAATTCAGAATGTCACTTCACAATCTATTTCATCTTCCTTTTTCAAATTTCACGCTAGCACTAGACTTAAAACATTCTCATCACATCATTATTCATCTAGACCTCAGATATTTCTTAAGGTTTTGTGTCTGGATCACATTATCACTTCTATGCCTAAACAGTTGCACTGTCTACTCCAAGAGTATTAGGTGTCTGGCTTCAGTTACAGCTCATTGCAGGCTACAGGTTATGTACATTTTTCTATATTTAGACAACTTTTTATCTTTACAAAATATATTTCATGGTGTTTGGAATCTTTCTTGGATGAGAGCTCTTTCACAAGCCTGGATTCTTAAGAGAACACTCAAAAGTCTTTGATTCCACACAGGACTGTGTTCCTGAGATGTCAGCTAGACACTGAAGTAAAAGCCACAAAAGTTCCAACAGCTTACAAACCCCAGTCTGTTCAGAACGACGAGATGCAAATCTCCAGAAAATGCTATATAATAGTAGGACCATTAAAAAAACCTCTTTAATAAAAATTTAAAATAAGATAAGCATTTCCATTTTGTTTTACCGCAAACTTCATCAGATAAATCCAAGGAAGTAGAAAAAATTCTAAATGAAGTATATCTTGAATGGGGCAAGAAATATACCCCTTTATTAGGTAAAGGATTAAATAAAAATCCACATTTTGGGAAGAATGTTAGAGAATCTGACAAAATTAAATTTGAACACACTTGCATTTTACAGTATAGCCCCCTATATCAACAAGTTAAAGATGTATTGTATAAAAATTGGAGCATATTTAAAGCTGACTGTGATAAATACCAAGTTTTGGGTGAGAAACCAATGTTTACTACAAAAATTGGGTTTAATGTGAAAAGGATTTTAGAAAGTGGATCAAAATATTTTGCAGCAGATGTAACTACTAACAATGGTACTAGACGTTGTGGGAGATGTAAATATTGTCCTTATGTTTCACAGGATATTGAGATTAGTTTGAAAAATCAGAACAGTATAGTTTACCCTAGGAAAGGTAATTGTTTTTTTAGCAAGTTAGTTTATATTGCTACGTGTGACACTTGTACTTCCTACTATATAGGGAAGACTGAGAGACTTCTTAAAACAAGAATCTATGAGCACTTGTACGATATAAAAAATAAAAAAGCTACAAATGCTTTGTATAAACATAGTATAATATGCAATAATTATATAGGTTTTCATTTCGCCATTTTAGATTTAGTTCATTTGGAAGACAGAGGTGGAGATTGGCAAAATACATTATTGAAAAAAGAATTGATGTGGCAACTTAGACTTGCAGCAAACTGTCCCCCTGGCTTAAATGAACATTTGAATTTGGCACCTATCTTAAAGGAAAGGGCAGAACAAGTTTAAGTAAAAGATGAACAGTAAAATTTGTATATTCAATATTTATTTTGAAATTTATGCTCTTTCTTTTTATGTATTATACAATTAATATTTTAAGATATATGGAATTTTATTGTTTTTTATTCTTGGTGTTACAAATTAACTTCTGGCATTTTAAATCTTAATTAGGTTATTGGGTGTGTTGATTTTGAAAATATTGAACCAATCATTGACTAGTAGTTTTTATATTTAAGCAGTTTTTCAGTTTTTGTGTTTAATTCTAAAGAAGTCAAGTTTTAACTGACGAAAGCTCTTAATTCTGTTTTTTTCAATAAAGAAGGTATTGGACTCACAACGAATAGTGCTTTCATTTGGGTTTAACTCTTTTACTAATGGCTGGTTTCATGTGCGGGTACTTCAATGGACCCATGCGGTTTAATGGTCCATGTTAGATCTTCCATTGTCTTACCCTATTCGAATCTCTCAGGTGTGCAGGGGTTCTCTTCTGTGGTGGATTCATTCCCTGGATCTCCTCCGAGGTCGTCTTTCTTCCACCTTCCTCCTCGGCCACTGTGACCATGGATGCCTTCTTTCTAGGGTGGAAGGTCCAAGGCATGTGGTCCCCCTATGAAACTCATTTGCATATCAGTGTCCTGGAGATGAGGGCGGTGCTTCTAGTGTTGCAAGTTTTCCGTGCCGATCTTTCCCTAGGGACGATTATGATCCAGACGGACAATATGTCTGTGCTCTGGTACATCAACAAACAGGGGAACTAGGTCTTATCCCCTGTGTTGCAAAGCCATGATTGTGTGGGAGTGGGTGATCTCCACCGGCCGTTTTCTGGTGGCAACGCACATTCTGTGGAGGTCAAACATTCTAAGAGACAGGCTCAGCAGATCTATTCTGATGCCTTACTGAATCCTTTGGTAGTGGAACAGATCTTTCTCAAGTGGGATCAGCCTTCCTGCGATCTCTTCGCCTCTCCTTCCAACGGGAAGTGCAGCAAGTTCTTCGCTCTGAAACCCCCACCGGGGGAAGTCCCCAGAGACACTCTGATTCATCCATGGCCCCCCAGTCTTCTGTATGCATATCCTCCTCTACACCTAATACTGAAATTTCTTCAGAAAGCGCACAGGCTGGGGAGTTTAGTAATCCTCATTGCCCCATTCTGGCCTCGCAAAGTCTGGTTCCCCTCTCTGTGGTCTCATCTTGTGGGTCCATCATGGACATTAGATCAGACTTCGGATCTAATTTCTCATCCTTCAGTGATTCCCCGTCCACACCTGGTCAGTCTGAATTTCACCGCTTGGCTGCTACAGTTCCCATAATAATCAGGACTCCTGGGTTATCTTCACCGGTCAAAAGGATTCTGGTTGAGGCTCATAAGTCTTTTACTAGGAAGGTTTATTCCAGCAAGTGGAAGCGTTTTTCTATCTGGGCTTCGCAACATGACCTAGACCCCTTCACTGCCCTGGTTCCAGCGGTCTTAGAATTTTTAGCAAGTATTTTTCAGCAAGGTGCCAGCTCTTCTGTGGTCAAGGTCCAACTGGCAGCTATATCTAATTTTCATGTAGGTGACAACATGGCTTCTGTAGCCTCTTCTAAGCTTTGTAAAGCATTTTTAAAGGCACCTTTCTACCTCATCCACCAGTTAAGGGCCCTACACCTCCTTGGGATCTTAAGTTAGTTCTGGTCCCCCCCCCCCCCCCCCTTTGAGCCTGCAGCCTCATTGGATTTACAATTTCTATCCTGGAGGACTGCCTTTTTGGTCACTATTACTTCTGCCAGAAAGGTTCTGGAGCTTCAAACATTGTCGATCAAGCCTCATTTGATATTTTATAAGGACAGGGTCTCCTTGCGCATTAATCTAGCCTTTCTTCCTAAAGTAGCTTTAGGGTCCAATATTAATCAGGTGATAAATCTCCAGTTTTTCTTCCTAAATTTTCAGAATAAGGGAGAGTACAAATTGCATTTGCTAGATGTGCATAGACAGTTACATTTTTACCTGTACTGGACTAAATACTTTCGTAAATCTGACCAACTCTTTATTTCCTATTCTAAGCCTTTCTTAGGGAAACCAGTGTCGAGGGTCACTGTTACCCATTGGATTTCCCAGTGTATTACCCTGACATATTTGGCTAGTGGGTTATCCCCGCCAGGTCATGTGAAGGCGCATTCCACTAGATCCATGGCTACCTCAGTGGCTTTTTGGTCCAGAGTATCTTTGGGTGATATGTGCTCTGTGGCCACTTGGGCTTCTTCACATATTTTCCTCTCACATTATAAGCTGGACATTCTATCAAGGAGCAGGGCATCCTTTGGCTCCGCCATGCTCCGGAAAATCCTTTCCAGGCGTCAGTAGCTGGGAACCCTGTCCACCAGGTTGAAGACCAAATGAAGACAACAACTTCAGATAAAGAAGTTTATGTACTCACCATAACGTTCCATCTGAGCTGTTGTTCTTAATTTGTCTTCAGCTGTCCCTCCCTCCTTTCCCCTGCCTTACATAGACTGTGCGGTAGTCTGACTGATAGAGGATATCGTTAACACAGGAGTGTACCTTGCTCTTCTCTTGCTTATGGAGACTGTTGTCATGGGACAAGATTGTTTTTTTTTTTGTTGTTGGGTCAGGATGAAATGCTAAGTTAGGCAGCAAACTCGATCTGAAGGGAGGAAGGAGACACGGCTGTTATGGGTAGGGGATGAGCTTGGAACTCTGATCACATGATGGATATCCGGCCGAGTCGGATCTGAGTCGGATCAGAGAACCCACAGGTTGAAGACAAATAAAGAGCAAAAACTCAGATGGAATGTTATGGTGAGTACATAACTTCTTTTTATGTAACTTTGTCATCAATGTATATGTATAAAAAACAAACGCAGGAAAAAACTGTGAAAAAAGCCAGCCAATTTCAATAAGAAGTCCTTTAGAAGTAATCAGCAACAGCATTTATTCCAGCAAGCCACATGATTAAGTACTTTCGTCATGGTCCATACCAAGACTTCTTCAGAATAAAAAGACAAAGCAAACCCCAACTTAAATACAAACAGTCAATTGAATAATTAGAACCCAATGAATTAATACATATATTTGCAAAACTTTAAAAAGACAGGCTTGCATAAAAAAACAGACTTGAAAAAATGCCAAATGTCTATCTAATCAATGCCCTGAATTTTAAAATAGGTGCTAGAGACAAAGTGTCATTTAATCCAGGTTCAAAAAAGCATTTAATAAAAATTGCCACTTTAACTCACATAGTTCAATATTTAATTCCCACCAACCTCCTCCTGGTGATTTTTGAACTGTTTCTAAAATACCAAATTTAAACCTTTTAAAACCAGTACATTTCAAAGAATGTCTGTACAAAGCATTTTTATCATTGTTTTGAGAAATAGGATAACCATGTTCATATATACGTTTTCTTAATTGTCTTTCGGTCTTGCCAATGTAAAAATATTTACAGCTGTCACACACAGCTTAATATACCAAACCTTTTGTGGCACAATTCCCAGGTTTTAAAACTGCTGGTCTTGTCCTTTCAGGCAAAACTATACATTTTTCATCCAAAATAAATGTACAAAAGGCACAACAACGACACTTAGTCGTACCTTTTTCGTGTGGGTTATACACAGTGATATTATGTTCAAACAAATATTTATGATTTTTCCCCATTCTATAAATAAACCTAGGTTCTTTCCTAAAATTCACATGAATTCTGTGTTGGTCCTAAAAATAACCCAATATTTTTTAATTATTTCCTTCACTTCTTTGGAGCCCTCCCCAAAAGGAATTGCAGTACTTCTGTTAAATTCTTTAACTAGTGGGTTTGTTTTATACCTCACATTTGCAGTGCCTTCACTCAAAAGGGGTTTAAACTTCGTACCCCAGGCTTGTGCCACCTCAAGACTTACTTTACAAATGATCTTTTACTACATTGGACATGGTTAATTTATTTACTAGTATACCGCACCAAGAAGGACTTGATTTATTTTTGGAAGCAGTTATTGACCTTACTGACTTGAATAGTACAATGATTAATTTTGTGGTCAATGTTATGAATATGATTTTAGATGACAATTACTTTATGTTTGAGGGGAATTTTTTTAAGCAGATAAAGGGAGTAGCACTGGGGGCCAGTTGTGCCCCCCATAAGCAAATATTGTGATTCATGCCTGGGAACGCAAGTTCGTGTTTACAACTGAATTCAAAGATAGATGGTATTTATATCTCCATTTTTTGGATGATGTGTTTATCCTTTGGAAGGAACCAGGTTCACCAAACACTGATTTAGACTTTTATTTAAATCATCTTCCCTCATTTTTAAGCTTTACTAGTAATAGTTCAGATACTAGTATAGACTTTTTAGATGTGAGAATTTCTAAAAATGAATCTAAGGGTATGTTCAGGTCCACTATTTTTCGTAAAGAAACATTTTCTAACAGCTTTTTAAATTTTAATAGTCAACATCCCTTTAAAACTAGGAAGAATATTTTAAAAGGTCAGTTAGAGCATCAAGAATGTGCTCTGCTCTGATTGGAATTCCTTAAGAAGAGAAATTTTATTTATCACAAAATTATTTGTAGAAAGAGGTTATCCTGGGGACCTCATTTGTAAAGTAAGTCGTTAGGTGGCACAAGGCTGTAGAGAGCACCCCTGCATTACCAGGCTATATAACTCATACCACACTTTTTGACCATCTAACCTGGACCAGAACACCAAAGGCGGAAGTGTGTCCATATTCATTAAGCATATCCACACCTCCAGGATAGTTGCGCAGCATAATGCATCCAAGGTTATCCAAGTGCAACTAACTCTGGGCAAAATTGCAATCCAAATTATAGTTTGCTACAGATCCCCGACCATGCCCCAGGATTCCCACTCCTCTTTTCTTGATATACTGGATAATATTAGGGTTCAACCAAACACTATAATGGGCGATTTCAACTACTCCACCATTAACTGGGAAAACTACTCATGTGCCAACTCCTTCGCTCAACGCTTTCTGGAATTCATAAATTCCAATGCCCTGGATCAACTTATCCACACCCCCCACCAGGGGCAACAATATCCTAGACCTAGTCATTATCAACATGAGTGACCGGTGTTCCACACCTGAAGTCAACTCCTCGTTGGTCAGATCAGACCTTAAGCTAATCACCCTAGATATCCGCATCCCGGCCCCACCCACCATTAAGGAAACCACGGTAAAAAATTTCTCCAAAGCCAACTTCATGCTTCTTAAGACAGAAGTGGCAAACTTCATGACACCTATGCAGGTGGGCAATACAGTTACGACTGCTGTATCCTACATAAATGCACTTTATAAGCACTTACATGAGTGCATGGATCGTGCTATCCTCCAAAAAAAGGAAGCCAATCTGGTGGTCCCCTGCCATAAACAAACTCTACAACAGAAGGAAGAAACTGTTACAGAAGAGAGTAAAATCCCACGAGTGGAGCAGCTCCCTGGTTAGCCTCAGTAAGAAGCTGAGATCCCTTATAAGATCCTCCAAAACTAGCTATGAAAACAAAATTGCCACTGATTCTAAGGGCACCCAGAAAGCATTCTATTTCTATGTCAAGAATCTCAATGGCAACACCCAGATCTGGTCTGAGTTACCGCACAATGGCACGAAAATTACAGAACCAGCTGATATTGCCAACATCCTGGCAGATAGGTTCAGTGCTAACTTTACCCCCCTCTAGGGTCCATATCTATACAGGAAGAATGCAGAGTCCCTGTAATCACATGTATGCAGGTAGAAGCCGCATTCTCTAAAACCAAAACACAGCATCCAGGGGACCAGATAACATTCCAGGCTGCGTTTTACACGAACTTCAGAATGAATTGGCTCCCCACCTAAGCACCATGTTCCATCATAGTCTCACGTCAGGCTTTGCACCCACTGAATGGTGCACAGCAACAGTTATCCCACTTCACAAAGGGGGAGCCACCTCTGATCCTGGGAACTATCTCCCTATTAGCCTGATGAACCTAGTCTGCAAGACCATGGAACGTATCATCATGGAACTCGTAAACAAAGACATTGGTAAACTCCAAACTCTGGACCCCACCTAGTTTGGGTTTGTGAAAGGCAGATCATGCCTTCTGAACCTGATCGACGACTTTGAGGCAGTCAGCCAATCCGTAGATGAGGATAAGGTGGTTCACACAGCCTATTTTGACCTCGCCAAGGCTTTCGACACCATCCCCCATTCTGGAATTATAGCTAAAGTCACTAAACTAGGTATAATCCCTATGTCACAAGATGGGTTGCCAACTGGCTCACTGACAGAACCCACACTGTAAAAGTTGCAGACTCCAAATCTGACTTCAAACCAATGACAAGTGGAGTAACACAGGGTTCAGTCCTGGGACCTCTCTTGTTTGGTATCTACTTCTCTGAAGTACAGGCTAACACAGAAGGCCTCTGGCTTACGAAGTTCGCAGATGACTGCAAACTAGGAGCCATAGTAGAGTCCCCAAGTGATGTGGACATCCTACAGAAGGGCCTCACTGAGACAGATGCTTGGTGTCAGAGGCATGGCCTCAAGCTCAATGCCAAAAAGTGCATTGTCATCCCCTTTGGTAAAAACTCTAGACCCATGAACTACCACATAAACGGCAGTCTACTTAACGCCGAATGTCTGATAAGAGACCTTGGGACCCAGATGGACTGTAGTCTCTTCTTTGATCATCTTATCGCCACAGTAGTCAGGAAATCCTATGTGGCACACCTCATTACAAAAGGGTTCTCATCCAGGAAAAAAGAGGTCATTGTTCCCCTCTACTCGGCACTCATTAGACCCATTATAGAGTACAAAGCCTTTTTTGAAATGTACCTCACAAGACATCTGCAGCAGCTGGAAAGGCCACAGAATTACCTCACAAAGAGGATTACTGGCCTCAAACAGATACCCTACACTGACCGTCTCAAAAAACTCCAGCTTTACTCTGTAGCATATCTCCTACTCCAAGGAGATCTCTGCCTAACATTTAAAGCTATGTTAAACCCAGAGCTGTTGAACATGCTACACCTAAAGAAATCCCAGTCCCTCCAAGCTACACCCTCTAGGGACCTAAACCTTGTCACCACAGTAAACAGGACATGCTGGAAGGATAGATTCCTGTCCCAGAGACTTTCTATACTCTGGAACAAGCTACCCATCTATGTCAAGCAAAGTTCCTCATTAACACTCTTCAATAAAAATCTTGATGAGTGGATGGGAAATAGAAAATACACCCCGGGGATCACTTCTGTGACTCTGCTCAACAGGGGCACAGGAAATTAACTTTCTTGGGTGGCGTTAGCCAGGGAACCTTGTTGACTAGGCTTACTTAGGCCCTTGGGCCGATAGCCTAGTACCTAGTTACCTACCTGTGAACAAGCCTGAGGTGCAAAGTTTAAACCCCTTTTGGGTGAAGTTACTGCAAATGTGAGGTATAAAACAAACCCACTAGTTAAAAGAATTTATCAGATGTATGGTAGTTCCTTTTGGGGAGGGCTCCAAAGAAGTGAAGGAAATACTGAAAAAATATTGGGTTATTTTTTAGGACCAACACAGACTTCATGCAAATTTTAGGGGAAGAACCTAGGTTTATTTATAGAATGGGGAAAAATCTTAAATATTTGAACATAATATCATTGTGTATAACCCACTTGAAAAAGTTACGACTTAAGTGTGGTTGTTGTGCCTTTTGTAAATTTATTTTGGATGAAAAATGTATAGTTTTGCCTGAAAGGACAAGACCAGCAGTTTTATAACCTGGGAATTGTGCCACAAAGGGTTTGGTATATTTAGCTGTGTGTGACACCTGTAAATATTTTTACGTCGGCAAGACCAAAAGACAATTAAGAAAACGCATATATGAACACGGTTATGCTATTTCTCAAAAAAATTATAAAAATGCTTTGTACAGACATTCTTTGAAATGTATTGATTTTAAAAGGTTTAAATTTGGTATTTCAGAAACAGTACAAAAAATCACCAGGAGCAGGTTGGTGGGAATTAAATATTGAACTATGTGAGTTCAAGTGGCCATTTTTATTAAATGCTTTTTTTGAACCTGGATTAAATGACACTTTGTCTCTAGCACCTATTTTAAAATTCAGGGCACTGATTAGATAGACATTTGGCATTTTTTCAAGTCTGTTTTTTATGTAAGCCTGTCTTTTTAAAGTTTTGCAAAGATATGTATTAATTGGGTTCTAATAATTCAATTGAGTGTTTGTATTTAAGTTGGGGTTTGCTGTGTCTTTTTATTCTGAAGAAGTCTTGTTATGGACCAAAACAAAAGTGCTCAATCATTTGGCTTGCTGGAATAAATTCTGTTGCTGATTACTTTTAAAGGACAACTTAATGGAATTGGCTGGCTTTTTTCACAGTTTTTTCCTGCGGGTGTTTTTTATGAGTTTACTTTTATCAGGAAAAGATTTTTGCCCTTTGGTTTGCATCAATGTATATGTAATATATAGAGCTTTTCTACTCGAGCCTCCACTGAAAATGGGCACTTCTAGGCCCAGTGGACTATCCCGGAAAACAAATGCAAATAAATAAATAAATACATTTTAGGCACCTCTTTACTGAGGATGTGCAGCAGTTACTAATGGAAGCAAGAAAGACTGCTACTAGAAAACCATGCATTAGCAATTTGAAAAGATTTTCTAGTTGGTGTCAACAACAAAACAAGTACCTATTCAAGGCTAGTTACTCTCTGGATTTACAGTATTTGAGTAAACTATCCTGTGCCATTTATTCCTCTGTCAGGATTGTTTTTTCAGCCATTTCGGCATATCTGCCCATGGATCCTACCTCTTTCAATACAGTCTCATGTCAAAATGTTTTTGAAAGGGGCTGTTGACAAGAGGCCTTCAAGTAAACAGGTGGGGCCTCAGTGAGATTTTAATTTTGTGTTAGAGAAGCTAATACTTACTCTATTAAACTAGCTAACCTGGTTGACACGAGGTTCTTAACATGGAAAACAATTTTACTGATTGCTCTAACCTCTGCTAGAAGAATATCAGAGTTGACTTACTTTAAGGGCTTCCAACTCAGTCTCATTTTCCACAGGGACATGGTTTCTGTGAGACCTAATCCTCTTAAAAGTAAATGTGGATACCACTTTAGGCATAAGTCAAACTGTCTATCTTCCCATCTTTCATAAATGTAAAAATGAGGGATAACAGATGCTGTGTACCTTGGACGCCTACAGACAACTCGGGTACTGTCTTGACAGAACTAAGTCTTTCATATCTTCGGCTCAGTTGTTCATTTCTTGTGAAGCTAAGAAGGGACAGCCTATGTCAAAATATTTCCAAATGGTTTTGTAAAACAGTAGCCTTTTGTTATATTTGTCATAACAAAACTATTCTATATTATGGATGGCACGGTCATGCAGCGGTAGCGTTGTTGCCTCACAGCAAGAAGTTCTCTGGTTAGATTCTCTGCTTGGTGCCTTTTGTGTGGAGTCTGCATGTCCTCCCTGCATTCATGTGGGTTTCCTCTGGGTGCTCCGGTTTCCTCCCACATTATAAAGCCATGCATTTGGAGCATTTCTCCCCGAGCCTCCTCTGAAATTTGACTTCGTTCCAAGTCGGACTTTCACTGTTAACAAATGTTAAATAAATAAATTCCAGGCAGGGTCAAGGTCCACTCTACCAGGGCTTTAGTTTCGTCTGTTTGGAAACTGTTGGATTCTGGAAGTATTCTAGAAGGCTCTACTTCGTTCTTTGTACCTACTTTTACAAAGCACTGTAGGCATGATTCTTTCTCTAGGTTCATGTCAGGTTTTGCGAAGATCATTCTGTAAGGGCTCCTGCAATCTTCCATCTCCCAAATGTAGTAAGGTTTGGTAATCTACCTATATAGCTAAAGTGACTGCAACACTGATCACTGTGATGAACATACTACAGTTGTGTAAGTAAACTTACTTCCAAAGACATGCATCTGGAGCGTTTCTCCCCAGGCCTCCACTGAAAATAGGATTTCCCAATCAACAAATGTTAAATAACCTACACCCAGTCCTCCTGCTCCCTTTGTTATAGATGATGTGTGTGTTTGCTGCCTGCAGTTTTCATGATAGTTAGCCATCTGCCCCTAAAAAGGCAGATGTGATGTATAAAGTCCCTCAGTCTTTTAAATTTGTATACACTACTCCCACAACTGACCCAGCAGCGATAACTTTAGTTGATCCTACTGCTGCTAAGTACTTAGTTAATTCCAGTCTTACTGTTTCTGATAACGATGGGAAATTATTGATAAGTATGGGAAAAAGTGTATGCAGCTTGGATTTTCAACATTTTTAATTGTTAGGCTCATATGTTAGTTCGGACAAATAGTAAAAGTATGCAGAATGTTTTATCTGAAGCTTCTTCTTGTGAGGAAAAATCGGCTTTAAAGTAACTTTTTTCTTTTGCAGAGGCCACTAATTGTTTGCAGTCTGTATATTAGAACATCAAAAGTTTAATAGTTTGAATCACTAAAGGTCAACCTTTATTGAGCAAACTATTAAAACATTGAATGTTCATAAAAATAAATAAAAAATAAAAAAAACTAAAGGGTGTAGGTAGGCACTACTTAAATATACCAACTCCAAGACCGCACTACATTGCAGTAAACAGAAATCTCCCCTTACGAAGATTTCCGTTTACATGTTCGATATTCTCAGCATTCACTATTGTCGTGTCGACAATATCATATTCGATATTGTCGGCTTTCAATAGTGTGATATAGACCCATCTGTATCGGACTCTGTTGATACTTCTTCTGGATATATGGCCACTGGTACTGTTTTGAGGAGGCTTGCAAGATTGCATTTTCAGAACCTCCTAGATGATAAAAATGAGATTTTATCTTCTGCCTTGATAGAGATTAGTGTTTGGTCCCTCTGCTGAAGAGGTGATCAAAAAGTGTGATGAAAGGGCCAAAATGATCCAAAAGAATCTCTACGATTTTTCAGCCCTCCTTTTCAAATTGTCCAAGGATGTCCAAGGAATCATCTTATTTTCTCATTCAATTTTGGCAAAAAGTAGAGCAAGCAGTCTCAGTAAAATTCAGGTGAACAGACATTTAAGAAGAAATGACAAAGGTGTTCCAAAAAGAAGTCTCATACCTCCTAAAACCAAGCACAGCCCAACAAGTCTGAATGACTGTTAGAGACCTTGTGACCCCTCCCACCCTGGCCCCTTTTTTCTTCCAAAAAGTGTGACTCTCCATTTTTCTGTTTGGTAACTGATTATTTTAGACAAATAGGTTCTGAAAATCGTTTATCAAGATTATAGATGACAGTGGGAAGAAATTCTTCCTTTCCCAGGGGCTATTCCTCATCTTCCAGATCAAACTATCTCATTTCTACCTGTTCATCATATGGTGACCCAAAGACTGATAAACCCAGTTTTTACTTCCCAGTTGGGGAAGAGTTTTTATTCAAGGATGTTGCTAGTGCCAAAGAAAATTCTTGGAGACCAGTTCTGGATCTTTCTTTCGGATATCTGTTTGTAATAGTATACAAATTCAAAATGATGTCACTTCACAATCTGTCAACTCTTCTTTCTCTTTCAAGTTTCATGATAACACTAGACTTAAAAGATGTTTATCATCACACTCCTGTTCATTCAAACTTCAGGCATTTCTTAAGGTTTCATATATGTGGATCACATACACTGTGTTCACAAAGTACCAAACTCCAGTTAGAACTCATTGCAGACTACAGTATCCAATGTTTCCAAATTTAGATAACTTCCTTATCTTTGTAGAGTCTTCTTCAAAGTGTCAGGAATTTTTTTTTTTTGGGGGGGGGGGGGGTCTTTACACAATCTTGGATTCCAATAGAACATTCAAAAGTCTTTTTTTACCACTTTACACAGGATTGTGTTCCTTGGATGTCAGCTAGACACCTCAGTTCAAATAACTTTTTCTCTACAGGTAAAAATGTTTCTTTAAATCTATTTCTAAGGTTTTTTTCCCTCAGACATCTGTCAGTGTGAGGGAATACCTCATGATTCTATATCTCATGGCATCCGTGATTCTCATGATAGCCCTAGCAAGACTTCACAGGAGAAAGATAAGTGCATCTAAAATCTCTTTGGACCCATTATCAACACTCTTTATCTTGGACTGTAGAGGGCAGAACCAGTATGTAACTGTATTTTCTGACAATAAGGACCCTGGGGTAATTGGTAGTGAAAATCTTTATACCTGTAGTTTTATTACCACCTTTTTGCTGGACTCTGAATTCATCAGGTAGGTGTCGAATAAAAATTGGGCATTAGTGTATGATAACACAGAATTAAGGAAGAACTTCTCTAAAGGGCCATTGGCCATTTACAGTGGATATAAAAAGTGTACACACCCCTGTTAAAATGTCAGGTTTTTGTGATATAAAAAATGACCACAATAAATCATTTCAAAACTATTCCCATCTTTAATATGACCTATAACCTGTACAATTCAATTGAAAAACAAGCAAATCTGTTAGGGGAATAAATATAAAAAATAAAAAAAACGTACAATAAGCTGGTTGCATAAGTTTGCACACCCTTAAACTAATACTTTGTTGAAGCATCTTTTGATTTAATTACAGCATTTAGTCTTCTTGGGTACACACCTGCCATCAATTAAAAAGACTCTGATTAACCCCAAGTAAAGTTCAGCTGTCCTAGTAGGATTTTCCTGACATTGACTCAGTTACCTGCTACAGCAAAAGCCATGGTTCTCAGAGAGCTTACAAATCATCAAAGGGATCTCATCTTTGAAAGATATCAGTCAGGAGAAGGGTACAAAAAAAAATTCTATAGCATTGTATATACCATGGAACATAGTGAAAAGTCATCAAAAAGTGGAGAAAATATGGGGCAACAGTGACGTTGCAAAGAACTGGACATCCCTCCAAGGCTGGTGAAAACTGGTCAGGGAGGCTGCCAAGAGACCTACAGCAACACTGAAGGAGCTGCAG
This sequence comes from Protopterus annectens, assembly GCF_019279795.1. Classification (NCBI taxonomy): domain Eukaryota; kingdom Metazoa; phylum Chordata; order Ceratodontiformes; family Protopteridae; genus Protopterus; species Protopterus annectens. Next base: position 469,209,023 of record NC_056747.1, read on the forward strand.
GGATTTCTGGCAAGTATTGGTCGTATACTACATGTGACAACAATCTCCTGTATTCTCCATATGTCTGGGCTATGGGGTAGGGTTGCAGATGGAAGCCTTTTCTTACACAAAAAAGCATCCAGGCCCAGCTAAATTTGCAAAACAATACATCAAGTCTCCCAAAAGCACGTGGGAAAATGTGTTATGGTCTGATGAGACCAAGGTTGAACTTTCTGGTTCAATTCCAAAAGGTACATTTGGTGCAAAAACAACAGTTCGCATCACCAAAAGGACACCATCCCCACAGTGAAGCATGGTGGTGGCAGTATCTTGCATTGGTGTTGCTTTCTTCAGCTGGAACTGGGGCTTAGTCAAGGTGGAGGGAATTATGAACAGTTCTAAATACCGGTCACGTTTGGCCCAAAACCTGCTGGCGTCTGCTAGAAAGCTGAAGATGAAGAGGAATTTCACCTTTCAGCATGACAATGACCCCAAGCATACATCCAAATCAACGGCTTCACCAGAAGAAAATGAAAGATGTTCTTCATGTTTCACTGTTGCTGTCATTACATTTGGGGTAATTTGCTGGCTGGTTGCCCTCAGTCGGCCTGAATAACAAAGTCTTGGGTCCTGCATCAGTTGCTGTCTCCTATTCCATGACGTCAGGTCATCAGGGGGATAAAACATGCAGCCAACGCCATTTTAATCAGTCTTTCTTGCCGCACGGTGCCCGAATCAGAAGCAGTTCGCAAGTGCCGGTCGGCTGACTCCTGATATTTTCATTTTCGAGTTTCAGAACCGAAGTCTTCAAACTAAAGCGAAGTACCCCGTTGGGGAAACTTTTTCTTGCTCCTTACCCATGTCAGTAAAAGTTAATAATTGCATTACTTGTGGGAAGCAAATACCTCATAAGGATTTTCATTTGTACTTTATTTCTTGCCTAGGCCCTGACCACAACGTCCCTTGCTGTCAGTTTTGTGCTAAATTTAACCAACACGCTATTAAGCGTCTGTATATTTTTGCTTCTAAATATTTTGGTTCAAGATTTAACTACCCTGAAATGTCATCGGTTAGCAATCCGACTACCGGAGTTCACAAAAAAACACAAGGAAAAAGACAGACAGACCGTCGAGGTCCAAAACCGACAACGAAGCTTCCCCTAAGCCAGTCGCCGGTGCTCAATGAGGTGCTTTCGCCGCCCCTGATACCCACTACTTTTGAGTCACAAGCCTCTACCGAGACCCATTCGAAATCCGGTATGCCGCGAGATTTGCAAAGTATTGAACCCGCGGATGTCTCTCCCTTGGATGGGTCCGGAACCACTGAGCAGGCACTGGCTTCTGTGGGTGTTTTCAGGTCTCACCATTTTTATATTAAACCGACGCCATCAACAAAAACAAGATAAAAAAACTGACGCATGAGCCACGTGCTCAGGCCCCTATGCCTAAACAACAAATGATCAAAATGGCTGAGGATTTAATTACCTTGATCAGGGGTTCCCAAACCCCCCCTGCTAAGAGACCTAGGCAAGGCACTGATTATGAATCCTCAGATCAGGTTTCCATTTCTTCTGATTCCTCTTCTGATCAGGAATTTTGTATTCCATCTTATGAGGGTTCTGATGCAGAGGAATCCATCCTATCTGCATCTCCTCCTGAGGATTACTCTTTTGGAGAGACTTTGCATACTTTAAGGGCACAATTTCACTGGGAGAGTCAGGACTTCTCAGAATCAAAAAAGAGGCTTAGGGATTTCTTTCTTCTTCCTCAACATAGGCCTTTAGCAATACCTCCTGTATTAGACATTGTGGATGATGTGCTCTCGGAATCAGGCATGGCTCCTGATGCCTTGCCTCCAGCTCCTAGTAAGCCAGACAGATATTACAGGGTTCCTGACTCCCACAAATTTCTTTTCAAAAATCCTGCTGCTGATCCTGAGACTATTTCTCAGGGTCCCAAGGGTGTTAAGGCTTCTACAGCCAAAAATCCTATCCCTTCTGATAGAGATTACAGGCGCTGGATAGATGGGGTAAGAAGGTTTATACGTCTGCAACCTTGGCAATCAGGGCTTTAAACTGCCATATGCTTAAATATCAGCAGCATGTTATGGGCTTACTGAAACAGAAAATTATGCTGATTTCGTTTTGTTTGGAAAATAGAGTTACAGGATTTATTGCATGCAGCAGAACAGGTTGGAAAGCATACTTTGCAATGTGGTTTTGATTCCTTGGAGGCCTCTTGTAGGGCTGCCGTTACTGGATCCGTAATGAGAAGGCATGCCTGGCTCAAGGAGCAATATCTGCCCGATCATGTTAAAGCTAAATTGTTGGATGCCCCTTTGCAGCATGATACTCTGGTAATAAGGCAGAAGAGGTTTTAAAGAAAATGGAAGACAAAGCTAAATCTATGCAAATGGTAAAAGATTTTCTGCAAGTACAGCCACTCAGGTTCAGTAGGCACAGGCCTACTAAAAATTGGTCCTTTCCTGTGTCCATCAAAGCCACGCAGGGCAAACCCAGGTGCTCAAAAGGCTCCATATATCAATCATTGGTATCATACAGGTCAAAGCAATGGGGTGCCTCCACCTCCAAATCTGGAGGTAACAGAGCACAACCCTACAGTAAGCAGTCTCAATGATTTTCCTCTACCATCTCTAAGCTCTTAACTTTTGGCAGCCCCCTTGGGGGGAAACTAGTACTTCATGCTCAAAATTGGCAGTTAATTACCCAGGACAAGTGGATATTAAACTAAGTATCCCAGGGGTACAGATTTCATTTCAATACTTTGCCAATTCAAAGTGGATGGCCGGATCTGCCACAAAACCAGTGGGCAGAGGCCCAGAAACAGGTCATGTCCCTCATAAGTTCATAGGTTCATACTAAGCTATCTGCCCTAGGGCATTTATAAGCCTAGCCAGAGTGTGTTTGGCTTTCGTCACCCATTTTAAATTAATTTTGCTATGCCCTTTTTCGAGGTTAGTATACTGTGCCTCTGTCTAACAGTGACACAGAAGTGATACCCGGGGTAAACCTACGATCTCCCATCCACTCATCAAGATTCCTCTTGAAGAGAGTCAATGAGGGACTCTGCCTAACCTGGACTGGGATTTTATTCCAGAGTGAAGGGAGCCTCTGGGTTATGAATCTGTCCCTCCAGCATGTCCTATTTATTTCAGTGCTGAGGTTCAAGTCTCTCGAGCGCGTGGCTCAATGGGATTTGGATTTTCTGAGGTGCAGCATGTCCATTAATTCCGGGTTGGACTTGGCTTTATACGTCAGGCACAGATCGCCTCTGAGCAGGCGGTATGCCACTGAGTAGAGCTGGAGTTTCTTTAACCGGGCAGCATATGGCATCTGTTTGAGCCCTTTGATCCTCTTGGTGAGGTACTTTTGGGTTTTGGGGTCTTTTCCAGTTGCTGCAGGTGTCTGGTAAGGTACATCCCAAAAGGGGCATTGTACTCAATTATGGGCCTGATGAGGGATGAGTAAAGAGGCACGATGACCACCCCTGATCTAGATGTGAATCCCTTCATGATTAGGTGGGCTATATAAAATGAGAAATTGCTATCAACTTGGGTCCCCAGGTCCCTAATTACTTCTTCTGTACTTAGTGGATTACCACCTATGTGGTAATTTGTGGGCACTTTGTTTTTGCCAAAGGGGATGACTATACACTTTTTGGCATTTAGCTTGAGGCCATGGCTCTGGCACCAGTTGTCTGTTTCTATGAGGCCCTTTTGGAGGATGCTTGTGTCGGCTGGAGAGTCAATTATGGCACCCAGTTTGCAGTCATCTGCTAACTTGGTCAGCCACAGTCCTTCCATGTTGGCCTGTACCTCCGAGAAATATATACCGAACAAGAGAGGTCCCAGGACTGAGCCTTGTGGGATGCCACTTGTAACTGGTTTGGAGTCTGACATGGCTCCAGCAATTCTAACCATGTGGGTTCTGTCCTTGAGCCAGTTTGCAACCCATCTAGTGACATAGGGGTTTATATTTAAGCTGGTGAGCTTATCTATAATGCCCGAGTGGGGTATTGTATCGAAGGCTTTTGCAAGGTCCAGGTAGGCTGTGTGGACCACCTTCCCCTCGTCAATGGGCTTGGTGACTGTTTCAAAGAAATCGACCAGGTTTAAGAGGCAGGATCATGGATAAGGGAGCTATTCAGCCAGTACCAGAAAAGGAAAAAGGACAAGGATTTTATTCAAGACTTTTCCTGGTACCCAGAAAAGACAATTCATGGCATCCAGTACTGGACTTATCGATTCTGAACACGTTCCTGGACATTCCAAAATTCAAAATGCTGACTTTACAGCAGCTACTGCCTATGCTAGGCAAGAATGCTTGGTTAGTAACTCTAGACTTAAAAGAGGCATACCTGCATATCCCAATAAGGGAATCTTGCAGAAGATACCTCCGCTTCAAAGCAGGCTTTTTGCATTACCAATTCTCTGCACTGCCCTTTGGCTTATCTGCTGTGCCCATGGTCTTTACAAAGTGCCTGGCACCAGTAATTGCATTCTGCAGACAAAGAAACATTCAAATGTATCCTTATCTGGACGATTGTCTCATTCAGGCAAAGGACAAGGACACTCTTCTTCAACATCTGGCGTTTGTAAAAAGGCTTCTAGCATGCCTAGGGTACACCATAAACGAAAATAAATCACAAATGGTGCCCTCTCAAATAATTACATTCCTGGGTGCAAGCTTGAATACAACTGCCCAGATGGCTTACCTCACGCCAGACAAACAACTGCAGTTGACAACATACTTCAAACAAATTGCAACAAAAACCCAGTTATCTGCAAGACAAATTCTGCAGGCTTTGGGGTTCATGGCATCCTGCATTCCACTAATTCCATATGTGAGACTACATATGAAAACTTCAGTGGTACCTAAAAACTTTATGGAGTCAAGATTGTCACAGCCTGGAAACAATGATCCCTCTCATTCCCTGCCTACAACAAGAGTTTCTTTGGTGGGCAGAGACATGTCACCAAAACAAGGGACTGTCATTCACTCTACCCCCTGCCACCCAAACCCTAGCTACAGATGCATCAGACTATGCTTGGGGGGCCCACCTGGCAGGGAGATGCATTCAGGACAAATGGAGCCCAAACCAAATGCATCTGCATATCAACCAGAAAGAGATGCTAGCTGTTCAGAATGCTCTGACAGTCTTCAAGGACTTACTTCTTCTAGGACAACTACTGATAAAGACGGACAACACCACAGTTATGTGGTACATAAGCAGGGGGGTACCCATTCCTACCCCCTTTGCAGACTAGCCATGGCCTTGTGGAACACAGCCTTGACTTACCAAATACATCTTCAAGCTCAATTCCTGCCAGGAAAGCAAAATACTGTGGCAGATGACCTAAGCACAAATCTTATGGACCCGCATGAATGGAAACTGAATCCACGAATCTTCAACATGTAAACACAGAAATGGGGAAGCCCAGACATAGATCTATTTGCCTCTCCCCAAAACTATCAGTTGGACAAATTCTGCACGAGAATTCATCACAAAAAAGCATGGAAAGTGGATGCTCTATCCTTCAGCTGGAAAAACCTATCAGTCTATGCCTTTCCCCCCTCTGCCTCTACTCTCCCAGGTCTTACTAAAAGTCAGACAGGAAAAACCATAAATGATTTTAATTGCTCCAGACTGGCCTCACCAACACCGGTATCCGCTTCTAAGGAATACGTCACACCTTCCTTTGTGGTACTTGCCTCAGACATCTCACCTACTGTCTCAGCAGAACTATCAAATTCTGCACACTCAGCTCCAAACTCTGAATCTTGCAGCATGGCTAATCAGCTAATTATTCAAACCACATCTCTCAGTAAATCTGTGATGGATGTCATTTTGGAAGCCGGAAGGCCTAGTACTAGAAAATCTTATGCTAATAAATGGAAGAGATTCTGTGCTTGGAACCAAGCACAGGGAATAGACACAGCAAAGCCCAATATTCCTCAGATATTACAATACTTAACTGAGATGCTTGACAAGGGCCTATCTTTTTCTTCAATAGAAATCCATGCCTCTGCCATCTCGGCTCTTTACAACACAGAGCCTCCTCTCTTTTCTCATCCACTGCTAAAACATTATCTCAGAGGGGCCAAAATTTTAAGGCCTCCCAGGAGAGTGCCAACTCCCGCATGAGACCTCAATTTTGTGCTGGAAAAACTCACCCTACCTCCTTTTGAACCAGCAGCTACTGCGGATATAAAATTTCTTTCTTGGAAGACAGCTTTTCTTTTGGCAGTCACTTCAGCTAGAAGGCTTTCCGAACTACAGGCTCTCATGGCAATGGAGCATTTCATTATATTTTACCCCAACAGGGTGGCCCTCAGGACCAATCCTTCCTTTATGCCTAAGGTGGTATCCAGTGTAGCTCTTAACCAAACCATTCACCTGCCAAATTTTTTCCCATATCCGCAGAACATGGGGGGAGTGGATTCTGCATTCATTGGATGTACACAGACAACTAAGATTCTACTTAAACGGGACAAAATCTCTAAGAAAGTCTGAGCAACTACTGGTAGCATTTGCTGCAGGATCAGAGGGAAAGACTATATCAAAGCAGACTATTTATAAATGTTTAAGCCACTGCATTCGTTTTCTGCTATTTGCACCATGGTAATCCTGTGCCGAAGGGGATCAGGTCCCATTCCACCAGGGCTGCCTCTACTTCAGCAGCTTTTCTCAGAGGGGTCCCAACCAAAGACATTCTAGAAGCTGCTACTTGGAGCTCCGTTCATACATTCACAAAGCCATTACCATTTACCAAATCCAGGGCAGGCTTTGCCACTGCAGTCTTGCAGGGCCTTATAGCTGCTCCTAATGCTGTTTAGTTCCATCCTCCCATCCATAGCTTTGGGATTCTACCCAAATGTAATGACTGCAACAGTGAAACATGAAGAACATAGTACAGTTGTGTACACTTACCATAAATACAGATGATCGAGTGTATTCACTGCTGCAGTCTGGGTTACCCACCCGCCATCCCCCATTCTATACCTTTCATTTCTTTCACTATACTCAAAAGCGTTTGTGGTATATTTGCTTTTAGTTGAAGGTAAATCTTATGTTTCTAAGGTGCATTTATATATTTACTGTTTATTTATATATTTTTGCTCCCCATTTGGGGGGCACCTGACATCTGGGGCAAGCAAAACTGACTAAAATGGCGTCGGCTGCATGTTTTATACCGCTGACGACCTGACGTCATGGAAGAGGAGACAGCAACCGATGCAGGACCCAAGACTTTGTTATTCAGGCCGACTGAGGGCAATCTGCCAGCAGATTACCCCAAATATAATGACTGCAACAGTGAATATACTCGAACATCTACATTTATGGTAAGTGTACACAGCTGTACTTTTTGGAAAGGCCCAGCCAGAGCTCAGACCTAAACCCAAAAGAAAATCTGTGGGGTGACCTGAAGAGGGCTGTGCACAAGAGATGCCCCCGCAATCTGACAGATTTGGAGCACTTTTGCAACGAAGAGTGGGCAAATATTGCCAAGTCAAGATGTGCCATGCTGATAGACTTCTACCCAAGAAGACTGAATGCTGTAATTAAATCAAAGCTGCTTCATCAAAGTGTTAGTTTAAGGGTGTGCACACTTATGCAACCAGCTTATTGTACATTTTTTATTTTTTATATTTCCCCTAACAGATTTGTATGTTTTCCAATTGAATTGTACAGGTTGTAGGTCACATTAAAGATGGGACAAATTTGAAAGGATTTATTGTGGTCTTTTTTTTTATATCACAAAAACCTGGCATTTTAACAGTGGTGTGTACACTTTTTATATCCACTGTATATGACTGGCATTAGTATGAAAATATGCTCGAATCATTTAAAAGAAACAAGGATGATATGAAGAAAGGTATGTTTAAATGTGGTTCTTGCAAGTTTTGTAAAGCCATCTTATGTGCGGATCTTTTAGTAAAAAATGAAACATGGTATATTAATGGTAGACACAGCTATCTGTCTAAAGGGGTTGTTTATGTGGCCCCATGTCAAAACTGTTCAGCATTCTACATAGGAAAGACTGAACTCATGTTGATAGAAAGAATGTACGAACATTTCTGTGGCATCAGAACAAAAAATGACAATAATGTACTGTTTAAACATTTTAAGTGAATGCCTGGAGTGTTGTTTTAAATTTGTGGTGTTAGATCAGTTTGATGTCAGCCCCAGAGGGGTTCAGTTTTAGAGTAAAAAAAGAGTTGTTATGGCAATTGCATCTTAATGTACATAACCCCCATGGACTTAATGGGACTCTAATCATCACCTGATTACTGAAATTAAGAGAGAATTTTTAAAATAAGTTTTAAAATAAATTATTATGCATTTATGTGCAGTATTCTCAAAATGTTTTTATTGTTTGGTATTGTTATAAAAATTGGTGTGTGTGTGTGTGTGTGTGTGTGTGTGTGTGTGTGTGTGTGTGTGTGTGTGTGTGTGTGTGTGTATATATATATATATATATATATATATATATATATATACACACACATATATTTTAATGCACTTTTTCCTTTTACAGTACTTAATGAAGGAAAATAGCAAAGAAACCAAGGTATAGAGAGGAAATAACTAGATAGGAAAAGGTAATGGAATGGGATGAGACTGAGCAGAAATTTTAACTGCAGGTTAGAGACTACTTTTCCTAAAAGAAACTGATAAGTGTAAGCAACAATAAAAGGGGATATAAGGAAGTGCTTAGTAAATGACCAGCTGTGGCATAGTTTTTAACTATGTTTAGAACACACGCTGCTGTTAAGAAGGGGACAATTAGGAAAGCATATACAATATTGTATGAAAGCTATAAGAATCAGAGGAGGTTTAAAAAGAGAATGCAAATGCAATACGTAGAGGAACAGTGGAAAGGTATCTGAATGTCTTTCAAGTTTGCAGCAAATTCCAAATAGTTTAGGATTTTTTTTCTTGGAAGTGTGTACATGGTTAGTTTTATACCCCAAGCAGACTTCAGAGAATTTTTCCACAGGTAAATGGCAAATGCTGGATGTGGGATCAGAAAGAGAGACATAAGTGGGAGCATGTTTTTTGGGGGGAATGTAAGGAGTAGGCAGATTTTAAAAGTGCCCTACAGGGTACAGTGTAAGAAATGTTGGAGCAAATGGTTGTAACTAAGGAAATGATTCCTTTGAACTGGGATGGTTGATCTGAATTTTCCAGAGATGATAAGGCCATACCTAGTTTAATGGTATTGGCTGCCAAAAATAGCTAGAAAATGGAAATCATGGTTTAAATCGAGTATAACTGAAGTACTGAATGTTGGAAAAGAGATAAAAGAATTGAAGGTAGGATCTTTAGAAAAGGGAAGAAGTAAATTCCATGCAATTAAATGCTATTAGTTGGAACACTACATACAGAATAATGCTCAGGAAGAGGAGTGATGTTTAAGAAAAGGCAAGAAATAAGCAATTTATATAATGCTGAAGGAAATTAAAATTGTGAAAAAGAAAACCTATGTATAACGCATGGAAAATTTAAAAAATATGTTTGCTGTAGTTATTATTTTCTATTTGTTTATATTACCCATACCACTGTTATATGAATTTAATAAAGGTTTTAAAATAAAAGTTAGTATTTACACTTGGCAGGGGTGTGAGAGCAGATGCCCCCAGACACATCATTGGTGCAGTGAGAGAGTTTTGTTTTGGAACAGTGAGTTTTGGAAGTACAAAGATGTTTTTTTTTTATGTACTGGGGCTCTATTTCATTAGCCATTCTAGATAGGAGGTCTCTGTTGGGTCTGTTCTGGTATAAAGTCAGTGAAACTTTTTGGAAAAACATTTTGTATTGCTTTTCCTAAGCTTTTTGCAATAGTATGGTGTCTAAGTAGTCAGAATGGCACATTTCTCCTAACACTTAACAAGTTTTAGTTTATTTGGGATGTGTTACCAGTCATGGCATATTTGTGATGGTGATCCATGCTCATGAGGGAATTACAAGACCTGACTGATTTCTTAAGTTTCATCACCAGCTTTTGCCTTACCTGGGTAGAGCTAATGCAGTATTAAAGAAGTGAGGCAGTACAGAAGTCAACCATATCATCTTTTTAGAGAATGCAGTCCAGCTTAATTTCTGCTCCCTCTAACAAGAACAGAGAAATTGGTGGTGAGTGTGTTCTCAGTGGATTTGCATGAGGTAATTTTCCATTGTGTCCTTTCCTCTTCTCCCAAAGGTGGCTGGATTCTGTACAGAGTTTCAGCTGGTCAGAACACATTTGTGGTGGAGATCCAGAGAGGAAAGATCAGGACACAAACTATATGAGTAAATAAGATGTTGTTTTGAACACACATTGTTGAAGTAAAGTCAAAATAAATGATGCTGAAGACTTATGTGCATGTAGTTTGTGCTGTATAGAACAATATACACGACAGCCTAAGACTATAAACAGCACATTTGTAAGATTTGCATATTCATAAAAGGAAATGGAAGTGAAAGAGACCAACATCTGGCAATCTGTTCATGGTTCATATTCATTTAGCAGAACACCAGATGTAGCATTGGATGTCATCCCACAAACGTCTTAGTATAGCAAGAGTGTACAAAAACAAATAAAGGGCAGAGTTGGGGTGAGAAGTGGGTAACCGGTGTAAAGGAGACAGAGTGCAAGAGTAGCTATTGTAGTTAGCCAAAGTATTGTTGTGGCATTTCTTCATATATTTACCAACCACTTCAGTTTGACCATTCACTGTTGAGTGTACAGCAATCTTTGGTAGGGCTGTCTTTCAGATCATTCTGCTATGAATGGTTCATCTTTCTGCATTTTGAGTTTTTTCTGCTTTTTTTTCCCTTCTTTGAGATGTTTTTGTGGCACTACTGTGGCTTCTGCTCAAGTGTTTCATCCATGCAAAAGACTCCCCGAAGTAAGACTTAACAGAATAATGTTTTCTTCACCCTGTTTGCTTCAGATATTTCACATGCAGTTACTATTGCACTAGGGCTCACCTGTCAATAAACTTGATGATGACAACTTCATCAGGTAATATATTACTTAACAGGTGCATCCTAAATTTAAAGCAAGAATTGAGGATCTGGGCAGGCATTTGCATCAGAAATTTAAGTTAGAGCAAGAATTGAGAATCATTGGAGGGGGGTGCATCTGCAACCCAAATCTAAGTGGGAGCAAGAATCGGTGATCTTGGGCTGGAGGGGGGGTATGTGAATCCCATAGCCCGAGCACAAGAAACACTGTGTATTGGTCAGAGAGGGTCTGTGTGCCTCAAGAATGTGAATAGTACCTATCAACATCTTTACTCAAGAATTCTGGGCAAAAACAGAAATAGTGTGCGACAAAGGCTAAATATCCAGGGCAGTTATATTAGAATCTAATGTCTGGTGTTACTGACAGTAATCCTCATTAGTGTATCAAAAAATCAAAAGCATTTGTGAGGGACCAAGTGAATATATAAGGTGAAATCAGGGATATTTGAGAAGTATAATGTCATCTTGTTGCAAAAGATCTGAAGGATATACTCATGCTAATTTACTACTGAGGATCATCTCAAAGGTCAGGGGATATTGTATACACTTGCTTACTTGTTTTGTCTTGTTGGATAAAGTTTAGTTTTCCAGAAATTGTTCCTTCACATTTCTGAAGTCATAAACTAATCCAGCACATGTCTTCATTTGTTAAGACTGGTTATCCAGATAGTGTGTAGGAATAGATGGTATTCCTGCAGAAGTTAAGAAGTTAGGAGGGAAGAAAGTCAGGGTTTTGTTCAACAGTATTTTAAAGGGAGAGGAACCACCAACATCATTGAAGAAAGCTGTGGTGTCTGTATTCCCTAAAGAGGGTAAAATCCATCATATCCAGCTTTCATATAGGCCAATTTTGAATTTAAACCATAATTATAAAGTGTTTATGTATATAATGGCTGAAAGAATGGTAAAGGTGTTGCCAAAATTGATACATATGGATCAGTGTGGATTTACCACTATTGCTGATGGGGCTTTATTCAGAGAAAGCATTCAACAGAGTAGTCTGGTATTTTATTAGTAGGGCAATGGAAGCATTTGTATTCCCTGACACAGTAATGAGGTTAATTAGGAAAATATATGCAGGTATATGAGGAATCAGATGCAAAAATTAGTGTGGGATGTTCCTCTCTGAAAAGTTGATTCTGAACAGAGGAACCAGGCAGGAGTGTCCTCTTTCCATTTTGTTATTTGCTTTATATTGACAGTGCTGCGGTGGTACGGCGGTAGCGTTGTTACCTCACAGCAAGAGGTTCTCCTGTTCGATTCTCGGATTGGCTTGGGAGTGCCTTCTGTGTGGAGTCTGCATGTCCTCCCAGCGGTTGGGTAGTGTTAGAAAGACATGCGTGCGTAAATGGGCGTGCCTTCGTTGAAGGTTGGGCATCGAGCTGGCACCTCGGCGTTTCATAAAAAATCTACTGCCAATCATTAGCGGACCGGAGTTCTGCTGTGGCGACCCCTTACTGGGAAAAAGCCGAAAGACAAACAACAACATTTAGAACCATTGACAAAGAAAATAATGGACACAGAAATTCAAGGATATAATTTGTATGGTAATCAAGAACAGTTGGCTTTATTTGCAGATGATATTATTTTAAAACCAAAAAAATGACATCTCAGTGTTGTGGAACATTTTGAGAGAGTTTTAAGTCTTTTGGGGATATAAAATGAATGAAGATAAAAACAAAAGCTGAAAACTATGTACCTACACACAAATTGGTTCTGCAATACCCATATTTAATGGGGCCATGATAAAATGAAGTACTTAGAAGAATGGGTTAAAAAGTATTCCGTTATGGCAGCTAATGATATGTGAGAAGAGACTAAACAAAAGATAATGCAAAAACTGGAAACTCATTTATGAATATAGATATCAAGTTGCAAGTAGTGAAAATGTTTGTCCTTCAGTTTATACACAGGTCAGGCAAATTTTTATCAATCAGAGGAGAAGATGTAGATAGCAATTAATAGAGTTGAAAGATTTTATCTGGGAGGGGAAGAGGGCAAGAGTCATTTGGGATAAGTTGATCCTTCAAATAGAAGAAGGTAGATTTGGATTACATGATTTGAAGGGATTTTTTATGACTACAAGGTTAATGCTCCTATATGTAGGACCAGCAGAGAGCTGTAATTCAAAGTGGAAAGGAATGGTGATCATGAAACTGTGGGGAAGCTCAAAATGTAAGGAGATTGTGGGGTTTTGGAAGCAGATCCTTAAGGAGAATAAAAATAGCCATACAGAATATTATACTCATAAAGCAGCAGAAAGTATAGTGAGAATTAAGCCAACACAGGAATGGAGAAAGGAAATTCTACCATTAGGAGTAACTGCAATTAGGGGTATAGAGAAAAGGCAATAGGAGGCTAGAATTTACTGGAGAAAACTTCCAAAAGAACCAAGGTATTTGGGGGCAGATAACTGGAGAGAAAAGTAGTAGAATGGGAAGAGGCCAAGGATACATTTGGACTGCAGGTTGGAGACTGCCTTCCCTGTCAAGGATTGATATCAGAATATAGGCAAAGAGAAATGGATAGGGAAATCCTAAATGAAAGACCAACAGTGGTAGAGTTTTTTTAAGCTGAATAAAGAACACAAGCCACTGTTAAAGGAATAATTAGTAGTGCATATAAAATAGTGCATGGTAACTATAGTAATCAATCAGGGGAGGTTAGAAAAGATTGGCAAAAAAGATTGGATAAGCAGTTCACAAAGAAACAAAGGGGAAGGATATATGTATGGCTCTCAAACATACAACAAAGTCTAGAATATTTAGTATTTTTCTTGGAAGTGTAGCATAGGTATTTTATACCCCAAGCAGACTCCAAAGAATTTTTCCTCGGGTAAATTTCAAATATCGGAGGAGTGATGGAGAAGAGAGGTAATTGGATACATTTTTTTCAGAGTGAGTTTGCAGACTTTAAGAATTCCCTACAGACTACTCTGTCAGAAATACTGACTGATCAAATTTGCGTAAATAAGAAATTTTTTTTATGAGCTGGAATACAGGATCAGAATTGCCTAGATGCAGTAACGCCTTGCTAACTTAAACTCTGTTTGATGTCAAAAAAGCAATTACTAGAAAATGGAAATTAAAGGTAAATCAACTGTATTTGAAATAGTGAATATAGTAACAGAGGTAACATAACTGGAAGTGGGAGCTTTATAAAATGGTAGGAGCACATTACATGCAGAATAATGTTTTGGTAGGGGAATGAGGTTTAAGGGATGGCAGGAATTGAGTACTACGAAATGCTAGATTGAGAATGACTGTACAGAATATTATATGTGATGTGTAATTGTTTGCAACTCAGAATGTGCCATTATGGTTTGTTTTCATTTGTATAATTGCATGATTGCCTATGTCATAAGTGGCAGTTCAATAAAGATGATTAAAAAAGGCTGGTTGTCCGGGTTGAGGAAAAAGAAACTTGTAATACATAAAGGCATGCTGTTAAACTTGCAATGTGCACAGCAGCCTTAACAGTATACATTGCATTCAGGTTGATCTAAACTGGTCCTGCCTTGCTTTTACTATTGTGTATCCTCTTAACTCATTTTCAACTGCTTACTAAATCACTTTTTAGCAGTTTTTACACTAAGTTCATTTTCTGTAATGGAATTTAGTTTTACTACTGCTCTTAGTTAATGCTCATGAAGATGCACTTCTAATACAGAATTGTGATCTGAGCTTTTCTTTTGTTTTTAATATACAGGGTCACCTCAGTGAGGGCTATGGACGGCTATGCAGTATCTACCTCAAACTGCTCATAACAAAAATGGAATTCCATGCCAAAGTGAGTAACAATTAGTAGAAATCTGAGTATCAACTTTTAAGATGAAGTGTTTAAATATTTGTATGAATACCCATTATATCGAAGTGGTCTGGTGTATGTGTGATCATGGACAGAGCTGATAGAAGATTGTTACCTGTGTCCAGATCTATCAAATGGAGTAATGATCAAATTCTAGACTGCTTTTTTTCTGTGCAGAAACACACTAAGGTGTAATTGGAAATGTGCCTTTTTCCCCACTGTAGTGTGATGTCAAAGTTGGTATATATAATTATTGGGGACCACGGGGAGTGCAGGGGGGCTTGCCCCTTGGTTTAGTGTTTGTATGATTTAAATGGTTAAACTCTTTGTGAATGAGGGATAGAAAGAAATTTAGAAGAGTTTTATTTGATGGGTTGAGTGTTTGTTGTGTGTTTTATTAGTGTCACAGACTCATAAATTTGCTAGTATGACGATATAAAAGACTACAGTGTATCAGTTTATTACACATTATACTGAAAGGACAGAATACCATAAACTAGAACATCTGTTTCAAAATGAAAAATGAAGTGAAAATGTGGACATTTCAGGCTTGGCATATTTAGTGTACAGTATTTTCATAATTATGTAAAGAGAAACTAGAAACTGCCAAAGGTGCACCAGACAGAACAAAATTAGTGTAGATAAAACTTCCTGGTGAAGCACCACAGCTGAAAACTTTGTTTATTTTATAAATAGAGACAAAACATAAAAGACATCCAGCGAAAGAGAGCTCTAAACGTTTAGCGCTTTCAGCTGTTAAGCTTTCTTCAGATCATATTCTCCATAGCTCTCCAATTAAAGTTAAATAACAAATCATGTCCACATGCTGCAGGCAGCGCCTACTCATTAGCTAATCTAAAACCATAGCAACTAATCATACTTCTTTAGGGATGACAAGCCGCCTTTACTCAGCCTATAGTAGGATGTCTGTTCGTTAGTATTGGTTTGAACGGAACCATTGTATTTAGGCCTGGGGGCCGATCAGCCCTTAAGTTCACTATCCAACTCACTTTGCACATTTCAGTGCTGTTCTTTATGTCTCTGCCCCTTGAGTCTGTAGCAATACATTCTAAAGCTTTAAACATAAAGCTATGATCAGGATAAGATACAACGTGGTCTGCCAACACATTCTTTAAATCCTTGTGCTTAATATCCCTCAAATGTCGCATAACTCTGTCCTTCAAACGTTGGTCCATTTTTCCAATATAGAACACTGGGCATTTTCGACAAGTTGTCAGGTAGACCAAATGCTGGGTATTGCAGGTTGCACTAGCTTTCAACAGATGATTCATTCCAGATACAGGATGCACAAAAGGATTGCTGTTGCCTATATAGGGCAGGCTTTGCACTTCCACATTTGACCGTTCATTTCTTTTGGTATACATTTTTCCATTCAGAGCCATCCTTACCATACAGCAGTCTTTTAATATTCTTTCTATTCTTAAAAACAAACTACAGTGTATCAGTTTATTATACATTATACTGAAAGGACAGAATACCATAAACCAGAACATCTGTTTTGAAATGGAAATGAAGTGAAAATGTGGAGATTTCAGGCTCGGAATACCTAGTGTACAGTATTTTCATAATTATGGCCATAGCAATGCTTTTTATTGTTGCATGTGTAACACTATAGATGTATGTTGATGTGGCTAGTAGCTTGTCGGTCATTAGGCAGTATGTCATAAAATGCAGTATTAGTTGTTAAATCACATGCAGACATAAGACTTGTGGTATATTTATTTTATTTTTTTTATTTGACATTTGTTTACTGGGTTGGTCTGACTGGGTCTACAGAACCCGTTTTCAGCAGAGGCCCAGGGAGAAAAGCTCCACGTACAGTACAATACAAATACAGTATAATCCAATACGAAAGGACATAGGTAGTGCAATGTGTGATATTGACTGTTGTAGTACATGCAAAAAATAATGTTAGGTCTGTTGGGAAAATAGCAGCCAGAAAGTTAGTGATGCAGACATATAGTGAGAGAGAGTTAAGAATCGAAGCAATAAAGCCTGAGCAATAGCGTAAGTTTATGGTATAGAAGCAGAGAAGGAGTTAGAAGAGCTTGCAGTCTGTGAGGGATTGAAATGTGACAGAAGAGGAAGACCTGAGCACTAGGCCGGCTTTATGCATCAGCAGAGCCATGTATTTTTGAGATGATTGTTTAAAGAGGCTTTGAAATGGGTTAGGCCAGGCATAGAACTGATAGCTAGAGGTAGTGAATTCCAATGTATAGAGACAGAGTATGAATACAGAGAGTGACCAGGTTTATGTTGCAGGAAATGTAATTAGTTGTTCCAGTAGTTACAGCAGAGTATTGACTGGAGATATATATATATATATATATATATATATATATATATATATATATATATGGTTCTCTTCATTTTTTACAATTGTATATGCACTAATTAGTTCTGCATATCTACTTTTGTTTGCAAGTAGACTTTCTAAGTAATTCACACTTGGTGAAACACAGTTGTACAACCACATTCTCTGTGAAATATGTTGTATAGTAATGTGGATTTGTATGAACTGCTAATAATTCCATGTGTGGCAGTAGTACACTGCATTTCCACTGTTGTGTTAATTTTGAGAACATAACACTGCTACTTGCAAAGTGCTACTGCATGTACACACACAGAGCAGCCATTGTATGTGACCACTAGCACTTGTTTTGGAAGTGCAGTCAACAACTTTGAGCTAGGTTCTTTTATTTTTTTGCAGGCACATTATGGATAATTTTCACACCTATATTATATACTTTGCATTGTCAAAATTCCCTCACATATTGTATGTCCACAGTCATCAGAGTTCCATATTTTTATATAAATGTGTTAATCTCTTTTGAAAATTCTTTACTGCACATTTTGCATAATGTATATATGTTTCTGTAACTTGTAGTGATCGGCTCATTTCCCAGTGTAAATAACCTTGTCATTGGTTAAAAAAAGGAAAAAAGTCATGGGGCATGTTTGTGTAATGATGGCTCAAAGTTTAAAAGTACATGTAGAAAATTAGGGGAAAAAATGAACTGCAGGATTCTCTTATTCTTGCAGAAAATTTTCAGCACACAAGTGGATGTTGACCACTCATTGCCATCATAAAAAGTTAAGACATTTTTATGAGTGAATGGATATCTGTACCATCTTGAAGGAGGTAGTAGATACACTGTACTGATGCTGCCATTTAAAGTCATCAGAGCACTACAAGGAGAGATGTATCACAGCCTTTCAATGTGACGGAGAGAAGCTAGTAAACAGTTCTGGTCACCATTATTGATCAGCTCTAGTAAAGAAAAGTAGCATTTGTTAGAGATAGATCATCAAGCATTGTGCAGCCCAAAGCTTGGATGAGCCGTGCAAGTTTTGGCTGCTACATCTACAGCTGCTCTTGCTTGAATTTCAAATTCCAAGGCCATAAAGCAGAAAATTAAAAGGGTTGAACGTAGAGTGCACTCTGTTGCAGATAGCATTTTAAATGACACACAATGCATTTAGCCAGAGTATTTGCTTAAGATGTTTAGAAATTACATTATTAAGCATTCTAATGATGATGATTACAGTTTTATATGTGGTAATTTTCACCAATGAAACAAATTTAGCAACTGTGTACCAATCTGCGTACATTTTAGCCTGTAGGATATTTCTTATGCAGATGTGCACTGCAGACAGATTAACATTACATTTTTATGGTGTAATGCAAAACAATGAGAAAAAAAGAATTGTACTACTTGTTAGTGGTGTTCTCTCATCAAAATCAGAGGCCGCATACACTGTGTTTTTGCATGTCAGTTTATGAAATGTGTGACTTTAATTCTTACAGCATGTTGTCCTAAGTAATTTCAAAAAGTGTGCAGTAAATAATCAGAGATAATCTGCCACTATCTACCACAAAAGGTGCTGGTTTCACTTATCTCAACTTATTTGGAGGGAAGTGCAGCATTCATCACTGACCAAATGAGAAATAATTTCCAAATAAGGTAATTTATTTTAAAAACAACCACCAACAGCCTTTGTAGCTGTAGAGGTCATAAGGCAAGCATTGTCACTATGCATGCACTGTGTGACCTTTTTGATAAGAAATATATTTCAGAATGTCTGCAATGCTCCAGTACTTAGGAGGCTGCTATAATTTGATTTACACTACTCTCTGATGTGGGTTTCTGGAGTCATCATGATAAATGTCATTTAGGTTTTCCAGCAATCTAAATGTGGTGCAAGGATGGTACAGTAGGGTTTGATTATTCTTGGAGGATGTTTCCTTATCATAGTGGATGTACCCCTCACCATTCACTTGAAGGAGAAAGATATGGACAATATGAGGCAGCATCACCAAAAAGGTGATAGTTGATGAACAGGGAAAAATGCTTTACAAGGCATTTAAAGCTTGGGGCTTAGAAGAGGCAGTAGCACAGCATTTCTCCTTCTGAATGGAAGTTAATGTACTGCTATCCAAGAGTACAGACAAGTGAGACCTTCTGCGAAATTAATTATTTAATATGTATTTAAAACTATGTCTACATTCTGAGAACATTTACATATCTTTGCGAGTACTTTGAGACAGTCGTTGCATTTCAACACATTAGCCTACAGGATAAAGTTATTTAGTTGAATTTGCCACTGTTACTGATTTCCTTATTGGCTCTACATAATGTAACACTTATGCATTTCTTTTTTGCACATTACAACTACTGCAGTAGTCACAGCTCATTCTTTTATCCTTTAGCCATATCCTAATTTATCAGCTTTTTCTGGCCCAGTCAGTTATCTTTTTAACCTGCCATATAGCCCTTCATCTGGTACTGGACATTGTGGAATCTCAGTCAGCTGTATCCTCTTCTGTAGCTTGCCTGATAGCATTAAGTATTTTGCGAAAGTGAAGTAACTGCCTTATGCTTACTAAAAACTCTTGAATGCTACCTCACAATGATTCACTATGTGACAGGTGTAAGTATTTATTTACCTTACTTAACTTGGAGGCTGCCTTCTTATTTCAGAATATATGCAGTAAGCACAGCACATATACACATATATCACAGAGCAATTCCACTAAACCAACTAATGCAGAGGTTAAGAGCACCATTTCTAAACCCCCAAGGCTAAAGCTTGAGAAACCTGAGACAGTATACACATCAACAAATTTATACCCAAGATGCATAGCTGTAGCAGTCATAAGGGTGCAGACCCCAAGCACTTATGGCCCACTGAGTCTGCATCAAACCATGGTAATGTAGTAATGGGTAACTCTATTTAAAGGCATATGTACACCATGCTCACTAGGCTGGATAAGAATAGGGTGACAGCTGTTTTTTAGAGCCAGGATCAGGGATGCAACAAGGACACTTGAATCCCTTCTTATTGACAAGTATGATGATGACCTGATAGTGGTCCTCGTCAAGGTGAATTACCTTAGGCATTCTATCCAGAAGGACATGCAGAATGATACAATTGAGCTTGCTGTGCATGTGTCTGAGGCAGAAAAGACACTGGTCTTGACTGGTATTTTGCCATCACCCAGAATGATGCTGAGGTTCAAAGACAAGATAATTGGCTTTAGTAATTGGTTATGTAGATGATGTCATTGTTGTAGGATCCAATATGTGTCAACTTGGATGAAATGAATGACAAGTCTTCCTGCTTTCCCAGAGATGGCCTGCACCTCTCTTACCAAGGCTTTTGAATTCTGGCTAAAGCCTTTGATGTTTTCATAGTGCCTTTTTAGGCAGAGTCCATGTAGTGAACATTCCAACATAGTAAATTCTTATTTGGAACACATTTATGTGTCTCTGCTTGATGCCAGGAGTCTTAACAAAAAAAAAAATGCCCGAACTTGAGGCTTTCTTGCAACTTGATCACATTACAGAAACAAGGTTTCAGAGCAATGAAACTACTCTTTCTGTTTCAAGGTGTAATGCCTATCACATCTTCAGACCCACTGGTAATTGTGGGGGAGTATCAGTATTTTTCAAAGATACCATCACCTCATGACAGATTCCTTGGGACACCACATATGGACTCCTAGAAGTCCATATCACCCTAAACAAGACTAAATACCACTTCTTAACTAGCTATAAAACACCCGATATGTCCCTTTCTGAGCAAGATGGCTATCTTAACACATTAGATGAAATTCCCATTAAACCCAAGACCATTCTACTGGGGAACTTCAACTAGCCATCAATAAACTGTCTGACCTTCACTCCCAATGGTCAGCTTGCTCAGCGCTTCTTTGACATTATAAATGCTAAATGTCTTTCAGAAGTAGTTGACCATCCTACAAGGGGCACCAATATCTTGGATGTAGTCCTTTTAAGTATGGCCACTCATTGCACATCTCCATATGTGTCTTCATGTATTGTTAAATCAGACCAGAATTTAGAATCCTTTTCCTTTAAAACTGATGACACTTACCCTGTAAATAGCTCTGTGCTTAGGGACTTCTCAGAAGCAAACCTTCTTTAGTTACTTGACTTAAATAAATTCTGCCCTAATCCTCCTCGGAGGGATCCTTTTTCTAGATGCTACCTGTGCCTCAGACTTCTACTTGCACTTAAAGAGTTGTATTATAAAGAGGTCGCTAACTGCAACAAATACAATGAGAAGTTTAAAAACAAACCTCTGTGGTGGAATACACACATAAATAAATTACATAAGAGAAAAATAAACTGCTTAGTACTTATAATAGGTCTTATTCTACCTACCTTAAGAGCTCACTTAAGCAAACTAACAAAAAGCATTTGAAAACCATTAGGAGGATTTCCAAGATGGCTGCACACTGAGTAATAGCTTCAGGTCAACTCTCCCAGTGTGAAAACACAAACTCATGAAGGATAGTGAATTTGTCTTTTTTGGGCAAATTTGAGTTGCTGGCTAGTAAGTATACTGCCATGATGCCAGCATAGAAGAAATTTACAGAACCTGAATTAAAATCATTCACAAAAGATGAGGAGGAAGCACTGGCTTGGAAGAATCCTCTGGCTGTTCAGAAAAAAATCAGTTCAAGCTCCAGTTTTGGTGCAAACTTCCACTAATCTGGAGGAAAAACGAGTCAAATGTGCTAAGAGCTGATTCAAATAAACAAGACACTGAAGGAATATATCTGCTCAGATAGTAAAAGGCTGGAAAAAGTGGAAGCAGCTTTAAATAGATAATAAGACAAACTGATAAAACTGGAAAAATCAAAGTTTAAAATGAAGAAAAGGCTGACCAAGTATGAGATTACCCAAGAAGAGATATTTCAAAAAATGGTAGAACAGGAAGACACAGCAGGTAGGGAAAATTTAAGATTTTCTGTTGTACCAGAGAACCTGGAACTCACAAACTTTACTAGTTTTATAAAAGCACAAATATACTGCGGTGGTGGTGCTGCAGTAGCGTTGTCGTCTCACAGTAACACGTTGTCCTGTTTGATTCTCAGCTAGAGCATCTTCTGTGTGGAGACATGCGTGAATGGGCCTACCTTCGTTGAAGGTTGTGCGTCAGAGCTGGCAACTCGGCACGTAAAAATCTACTGCCAATCATTAGCGGACCGGAGTTCCGCTGTGGCGACCCCTAACCGGGAAAAGCCGAAAGACACAACAACAACATAAAAGCACAAATAAGCAGCTAGACTGGTATTCCAGAGCAGGAGCTGTTAATTGAAAGGGGACATTGTGTATATGCTCCAAACCTGGCTATGAGACATCAGCTAAGACCTCTAATAGCAAAGATGCTATCCTACAAGCAGAAAGAGTTTATTCTGGCAAAACCATGGCAGAAGGAAAAAGTACTAAAAGCTGGAGGCAGTAGAGTGTAGAAAATGATTACTCACTGTACAGCAAGCACAAGACGAGTACGTTTATTTCAGCAAACAGAATGTTGAGAAGGAGGTATTTGATTCAAGCTGTGCTATATCCAACTATCTTCTGTATGTATTTTTCCTAGATGGTCAAAAGTAATTTTTTGATGCAGAACTTACTGTGGAGGAAATAAAAAAGTGAGCTATCAAACAGAAGGAGATTCTTCTTATTCTTCTTCTAATAAAGCTCAGAGAGAGACTATGCCAGCTAAACATTTTCCAGTGTTCCAAAAGAAAATGCTTGAGAGACAGAAAAACACAGGAGTTCACTAGAAGAATTAGAAGTATGTTGGAAATGAACCAGAGGCTTGAGTTGGGAGATGGAGATCAACATGAAGAAAACCAGCAACTCTGAAATTAATGAATAAATATGTGATTACAAAGCATCCATCACATTTATGAAACATGGCAAGAAATTCTGGAAATGCAGAACCTTTTGACTTTGTTAAACTTGTAGGGGATGCCAAGGCATATGCCATATATCGTGTCCTTAATGTTTGGAAGAACATTAAGGAGTCGAAAAGAAGGAGGAAAGAGGTAGCTGTATGTAAAACAGTTTTTGTTCTTAACAGTATTTTCATAAAGTGTGGCATATACTGCATGTTGAGAAATAAAGCATTTTCACTTATTTTGTGTATAATAGTAATATTAAACACGTGCCCATTTTTCCTTGTTTCTTTCTTTCTTGTTCAGTTTTAAGAAGTGTAGGCACTGCAATATAAAGAGAAGAAAGTCTGGAAAAGGAGCATGATACAAGTAATATTCATAGGTTCATACTAGGCTATCTGCCCTAGGGCATTTATAAGCCTAGCCAGAGTGTGTTTGGCTATTGCCACCCATTGAATTGAGTTTACTGTGCCCTTTTTAGGTTAGTTTACTGTGCCTCTGTCTAGTAGTGACACAGAAGTAATCCCCGGGGTAAACCTACGATCTCCCATCCACTCGTCAAGATTCCTCTTGAAGAGAGACAGTGAGGGGCTCTGCCTAACATGGACTGGGATTCTATTCAGAGTGAAAGGAGCTCTGGGTTATGAATCTGTCCCTCCAGCGTGTCCTATTTATTTCTGTGCTGAGGTTCAAGTCCCTCGAGCGCGTAGCTCTAAGGGATTTGGATTTTCTGAGGTGGAGCATGTCCATTAAGTCCTGGTTTGACATGGCTTTATACGTCAGGCATAGATCGCCTCTAAGTAGGTGGTATGCTGCTGAGTAGAGTTGGAGATTCTTTAACCGAGAAGCATATGGCATCTGTTTGAGTCCCTTTATCCTCTTTGTGAGGTACTTTTGGGGTCTTTCTAGTTGCTGCAGGTTTGGGGTAAGGTACATCCTAAATGGAGCATTGTATTCTATTATGGTCCTTATAAGAGATGAATAAAAGGGCACTATGACCTCCTTTGATCTAGATGTGAATCCTTTCATGATAAGGTGGGCTATATAGAAGGTTTTTCTAACCACTTTGGCAAAGTGGTTGTCAAAGGAGATATTACTATTAATTTGGGTCCCCAGGTCCCTAATTACTTCTTCCGTACTTAATGGATCACCACCTATGTGGTAATTTGTGGGTACTTTGTTTTTGCCAAAGGGTATAACTATACACTTTTTGGCGTTTAGCTTTAGGCCATGGCTCTGGCACCAGTTATCCGTCTCTGTGAGACCCTTTTGGAGGATGCTTGTGTCAGCTGGAGAGTCAATTATGGTGCCCAATTTGCAGTCATCTGCGAACCTGGTCAGCCACAGTCCTCCTGTGTTAGCCTGTACCTCAGAAAAATATATACTGAACAAGAGAGGTCCCAGGACTGAGCCTTGTGGGACGCCACTTGTAACTGGTTTTGAGTCTGACAGGCTCCAGCAATTCTGACCATGTGGGTTCTGTGCTTTAGCCAGTTTGCAACCCATCTTATGACATGGGGGTTTATATTTAAGCTGGAGAGCTTATCTATGATGCCCGAGTGTGGTATTGTGTCGAAGGCTTCTGAGAGGTCCAGGTAGGCTGTGTGGACTACCTTCCCTTCATCGATGGCCTTGGTGACTGTTTCAAAGAAGTCGACCAGGTTCAAGAGGCAGGATCTGCCCTTAACAAAGCCGAATTGGGTAGGATCCAGTGTCTGTGGGTCCCCAATGTCTTTGTTTATGAGTTCCATGATGATCCTTTCCATAGTTTTGCAGACCAGGCTAGTCAGGCTTATGGGGCGATAGTTTCCAGGGTCCGTAGAGGCACCACCTATGTGGAGTGGGACCACTGTCGCTGTACACCATTCTTTGGGTACATAACCTGTGGTAAGGCTGAGATTGAACAGCAACTTTATGTGAGGGTTTAGCTCTTCTTGGAGTTCATGTAGGACCCAACCCAGGACACCGTCAGGTCCCATTGATGCTGTGTTTTTTGCTTTGGAGAGAGCGGCTTTCATCTGAGCATCTGAGATGTTAGGGAGGCTGCACTCTGCTGGGATAGTTATTTGCTCTTTTGGGGGGGGACGGGGGACGTTTGCACTGAATCTGTCTGCCAGGATATTGGCAATGTCTGTGGGTTCAGTGTATTTTTTGTCATTTTGGATCAACTCTGAGCATATCTGGGAGTTTCCACCCAGGTTCCTGACATAACTAATAAAGCCTTGTGATTTTCTTTAGAGTCCTGTGCAACTTTTTTCTCGAAGCTGGCCTTGGTGGATTTTATGAGCGATCGTAGTTTTTTGCTAGTACTGATCAGAGATGCCTTCCCTTTTAGGGATTTTGCTCTATCATGTAGTAGCTTTCTCCTTCTGTTGTACAGCTTATTTATGGCTGGGGGCCACCAGACTGGACGCCTGCCTTTGGACAATTGGGTCTTGGTTTTGTTTGGGATAGCATGATCCATGCATTCCTGGAGGTGTCCATAGAATGCATTTACAAAGGATTCTGCAGTTTGGGCCATAGTTTCCACTGGTCTGGGGGCCTTGAAGGATTCCACCTCGGTTTTGAGAAGTGTGAAGTTCGCTTTTGTGAAGTTTTTCACTGTGGTTTTCTGGGTTGGGGGCGGGGTCGGATGTGGATATCCAGTGAGATTAATTTATGGTCAGATCTTACCAATGAGGGGTATACCTCTGGTATGGAGCATAGAGACCCCATGTTGGTGATGACCAGGTCCAGTATGTTTTCCCCTCTTGTGGGAGTGGTGACTAGTTGTTCCATAGCATTTGAGTTTATAAATTCTAGGAACCTTTGGGCCTAGGGTGTTGGGGCTTGAGTAGTGCTCCCAGTCTATGCTTGGGTAGTTGAAGTCACCCAATATAATGGTGTTTGGAGAGATCTTCATATTCTCCAGTGATCTCAGGAAAGCCGAGTGGGATTCCTGTTTTTGAGAGGGTCGTCTGTAACATGCTACAAACTGAAAAGCAGTTTTGCCCACTGTTAGTTGCACATGGATGGTCTCCGATTCCTCGTGCAATGCCACTAACCTGGAGGTGTGGTTATCTTTGAATATGGATTGGAGAATGGCTGGATTAAGGCCCTTGGCTTGATCTAGCAAGTTTTAAGGGGAACCAAGGTAATAAAATAACATTGAATGTAATGAAAGTGTTTCCTTTAGTAAATAAATGTTTGTAGTGCAACATGAGAAATTTGTAGTTGAAGGCAGCTATGTATCTGGTTCTCGTGTTTCTGTGGAGACAACTGATAAGGGCAATAAAAATGGAATATTTTTTTTTTAATGGCTAACAGATGATGTTTTCCAAAACCATTCTAGTTTTTTTCTACATCTTGGATGGGAATAAAGATACAATGAAAACAGAGACCACTTAGTGTAAGTAGAAGCACAGGCTATTCTATTATCTTGGTATTGATAATCTCCATTATAAGGCAGTTCAAGCCAATGAGTGTAGCTGTCAGTCTGGGACAATTATTACTATCTGGAGGGTTAAACTTCATTATTTAAAGATGTACATAGTTTGGTGTGTGTTATTAAGCTAATAGGTTCTGGGATGTTTTGAGGATGTGTTTTTGAGGGTTTTCATTAAAACAAAAAGTCTTGTAAGAAGTGACACAGGTTTAAATGGATATGTGAAGAAGCAACTGTATAAAAGATCTACCTGCCAAGCATTAGTGAAACTAGACATTTAAAAAAAATTATTGTACATAACAGGTGGGAATCATAATGACAAAACTTTCCATATTATCTTCAAATGTGAATGGCCTCACAGGTGCATACAAAAAAGAATGAGTGGAGTGACCTGTATTAAAAAATGCATAGTGCAAATAGCTGTGCTAAAGAAGACACATTTGGAAAAGAACTGAGCATATGAATTTGATAAAAAAGGGATTTCAGGATGAGTATTCAGCAGAATATCTGGGACAAAGGAAAAAAGGAATACTTGTATTACTTAGAAGAGCTTGAATAGTGATAGAAGTTGAGAAAAAAGATAATGATGGATTTGTAGTAGTAAGGGACTACTGGCTAGGGAGGAGGATTATGTTGGCACATATTTATATTCCTCTAAAGCTGCTACAGTGGAGCTTAAGACAATTCTGGGAGAGGTAAATACCAGGGAATATTAATTATAGGTAGGGACTGGAATTTGATTTGCAACAGTGAAGATGTATCTGGGGGGGGGGTCTAGAATGGAAAATAAAACAAATGAATATATATTTTTGAAGACATTTTTGAATATATTTGATGTGGAAGATGTGAATTCAAGCAGAACAAAGAAAACAACCTCAGATTCAAGTCCATGTGAACCAATACAGAAAACCAGTGCAACAAAGAAGGATTCCAGAGCCACAAGCTATGTAATAATTATAAGCTATATAATAATTCTGTGCAGGAGTTTAAGAATAGTTTGCAGAATTTTGAATGTTGCATGCAGTGTTAAAGAAATTACAATTACAGCGTTTGAGTTTTGATGCCTATATACAAGTCTGTATCATTCCACGTGGGCTATATATTTTAAAATTGTCCATTTATCGGGAGAAATATCCCCACTTAAAGAATGGCAGCAAATCAGTTTGTCTTGTTCTATACAATACATGAAATTAATGAATACGTTTTTTGATCCACAGGAGTTGCAACTAAAAATATAAGTTTTGGAACTTTATAATACCGAACTAAATAACAATGAGGCTAATCTCCATTAACAACTTTTTAGTGAAATTTTAGATCAGCTATCTGTTTTTGAGCATAAACTAACTGAAACCAAAAAACATACATTTCAAAGGTACGTGTTGGACTTTAAACTTTGTCATGTGTTCACTTGGCCCAATCGTAGTAACGACAGAGTGATCACTGAAATAGTGAATGAGGTGGTGACGTCAGCTTCTGTTCCTTCATTGCTTCAAGTGCAGAAGTCAGTGATCCCAAGTGAAATAAATACTATTCAAGGTAGTGAGTTTGCTGTTGAATCATATGCCCTTGTTATTTCAAGTCCACATAATCCACCACAAACTATTGATGTTATGTTATCCGTATCTCGCCTTCATTCTTGCTGTTTGGGTTTGGAGCCGATCCTCGGCTCCGACACAGCCATATACTATAGCTCGAGAGCTTTTACTGGCTCGAGGCTAACCCCTATCCCAGCGTGCCTAGCAGTAGTTACCCAGATCTCATTTGCCTCTTGCAGCGTCGAGATTGCGGATATGACTCAGGCTAAGTGTTTTCTCTTTATTAAATTTTTGAAGAAAGATTTTTGCTCTTATATTTGCAACTTAACAGTAGTTGTCCTTCATATTTCTACCTTTCCCTATCCTGCCTGAGTGACTTGTTTTTGTTGTGGACGAACCGTTTTTCACTCTGAACCTTTCCCGTCTTCTAAACCCATTTAACTTAGAGGGTTCTTCGTTTTTCTTGCCTTCCTTATCTGTTAAGTTTTAAGGAGTTGCCGTTTAAGTTAGAGGCTTCCCTTAGGTGGGGAGTTCACAGTTTTATTTAGAGGCTGTCCCCACTTCTCTTCTTTCCTGTCTGTAAAAGGATTTTTTTGTCTGTATTTGCTAGTAGTGTGTTTTTTGTTTAGCTTTAGATAGTGCTGTTCGACATTCTGTCGAAAGATACTGTCAAGGAATCTAAACCTTCGGGTTTCAAAAAGTGCGATTAGTGCTGTCAAAAGATGCCCCTTATGGACGGGCACATGAGTTGCGTGTATTGTTTAGGGCCTGTTCACCTGCAGGATTTGTTATCAGTTTCCCATGCATTTATTTCACGAGTCCTGCAGGAGAGAAAGAACTAATTGATTTTAAGAGGGTTACTGAAGGGCCCCTTTGATGCTGCTATGGAGGGGACTCAGCCAGCAAAAAACTGGAAAAACCCAAGCATTCATCCTCTTCGGCTCCAATTTCAGAACCATCAAAAGAGAAGGACAAGTTACAAGCTAAGTCGTACCCGACTTTCAGTTCCGACAAGACACTCTCACCTATGTCTCCATCTGTTGTTTCAGAGCCAGTAAGGTCTCATAAGCGATCTAGGTCTCCTACCTTGAAACCGGTGTGGTCTGCTCCAGTCTCCTTTGTTACAATCTGTGGTAGGTAGTCACTGGTCTTCAACCCATTCCTCTCAGTCATCCACAAGCCTCTAGGATGATGATGTGGAGCGGGTGGTGAAGAGACTTCTTAGGATACCAGCATTAGCTAAAATACTTTCGGGACCATCCCAAATGGAATTGGTGCCTACAGCCCAACTAACACCTGTCTCGATTCCTCCTCTGACTCCTCTGAGCTCGGAGCCGGAGTCTATGGAAGTCATAGTGATGGAACCATCGGTTGAGGTAACCTCTGATCTTTCGGTTCCGACTACCACTCCGATCTCATCGATACCCCCCTTCTATCAAGGGATCAGGGAGCTGACACTCCCTCGTCGACTCTAAGGGAGGGAGAAGCATCGGACCCTTGTCTGACCCTACTCTCCTTCTCAGAGCTTCGGTGCAGGTCAGCTCGGCTCCATCGGCCTCGGAACCATCACCCTCAGTTCGGAGGAGGTCTCCTGCTTCTTCGGAGCCAGGGACTCTTTCAGGTCGGGACCACAATGCCTTTGAGGGGTGATGAGTGTGCTGTCTGCTGAGACAGCTCCACCCTCTGCTCCATTAGCTCCTTTGCCTTCAGTGCCAGTGTCCGCCTCCAAACCTCCCCTCTGCCCCAAGCGTAGGGGACCCATGCTCCAGGATGCCCCATTGGGTGATCCCACTTCTTCCGAGACCTCCCCTGAGCATCCCTTTGAGGAGGTCCCTTGGAAGAGGACTTGCAAGAGGAAGCATGTGGACTCCCCTGAGTTCTTGACATCAGACACAGACTTGGATGACTCAGAAGGGTCCCCCTCTGAAGATGTCTCCTTTTCAGACATCTTAGAAATCCTTAGACAAAGGGGTGACTGGAAGTCCCTTGCCCCTTCTGAAGATGAGTCAGTGTACCTGGATGAGTTTGGTTCCCGACCCTGCTCCTCTTGGGTATCTCTTCCTTTCGACCCACTATTGCATGTAGTGAGTCGGAAGGCTTGGCGCTCTCCAGACATGATGGAACCAGTTCCGCGGAGGCCCAGTAATTCATAGCAGCCTGAGAAGACAGCGGCTTCTTATCCAGAGGTGTTCCTGTTGATGCTATGGTGGTGGCAGCAGCCACCAAGAAGGAATCAGTGGAAACTTCATCTGTCCATCCGCCGAATAAAGAGTCTCGTATGATAGGCAGATACGGGAAGCATATGTTTTCTTCAGCAACCTTTAAACTCAGGTCACTGAACTATTTGTCCCACTTTACAAGGCTTCAAAGGGATCTCCTCAAGGAGTTAGGAGATATCTTACAGGATCCTACAACTATGGGAGCCTCAGACAAGGCAGTTTCTCAGCTTATGACCTTGACTTTGGTGGATAACTCCTCTGTGTGGCTAATTTCTTATTCAGCCAATGAGGCAAGTAGGGCGGCAGGCAACAGGGGTGGCCTTACGCAGACATTCCTGGATGCGCCTTTGTCATTTTACAGAGACCTTCAAGTCTTCCTTTACAAACACCCCCTTTGACGGCTCATCCTTATTTGGTCCTCAGGTAAAAGAGGCTCTTGACAGGTGTGAACAGGATGGCAAAACTCTTTCTGCCCTGGGAGTATGTTTTTCTGCTCCATTTAGGCCTTATCCTAAGAGCCAGAAGAGCAGAAAGATGTGGTCCTGGAAATCCCAGGGAGCTTCGCCTGACACACATGGAGATATTTCCCCCAGGGGCAGAGGGGGAAATAATGAAAGTCCCGGTCTCGTGGCAGAGGGGGGTCTGCAGAATCAGGGTGACAGAGATACCTTCTCTGGCAGGCTCTTCCAGCATTCCTGAAGGGAGACCCAACTGTCTGACTCCGGAGGCAGTCTGGGGGCGATTATCCTTGTACCCAAAAGCATGGCAGACAATCACAGAAGATACATGAGTACTATCGAGAATATCCAGAGGTTACAATATCCCCTTCTCCCAACTTCCCCTGTCAAAAAGACAACACCCTATCCCAGATATTCCACCCAATCTTCAGGATCAAGCACACCTAGAGGTTCAAAGGTTTCTAAGAAAAAGAGTCATCCAGGAAGTCCCCGCAGACCAAATCGGATCCGGAACTTACTCAAGGTTCTTTTTAGTTCCAAAAAAAACAGGGGACTGGAGACCCATATTGGATCTCAGCAGGCTGAACAAATCAGTCAAAAAAACAAAGTTCCGGGTGGCAACACTGCAGTCCATTCTTCCCTTTCTGGGACAGGACAATTGGATATGCTCTATTGATCTCCAGGATGCATACTACCACATAAAAATGGACAGATGATCAAGGAGATATCTACGCGTCCGGCTGGGAGCCAGTCACTATCAGTTCAGAGCTCTGCCCTTTGGTCTCACCACAGCTCCCAGGGTGTTCACCAAATGCATGGCAGTAGTTATGGCTCACCTGAGACGTCTAGAATTCCGAGTGTTTCCATATCTAGATGACTTGCTCCTTACTGCCACCACTGAGCATCAGCTAATCAGGGCAAGGGAATCCACAATTCGCTCTTGTTCTCAACTAGGGATCACCATAAACTACAAAAAGTCTGCCTTGTTGTCTTGTCGGTATATTAGCTTTATAGCGGCAGATTTAGACACAAGGGCTATGATAGCAAATCTGCCTCAAGAAAGAGTATTAATGATCCTTCGCCAAGTTGCAATGCTATTGACAAAAAAAGGTTCAGACAAGATTTATCCTCAAGGTCCTGGGTTCTATGGCAGCGGCAATCACTCTGGTCCCTATGGCTTGCTTCCACATGAGAATTCTGCAGTGGCTCCTCTTTGCACAATGGTCATTCCAGGATTTACCCATGTCACATCAGATTCTGATCACGGAATCCTGCAAAAAGGATCTGGATGGGTGGCTTCACTCCCCAATGGTAACTATAGGCAGGCCGTTTATACCCCCAACCTGTAGCCACAGTGATCACAGACGCTTCCCAGATAGGGTGGGGGGGGGCATTATCTGGGACAGACTGTTCAAGGGACTTGCAGGAACATGAGTACAACTTGCACATCAATGCCCTGGAGATGAGAGCGGTGCTTCTGGCATTGCAAGCACTTCAAGACTCCCTACCTACAGAGACTATAGCAATTCAGACAGACAATATGTCGGTAATATGGTAAATCAAGAAACTGGGTGAAACCAGGTCTTACCCCTTGTGTCGAGAGGCTGTACAAGTTTTACAATGGGCGATGTCTTCCCAACACTTTCTGGTTGCAACGCACATCCTGGGGAAATCCAATGTGATAGCGGACAAGCTCAGCCCGGCTATTCTGATGCCTCATGACTGGTCCTTGAAGCAGGAAGTTGCGGACTTGATTTTTCGCAAATGGGGTCAGCCATGTTGTGATCTGTTTGCCAACCCCTCAGCAGCAAATGCAGCAGCTACTTTGCCCTAGTCCCACCACCAGGGCAGTCACCCAGGGATGCACTTGTTCATGATTGACCCCCGGGACTGCTTTGCTCCTTTCCACCCTTTCCCCTGATCCCCAAGGTTCTTCCGAAAGCACAGTTGTTGGGTTGCAAGTTAATCCTCATTGCCCCTTACTGGCCTCGTCAGATATGGATGTTCTTAGTGTTTCACTGTTGCAGTCATTACATTTGGGTAATCTGCTGGCAGGTTGCCCTCAGTTGGCCTGATTAACAAAGTCTTGGGGCCTGCGTCAGATGCTGTCCCTTCTTCCATGACGTCAGATCGTCAGGGGTATAAAACATGCAGCCGACGTCGTTACATCAGTTTTTCTTGCATAGCAGTGCCCAAAGCAGAAGCAGTTTGCAAGTGCCGGTTGGACGACTCCTGAAATTTTCGTTTTCGAGTTTCAGAACCAAAGTCTTTAACTTAAAGCTAAGTACCCTGTTGGGGAAACTTTTTCTTGCTCCTTACCGATGTCAGTAAAAGTTAATAATTGCATTACTTGTGGAAAGCAAATACCTCATAAAGATTTTAATTCATACTGTATTCCTTGCCTAGGCCCTGACCATGACGTACCTTGCTGTCAGTTTTGTGCTTTATTTAATCAGCACACTATCCGTCATCGGTACATTTTTTACTCTAAATTTTTCGGTTCTCAGTTTAATTATACAGAAATGTCTTTGTTAGCTATCCGACTACCGGAATTCCGAAAAAGCACAAAGATAAAGACAGAGACAGGCTGCCGAGGTCCAAAACTGTCAATGATGCTTCTCCTAAGCCAGTCACCAGTTCGCCGGTACTCAGTGAGGCGCTTTCTGATACCTGATACCCGCTACTTCTGATTCACAGGCCTCTACTGAGACCCATTCGGTATGCCGCGAGATGCTTCACCTATGGAACCCGCGGATGTCTCTACCTCGGATGGGTCCAGAGCCGCTGTGCAGGCACCGGCTTCTGAGGGTGTATTCAGGCCTACAGACTTGCATATTAAATCGACACCGCCTTCATTACTAAGGCCTAAATCTCGATCCATGTCTAAAAAAATGACACACTGGCCACATGTTCAGGCCCCTATACCTAAAAAACAAATGATAAAAATGGCTAAAGATCTAACTACTCTAATCAGGGGTAGTCAACCCCCACCCTCTAAGAGACCTAGGGCTGAACTTGATTATGAATCATCTGATCAGGATTCTGTTTGTTCTGACTCTTCTAATGACCTAGATTTGTCCATACCTATTTATTCGGATTCTGATGCAGAGGACTCCATTCCCTTTGCTTCTCCTCCTGAGGATTTTTCTTTTGGGGAAACTTTATGTACTTTGAGGGAGCATTTCCACTGGGAAAGCCAGGAATTTTCTGATTCAAAAAAGAGGCTTAGGGATTTCCTGCTTCTACCTCAGCATAGGCTTTTGGCTGTACCTCCTGTACTAGACATTGTTGATGATGTGTTCTCGGAATCCAGTTTGGCCACTGATTCCCTGCCTCC
Source organism: Protopterus annectens (assembly GCF_019279795.1). Lineage (NCBI taxonomy): Eukaryota > Metazoa > Chordata > Ceratodontiformes > Protopteridae > Protopterus > Protopterus annectens. The sequence continues at coordinate 469,243,042 of NC_056747.1, forward strand.
AGCTCCTAGTAAACCTGACAGATACTACAGGGTTCCTGAGACCCACAAGTTCCTTTTCAAAAATCCTGTTGCTGATCCAGAAACCATTTCTCAGGGGCCCAAGGGCATTAAAGCTTCTACTGCTAAAAATCCTACCCCTTCTGATAGAGACTCCAGGGCGCTGGATAGATGGGGTAAAAAGGTTTATACTTCTACGACCTTGGCAATCAGAGCATTAAACTGCCAATTTCATATGTTAAAATATCAACAGCATATTATGGGACTGATTAAACAAAAGATAATGTTGAATGTGATAGTGTTCAATCTCGCCGTTTGTTCTTACACATGGGTGGATCCGATCTCGGCTCTCGTCGACCTCTTGCAAGCTCTGCATGAGAAGAAGCTCGAGACAATCTAATACCCAATCCCCCTCTGCCTTTACCTCAGATCTAGTTTTGCGCTGCTGCATCTGCATCGTTGGGAGCTAGCTCGAGGGTTTTCTAAGCTAAGATATAACTTTTGTTGTATTTTATTGAAATTTATTTAACTTAATATTGTTAGTATTACCTTGTGTGATTGTGTTGTGGTTCCGTAGTTCTTTGGTACCGTTAACCCTTTTATCGGTATTTTTGTACGGGGCGGCCTACACCCTTACCATATACTACTATATTGAGTCAAATTTACCTGATTGTGACTAACTTGACATTTACCTGATTGTGACATTTACCTGATTGTGACTATTTTTCCTGGATTTGACTGTGTATTTGTTTCTAGACTTGTTTATTACCTACAATGTCTGAGAAGGCAAAGTCTGGTTTCAAGCGTTGTCAGTGTGGCCAAAAAATGTCGGTCACTGACAACCATAGTTCCTGTGTCTACTGCCTTGGCCCTCTCCACTTACAAGAGGATTGCTCTATTTGTCACTCTTTCAGTGGGAGGGTCATGACAGATAGGCGCAGGAAACTAATGGACAGGGGTCTTTTGAAACCAGCTTTCCAAGAGGCTTTGGATGGGAGCTAGCTCGAGGGTTTTCTAAGCTAAGATATAACTTTTTGTTGTATTTTATTGAGAAATTTATTTAACTTAATATTGTTAGTATTACCTTGTGTGATTGTGTTGTGGTTCCGTAGTTCTTTGGTACCGTTAACCCTTTTATCGGTATTTTTGTACCGGGGCCTACACCCTTACCATATACTACTATATTGAGTCAAATTTACCTGATTGTGACTAACCGGATTTGACATTTACCTGATTGTGACATTTACCTGATTGTGACTATTTTTCCTGGATTTGACTGTGTATTTGTTTCTAGACTTGTTTATTACCTACAATGTCTGAGAAGGCAAAGTCTGGTTTCAAGCGTTGTCAGTGTGGCCAAAAAATGTCGGTCACTGACAACCATAGTTCCTGTGTCTACTGCCTTGGCCCTCTCCACTTACAAGAGGATTGCTCTATTTGTCACTCTTTCAGTGGGAGGGTCATGACAGATAAGCGCAGGGAAACTAATGGACAGGGTCTTTGAAACCAGCTTTCCAGAGGCTTTGGATGCTTCTGACCAGGCATCAAGTCTCGGGCGATCGAAGACATCGGAGCCCAAGTCATCGGCTCCGAGCTCTTCTTCAAAGGTTAGATCACGGTTCCACAGACTGTGTTCAACTGGTGTCGGTTCCTGAGCCTCGAGTCTTGGAACCGGTGATGGAGGTAGGGCTCCGTCTTGGTTCCTTCGACCCGTTCCTCCTCTAAACTTTCGGATGTCAATGTGGATCGTGTGGTGCAGAAGCTGCTGGAGCATTCGGCCCTCTAAACTTATTTGTTTCCACCCAGCTGGTGTCTTGAAGGCCTTCCTGTATCTCCATCCATTCCTCCTCCGAGACCGATTCAGTCTTTGGAGCGGAAGAGGCTGATCTGCTGATTGTGGAGCCCTCGGGTCCAGCCTTCGGTCGGGTCTGCCCCCTCGACCTGTTCTGGACCCGCAACCGAGTCGGAGCTTGACGGTCTGTTCCGTGTTGGTTCGGGGTCGAGGGGCGCGGCGGATCGTTCGACTCTCGGGATTCTTCCCATTTCTTGAACCGGTCGACCTGATGAGGAAGGTGTTGTCTACCCAGACAACCACATCAGTGGAAGCAGTTTCTCCTCCCATAAAGGGCCTTTGTCTTCATCTGCACCCACGGCCACATCCAAGCGGGCACCAGTGTCTCAGCCACCCTGGAGGTGCCCCTCTTCCCTCAGGGCTTCTTGGATGCTCCCCGCGAGGAAGTCCCTAGGAAGAGACTGTAGAGGAGACACTTGGATTCTCCACAAGAATCCATAACATCTGATACTGACTTAGATGAGTCAGAAGGTCCCTAAGTCACCTTCAGAAGATGTCTCTTTTCAGACATTTGGAGATCCTGAAACAGAGAGGTGACTGGCAGTCCCTTCCCCTTCTGAGGATGAGTCAGTTCTGCTGAAGGCATTTGGTGCTCGCCCTTCCTCCTCCTGGGTCACTCCGCCCTTGACGAACTAATGGAACTTATTTGACACAGTGGAACCTGTTCCTAGGAAACCGAACAAGTACATCACAGCACCTCAGGATAAGTCCTACCTTACTAAAGGAGTTCCAGTGGTGGCTGCAGCCACGAAAAAAAGAGATGTCGGAGTCTTCTTCGTCTGTCCATCCGCCTAATAAAGATTCGGATAGATATGGGAAGCGCATTTTAGTTCAGCGGCTTTTTGAACTATTTGACCCATTTTACACGTCTGCAGAGGATCTAGTCAAAGAGTTGGGAGATACCCTCCAGGGTTCTACAGATGCAGCTGTCTCAGAAAGTGACAGCGCACTTAATACCCTAACATCGATTGTTAACTCGTCCATGAGGCTGATTTCCCTCGCGGCGGTTTTTCATAAGGGCAGCAACTTCAGCAGACAATCCTGGATGCGCCTATGCTCTTTGGCGGAAGCCTTCAAGTCTTCCTTTACAACCTCTTTTGGCCCCAAGGTAAAGGAGACCCTTACCGGTGTGAACAAGAGGAAAGACTCTGTCTGCTGTAACCAGACCGACCCCAAAGGGCAGTGGGAAATGTGGTTCGAAACAAAATCAAGGGTCTTTCCGGGCACACAGGTGATGCCTCTAGAGGCAGAGGAGGGGCAGAGGTGCATCAAGGTGACAGGGATACACTCCCTGGTAAACCTTTCCAGCACTCCTGAGAGGAGGCCCGACTGTCCTGCTCTGGAGGCAGTCGGGGTCGCTTGCTTTTACCCTCAGGCCTGGCAAGATATAACTACAGACAATTGGGTAAAGTTACCAGAGGTTACACCATACCCTTTCTATCCTATCCCATTCAAAGAAAAGACTCCCAGATGTAGCCAGCAGCTTTAGAAATTTCAAAGTTGTTAGACAAAAGAGTCATCCAGCCAGTCCCAGCGGACCAGCAAGGATTCGGGACTTACACAAGGTACTTTTTAGTTCCAAAGAAACAGGGACTGGAGGCCCATTCTAGACCTGAGTTACCTCAATACTTTCGTCAAGAAAGAAAAGTTCGATCCTTCCATTTCTACAGAGATCTAGAGGATGCATACTACCACATCAAAATGGCCAGGGCATCCAGAGATCATTTGGCTGGGAGCCAGTCACTTTCAATTTGAGCCCTGCCCTTTGGTCTGACCTCAGCCCCCAGGGTCTTCACCAAATGCATGGCAGTGGTACTGGCTCCTTTCAGCCACCACCGGTGTCAACTACTGCAGGCCAGAGACTATGTTCTTCAGCTGTGTGTTCACCTAGGGATCTCGAAAATCCTTACTTCAGCCATCACAAAATATCTTGTTCATAGGAGCAGAGTTAAACACCTGAGGCTTCCCCAGAAAGGATAGTATCCTTCTACTCTTGTCAAGGAAATCTCCTGCAAAACTAGTTCTGAAGGTGTTGGGCCTCATGTCAGCCTCCCTTATTGCAATTCCTGGGAAGGCTGCACATGAGAGTTCTACAATGGCTACTATTTGCTCATCAATGTACTAGAGTTGAGGGCAGTGTTTCTAGTTGCAACACTTTGCTCCCCTTCTTCCTCTAGGGACTATTGCAGTTCAGACGGACAACATGTCGGTAGTCTGGTACATAAACAAGAGCAATTCTACTACCAGACGAGTGGTCTCTGAAACAGTCAGTGGCAAATTTTTTTTTTCGGGGCCAGCAGCCTTCCCTTCCTCCTGTTTATGCCTCCAATGAACGCCAAATGCAGGAGCTACTTTGCCCTATTACCCTCCCCCCAAGGGGGTCCCCAGACGCACTGGTTTACGATTGGCCCCCGGACTCCTGTCGCATTTCCTCCATTTCCTCCTCCAGAAAGCCAGGAACCTTCACAGGACGATATTTGGTTTCCTCCCTGAAAATTCATCTGTTGACTCACTCAGGGTTTCCTCATCCCGCCACCTGTCACTCCATCCTAGCAGCTTGGCTGCTCCACCCCAACTTAGCCAGGTCTGATCTCTTGTCACCAGCAGTCCTTCCTACTAAAAAAACATATACTAGCAATGGAAACGGTTTGTATTCTGATAAAAAGGGAGTTTTTCATAATGGAGCCTCGGTCAGATCTCCCTCGTCCTTGGAGAGTCTAAACTGTTACTATCTCTAAAATTAATGTTGCCCCTTTGAACCTGCCTCTTCTACTTCTGCTAGGCAGTGTCTGAACTATTGAATTACCCACTTTATAACAAAACAAATTATGTTGCACAAATTGACAAGCTCACAGAGCCAGTTGTTTATTTGCTTTAAGGAAAAGACAGGAAGACAAGAAGAAAGATCAACTCTTTTGTTTTGCTGATAGCAGGACTTGCAAGGACTTGTGAAGGAAAAAACAACCAAAAGAACTCTTAACTGAGTATATATAATGTATATGATTCTACAAATCAACCTCTTCTACAAAAAAACCCCACCCCCCATTCACAAGATCAAGATTCACGCTCTTTGAGAAGCTCATAAGCCTACCTCTGATGCTATATTTATGCTGCTGCTAATTAAGCCGCCACATACATTTATTTCTCATTATAAAGTAGATAAGGTTTCTAGGACAGAGCAACCTTGTTGTTCCACTGTGCAAGAAACGTCCTCCGTGAGTTCCTCAGGATTTAGGAGCTAGGAGATGCCTGGCCAGAAGCATTTTTGCTACTTCTGTACATAGTTGTATTACATATACTTATATATGTGTCTGTGTGTCTGTTATATATGTATAGATGTATATGCTTGTATGTTAGATTATTTTGCTGGTTTGCTCTAAAGAGGTAAAGGAGAGGGGATTGTGGGGGGATTGTGGTCTCGAGCTTCTATTTCCTAGCTGTGTGGAAAATAAAGATTTACAGGATTTAATGCATTCTGCAGAACAAGTTGGAAAACATTCTTTGCAATGTGGTTTTGATTCTAGAGGCCTCCTGCAGGGCTACTGTTACTGGGTCTGTGCTTAGAAGACATGCTTGGCTTAAGGAGAAATCTTTGCCTGATCATGGCTAAATTAAAGCTAAATTGTTGGATGCTCTTTAAATTAGGACCGCCTGTTTGGTAATGAGGCTGAAGAAGTTCTAAAAAAGATGGAAGATAAATCTATGCAAACTGTTAAAGATTTCTTACAAGTGCAACCTCCAAGATTTAGTAGGCATTGGCCTACTAAGAATTGGTCCTTTCCAGCCCCTTCCAGATCCTCTCAAGACAAACCCAGGGGACTCTCAGAACTAAGCAGTGGGGGGGCCTCCACTTCCTAATCTGGAAATAACAAGACACCCCCTATAGTAAACAGCCTCAATGACTTCCTTTTAAAATTACCAAGCACTTATCTTTTAACCACCCCTTTGGGGGGGAAGATTGCTCTTCATGCAAAAATCTGGGAACTCATAACCCAGGACAAATGGGTTTTAAATATAGTGTAGAACACATGACCAAACCAACCAATAAAATTCAAAAACACAACATATGCACATTTGTTAAAAAAATATAAAAATAATTTTTCTTTAAAAAATACAACAGTTTAAAAACATTTTGCATCTATTTTGACATATTTGCTCATTATAAAGCTATAAATAACTATAAATAACTATTATATCTTATAAATTATTCATTTGTCGTTTTAATAATATAGGTTTTATACTGGTAGCATTATTTAAACCAGGAGTAGTTTCTGCCTGTAGCCTTATTATCCACTCTAATTCCTTTATTTCCAAAAGGTTATTGACATCACCCCCCCTCATACCCACTTGTACAGTATCAATACATCTAAATTTAAAGCTATGTGTATTGAACTCTGATATATGTTTAAATAGAGCATTGGTCTGTATCTGTCTATTGATTTCAGACCTATGCTCTATAATACGGTCTTTAAGCCTTCGCATGGTCTTCCCTACGTAGAACTGCGTGAACCAACTGCTAATCTCGATGTCTCTAATACTTCTACAACACCCTTGCAACTACGTGAACCAAAAGGGAAGAGGCAAATGGAGATCTCGGCTTTTTTACCCTTTCGGCTGCAGCAACCCGAAAAGGTTGTGATACACAGTTTGCAAGCCGAGGGAAATTCAGGAAATACGGTGAGCGAGCAACTTCAGCAGCAAGGGGCAAAGAGGAAACTCAACAGCCCGAAAAAAAGCAACAAGGTGCCGCACAGATAATAGAAAAAGAAAATGTATGGATGAGAGAAGGTACTGTAAATTTAACAGAACAGACTTTGTCAAATGAACATTGCAAGTTATTAAGTAAGGGTCTTAAGTTTATTCCTTTCGCCATGGATAATGTAGTTATTTATAGTTATTTATAGCTTTATAATGAGCAAATATGTCAAAATAGATGCAAAATGTTTTTAAACTGTTGTATTTTTTAAAGAAAAATTCTTTTTATATTTTTTTAACAAATGTGCATATGTTGTGTTTTTGAATTTTATTGGTTGGTTTGGTCATGTGTTCTTAACTGTTTCCTCTATTTAAATGTGAAGTAATTGGAACTATGTATGCTGATGAAGGGTTGAGAGCCCGAAAGCTTCATTAAAAGTTTAACGTTTCTGAGACTATTTTGTGTTTCTTGAAGACTTTTTGCTCTATCTTGGTGTTTCAACTTTTAAATATAGTGTCCCAGGAATACAGATTTCATTTCCACACGTTGCCAATACCAAACGGGGGTGACTACACCTGCCCCTGAATCAGTGGGCAGAGGCTCAAAAACAAATAATTGCTCTGTTACACATGGGAGCTATTCAACTGGTGCCAGAAGAGGAAAAGGGGCAAGGTTTCTATTCAAGGTTTTTTCTGGTACCCAGAAAAGACAAATCATGGCGTCCAGTCCTGGACCTGTCTACTCTAAACACATTTCTGGAGATTCCAAAATTCAAGATGCTGACTCTTCACCAGTTACTTCCTATGCTAGGCAAAGATGCCTGGTTGGCAACTCTAGATTTAAAAGAAGCATACCTGCACATCCCAATCAGGGAATCTTGCAGAAGATACCTACGCTTCAAAGCAGGCTACTTGCATTATCAGTTCTCTGCACTGCCCTTTGGCTTGTCTACTACGCCCAGGGTATTCACAAAGTACCTGGCTCTAGTTATTGCATTTTGCAGGCAAAGAAATATTCAAATATATCCATACCTGGACGATTGTCTAATTCAGGCAGCAAACCAGGGCATACTTTTAAATCATCTGGTGTTTGTAAAAAGAGTTCTAACTTGTCTAGGGTACACCATAAAGGAAAAGAAATCACAACTGGTACCCTGTCAACAGATTACATTCCTGGGTGCAAGCTTGAGTACAACTGCCCAGATGGCTTTCTTCACGCCATAAAAGCAAATTCATTTGGTAACTTACTTCAAACAAGTGGCCACAAAAACCCTGCTATCTGCAAGACAAATACTGCAAGCCTTGGGGTTCATGGCCTCCTGCATTCTTCTAATTCCATATGCAAGACTGCATATGAGGAAACTACAGTGGTATCTAAAAAGTGTATGGAGTCAGTATTGTCACAGCCAGGAAACAATGATTCCTATCACACCTTGCCTACACCTGCAGTTCCTATGGTGGGCAGAAGCCTGCCACCAATACAAGGGATTACCAATCACACTATCCCCTGCCGCCCAAACCCTAACTACAGATGCATCAGACTAAGCATGGGGGGGGGTTCACCTGGCAGGGAAGTGCAATCAGGGCAAATGGAACCCAAATCAAATGCACCTACATATCAATCAAAAAGAAATGTTAGCTGACTACATTCTTAGAGGGCAACTAATGGTAAAGACGGACAACACCATGGTTATGTGGTACATAAACAAGCGGGGGGGGTACACATTTCTACTCCCCCTGCAGACTAGCCATGACATTGTGGAACACAGCCTTGAGCTACCAAGTGCATCTACAAGCTCAATTCCTGCCAGGAAAATAGAATACACTGGCAGACGGACTAAGCAGAAACCTCATGGACCCACACGAGTGGAAACTGGAACCACAGATTTTCAACATGTTGTTGACAAGGAAATGGGAGAGCCCAGACATAGATCTATTTGCTTCCCCTCAGAACTAACAGTTGGACAAGTTTTGCACAAGGACTCCCCACAAACAAGCCTGGAAAGTGGATGCTCTGTCCTTCAACTGGAAAAACCTACGCTTTTCCCCCTCTGCCTCTGCTCTCCAAAGTTTTACTAAAAGTCAAACAGGACAAACCAAGGATGATTTTGATTGCTCCAGACTGGCCAACACTGGTACCCCCTCCTGTGCAGTGTGTCACAAATATCACCATGGCACCTGCCTCAGATCCCTTCCCTGTTGTCTCAGCAGGAGAACCAAATTCTGTACCCTCAGCTTCCAACATTAAATCTTGCAGCCTGGCTAATCACTTAAGTTCACCCTTATCATCCCTCAGCAAACCTGTGATGGATGTCATCTTGGAGGCGAGGAGACCTAGTACTAGAAAATCTTATGCTGACAAATAGAAAACATTCTGTGCCTGGTACCAGTCTTTAGGGATGAGCACAGTAGCACCCAATGTACCTCATATTTTGCAATACTTAACTGAGATGCTTCACATGGGCCTGTCTTTTTCCTCCATTAAAATCCATGCCTCAACTATTTCATCTCACTATAACACAGAACTACCCCTCTTCTCTCATCCTCTGCTCAAGCAGTATCTCAGAGGGGCAAAAAGCTTGAGACCACCCAGGAGTGCTCCTACCCTCGCCTGTGTACTTAACTTTATTTTGGAGAAACTCACTCTGCCTCCTTTCGAGCCAGCTGCTACTGCAGACTTAAAATTCCTTTCTTGGAAAACAGCCTTCCTTTTAGCAATCACTTCAGCTAGAAGGATATCTGAATTACAGGCCCTTGCAGCAGTGGAGCCTTTCATCATCTTTCATGTGGACAGGGTATCTCTCAGGACCAATCTATCCTTCATGCCCAAGGTGGTTTCCAGTGTGGCTCTTAATCAGTCCATTCATTGGCCAACCTTCTTTCCCAATCCACAGAACAAAGGGAAATGGATTCTGCATTCCTTGGATGTGCACAGACAACTAAGATTCTACTTGGACAGGACTAAATCTTGAAGAAAATCTGAACAATTGCTGGTAGCATTTGCTTGCAGGGGCAGAGGGGAAGGTTATTTCAAAACAAACCATTTCTAAATGGATAAGCCATTGCATTCATTTCTGCTATAAGCACCATTGAAAACCTATCCCCAGGGGATCAGATCTCACTCCACCAGGGCTGCATCTACTTCTGCAGCCTTTCTCAGAGGTGTCCCTACCAGGGATATCCTAGAAGCTGCTACCTGGAGTTCTGTACATACTTTCACCAAGCATTTCATTTACCAATTTTCTCTAAATCCAGAGCTGGCTTTGCCACTGCTGTCTTGCAGAGTCTTATAGCTGGCCCTAATGCTGTATAAACTCCTCCTCCCAACCATAGCTTTGGGAATCCACCCAAATGTAATGACTGCAACAGTGAAACACGAAGAACATATTGCAGTTGTGTACACTTACCATAAATGTAGATGTTTGAGTGTATTCAATGTTGCAGTCCTGGTTACCCTCCCTCCAGCCCCCTAGTTTTCTGACTATGCCTCTACTTTCCTTTTCTATGCTTAAAAGCCTTTTTGGTGTATTTGCTTTTGGTTGGAGGTATACTTTTGTGTTTTTGTGTTTATTTGCTCCCCATTAGGGGGGCAGCTGACATCTGGGGCAAGAAAAACTGATGTAATGACGTCGGCTGCATGTTTTATACCCCTGACGATCAGACGTCATGGAAGAAAGGGACAGCATCCGATGCAGGACCCAAGACTTTGTTAATCAGGCTGACTGAGGGCAACCTGCCAGCAGATTACCCAAATGTAATGACTGCAACTGTACTTTCCCATTCCTTTGGCCTCACCTACATGGGGAGCCTTGTATCCTGGACCCAGCGCCAGATCTCTTGATGCATCAGTCAGGGGCTCTCCATTCTTCCATTCAAACTCTCAAGCTGACAGCTTGGTTTCTCCACTTCCGGTCTTAGCCAGGCTTCCCGATGTTTCTCCGGCAGTTCAGCACATTTTGATTTCCTCCCATAAGCCCACTACAAGGAAGCTTTATGTTAGTAAATGGAAGAGGTTCAGTTGTTGGGCAGGCAAAAATCAAGTTGATCCCTTTACTGTACCTTTTCGAAGATTCTCGAATTTCTTGCTGAAACTTTTGAGTGAGGAGCAGCTGCAGCTACTATCCGGGTTCAGCTAGCTGCCATTTCTAATTTCCATATGGGAGAAATGGGGTCCCATAGGCTATGTAAGGCATTCCTAAGAGGTGCTACCCTCTTAAGACCTCTAATAAGAGACCCCCCCCCCGGTGTATCTAACTTTAGTTTTAGATGCTCTACTTCTTCCCCCCTTTGAACCATCTGCTTCTTGTCCTCTCAAATTTCTGACTTGGAAGACCTTTTTCTTGGCTGCGATTATCTTGGTTAGAAGGGTTTCAGAATTGCAGGCCTTATCTATTCATCCTCTGTACTTGATTTTTTTATAAAGATCGGGTTTCTGTCTAAACCAACCCCTCTTTCTTGCCCAAGTTATGTTCTGACTACAATTTGAATCAATCCATAGAGTTTCCTGTTTTCTTCCCCAATCATGGAAACAAGGCAGAGTTTAAGCTTCATCAATTTGATGTTCATAGACAGTTATATTTCTATTTACACAGGACCAAGGACTTTAGAAAATCTGACCAATTGTTCATATCCTTTGTGGACAATAAAAAAGGTTGTGCATTCTCAAAGGTGACTTTATCTAAGTTGCTTTCAGACACTATAAAACATGTCTACAATTTGCATAAACAAAAACTTCCAGGGAAAATTAAAGAACAGTCAACAAGGGCCTTGGCTACCTCTATTGCTTTTCAAGCCAGACTGTCTTTGAATTCTATCTGTGCGGCAGCTACATGGGCTAATCATCATACCTTTATCACTCATTGCAAAGTAGATGTGGCCTCCCAGAACAGGGCATCCTTTGACTCCACGGTTCTGAAAAGTTTTATTCCAGTGAGCCACCCAAGAATCAGGTGCTGGGGACGCTGTCCCAAACAACAAGAACGAAGGCGAGATACTGACAACATAACATTAAAAGGATATGTTCTCACCATAACGTTCCATGTTTGTTGTCCTTGATCTCGCCTTCCTTCTTGCGTCCCACCTTCCTTCCCCCTTCATGGAGAATCACGAGGAATTCCTTGTTTTTTATTGGTTATACTGGCTGAGTTTCCTTTTTCCCATACCTTTTGGTTAGTCCTAGTCTCCCCTTCTTACTCTTGCGGATGGTTTACACCTTTATACATAGGTGTCCTCTGATATGTAAAATAGAGTATACCTTTTCTAACTGTATGGTCTAGTACTGGGTTGTCACAAAGGAGATCTGGGTAATTACTGCTAGGCATGCTGGGATAGGGGCTATCCTCAAGCCAGTAAAAGCTCTCGAGCTATAGTATACGGCCGAGTCGGAGCCCAGGATTGGCTCCAAACCCAAACAGCAAGAAGGAAGGCGAGATCAAGGACAACAAACACAGCACGTTATGGTGAGTACATAACTTCTTTTTTATGCAGACCTGGTTACTGCATTGGATACTTCAGATTTTCTTCATCTCCAGGGGCAGCATTTACCATTACCGCCAATGAGGAAAAGGATAAACAAATCACAAAGAGAACAAGAAGAAAGAGGTAATGCAATCTCAACCATTAACACGGATCTAAATGAAACGTTGAGGACATCTTTTTTAACTAATGATACTGTTTTTAATTTATCTAATCAAATGCTTTCTGATACTGAGATAGCAGTGCTTAATAAGGGTTTATCATATATTCCAGCCAATGACAGCTGACGTTTCATAGATTTTTGACAGAACTTAAACTGTTTATTAGGAAGCTAAATTTAAGAATAGCTTTTCATGCTTATAAAAATACACATATGTCTAATTATGAAAGGAGTAGTACTTATGCACCACTGAGCAATAATTATGTCAGCATTTGAGAAATTAGTAGAGAGTGAAATATATGAACTCTACTGCAGTAAACGGAGAGGTCACTTTTGTAATTTAAATTCGGAAGAATATCAAGATGTTTTTTCTTTAGCACAGAATCAAAATATTGTCCTGGAACCTGCCAACATAGGCAGTTGTGTAGTTGTTTTAGACACCTCCTATTATTTAAATACGATTTTTGAGATGCTTAATATACATGATTATTTGAAAGTCACTAAATGGGTAGTATCTGAGACTACTAACTGTGTTAATTCTTTTCTACAGGATTTATTGTATCGTGGCATTCTTTCTTAAAAGATTTTTAATTTTTTGCATAGTGATAGTGCAACTGTCACCTTCATTTATGGAATTCCTAGAATTCCTAAGTCACTAAGAAACCCTCACTTGCGACCCATAGTTTCGGCTAGAGGGTGGGTTACTGGGGTCTATATCATATGAGCGAATTGCACAAATTGTGAACTCTCATAATATTGAACATACCTGACCTCGAAGTGCTTTTACTGAGATCGCGGTACAGTGAAGAATGGGATATTTGCCCTTTACTCACTGCAGTGCGATCTCTGAGTTGGAATATATATTTAGCGAGGGATGTGTGGGGTGCAGCCCCCCACAATAGGAAGTTCGAGGTCCAGTACGTTGGATAGTATGAGCATTTGCAATTTGTGCAATTCGCTGATATGATATAGACCCGGGTTACTGAGCCTATATCCAGATTCTTGAAAAATGAGCTAAAAGCAGTTTTACAAACATCAAGTAGTTAAGGACACACAAGATTTTTAGAGAAATTGTGTGTATGGAAACAGTCTAATGATGTCATTAATTGTTATTTTGTTACTCTTGATGTTGATTCTCTTTTTACATCAGTTCCAAATGATAAGGGTATTGACATGCTTAAGAATTATATTTTATTTCAAGTTAGCTTAGCACATTTTAATATACTGGTTTGAATAGTAAGTTGTTAGAGGTTGTTTTATCTAATAATTTTATTTTTCAAGATCAATATTTTAAGCAGGTCTAAGGTGTGGCAATGGATATGCCCATGACCAATACGTATGCTAACATTGTTATGAATTTCTGGGAAAATGTATATATTTTTTCTAATGTTCATAATAAATATTTTAATAATGTCCTTTTCTACAAGCATTTTGTAGATGACCTGTTTTGATCTGGGAAGGATCTTTAATTGATTTGCATGATTTCATAGCATATTTACTTACAACTGCAAGTTTTTTAAGTTTTAAAAACATATCCGTTATAAACAGATTTACTTTTTGGATATTACTTTCTGTAAAGACATCAAGGGGCTGATTCGAACTACTTTATGTACTAAAGAAGTGAAAAGGTGTACATATTTATCAAGGCAAAGTATGCATCCACCATTTATTTTTAATAACATTGTTAGAAAATGTATGGGTAGGTTGTTACAACTTAATCCAGATGACAATAAGTTTTTGCATCAAGTTGACATGGTTAATGATTTTTGTGGTTTTATATTGCATCATCGAACTTCAAAAAGTTCGAACGATGTAATATTGAACCCAAATGTCCGAAACATGAAAATAGTGAAGCCAGGGCACATTTCCTCCATTGTGGTGAGATCTCAGAGTTGGTATATTTAAGTAGGGGGGATGTGGGGGGCGAAGCCTCACACTTTAGTTTAAGTTTAATTTAGGGTTTTTTTTGTTTTTTGTTAGGGAACAGAGATTTTTTTTCCCTGGGAAAAAGATTGCTGTTCTGTGTGTTCGCTATTTTCATGTTTTGGACATTTAGGTTCAAACGTTTTGAAGTTCAACAGTGTAATATAGACCCAATTTTTGTAGTAGGGGTTATCATTGAGATGCACTTGATACAGAGAAGGAAATTACTTTGATGAATGGAAAATCTATATTTAAACCTATATTTTCAAAGGAAATACGTGTTGGTAGTACTTCTGGGACACCTCCACTGCAAGTAAAAGTAAAATTAAGAACAAAACTGTTAAAACTAAGACTGATAATTGTTGTGGTATGTTCACATTTGATCGTAATACTTTTAAGGTCAGACATATTAAGAAGTATTTGTCAATTTTGTTGCATACTCCTGAACTTAATAAACTACATGAGCAAGGCCCTTGTTTTGGCTATAACAGATCTTGTAACTTAAAGAACAGGTTATGTTATAAAGAACTGGTAAAATTTAGTAGAGTATATCCACAAAAGATAGGGACACATATTTATAGTAGATGTAATTTTTCCAAATACATAATATACTGATAAAGCCATTATCCACCTCCTTTATAATTTGTGTTTCATTCTAAAGGGATATGGCACTTGTGACACTAAGAATTTAATTTATTTAGTGAAATATTGCAAGTGCCCTGCTTATTATATAGGTAAAACTAATCAATATTTAAAAGATAGAATATGTAGTCATCTATCTGAAATAAAAAGAGGTGTGGAGAATAATGCACTTTTTAAGCATATGCAGAATATTGATAATATACATGAGTTTAAGTTTATGATTTTAAGTGTTATTTGTCCGTAGTTTCGAAGTGATATAAAACAATTGCACTGAGAATGAGGAAAATAAGTGGGCCTTAAGTTTTAGGTCACATTATTCACTAGGATTAAATGACTATGTTAGTATTAAACCAGTTTTAATAAATTTGCATAATAGAGTATGGTAGTATTTTTGAATGTCTGACCTAAATTAGTTTTGATTGTAAATTATTTGTAGTGAATGTCTAATACTATGCCTTTAAATTTTAACTTTTAATTGACTTTAATTTTATGTAATTTCACATGATTTATATTATGTATTTAAGCTGTGTGTTTCATTAAGTTTATCTCTTGTATTGCCTGAAGAAGCATTTATAACATGAAAGTTTTAACTAGCAGTATTAAATTGAATTTATATAGCTTGAGGCTCTGGACTGCTAGGATGTTACACTAGAAGATGTGAATTTAGTAGTAGGAGCTTGAAGAGAATTTACATATTCCCCAAGCTACAGTAACTGGGCTAGGCTTGTCAGACATTATATTTCACAGGAACACATGCATTTAGCTGCAAGTTTTGATATTCATCCAGTAACTATTTCATATCACCTGCCAGTAATAACTGAAATAAAAATGAAGCATTCATACTTCCCCACCTACCTGTTAAACAGAGAAATTTAAGGATGGGTATTGGAAATTATTCAGGAGTTATTAGGGGAGATAGAAATTTCTTAAGAAAATATAGCTAGGGAGTGGGATAAAATGAAAGCAGAGTTTAAAAATAGGGTAGAGATAAAAGAAAAAGAGATGATTAAGAAGGAACAAGAACTATTTTGAGGGACTGACAATGGCTGAATTATTGCTTAATAAGGTCAATCTCACAGAACAAGAAGAGGTGCAACTGCAGATTGCTAAGGAAAAAATAAGGGAACGCCTTGATAATATGCATTAGTTTAGAAAGATGGCTGTTAAACAACTGATCCAATGTTGTCAGTTTTCATTCTGTCCTCAACTGATGGGTTCAGGTCTGACTCGGCAGTTGCTAAAGCTCGTAGCAACCAAAAACTCTCGGGCTTCTTCCTTACCCATAATGCACTAACCCCAATTACCTGAGATTTCATTTTCTGCTTCAAGGAAAAGGCGTGGTCTTCATCACTCTTGAGCGTACACCAAATAAGTTAAATATTTTTCTTTCAAACCTTGTTTAAAAAAAACTTTATATTTTTTCCTTACCTTCATCTATAAATTTCTTGTAGTTTTCTTGCAATTTCTTATATTTCCTTTTATCTTTAGTACATTTTTCTGTACCTCTCAGATGGTATCAAAGTATCCATCTTCCCACTATGACATTGTCGTAGTTCCTATTTTTACCATTGTTGGTATTTCAATCTCTCCCTTTCCTTTTCCCCCTCTTTAAAAATAATTATTATATGTACTATTACATTGTTTTCTTAACGATGGTGGATAAACTGGCAGGAATAAAAAAAAAATGTATGAAGTGTGTGCACAAGCTGCCTCTATCTGATGCCCGCACATTATGCATCTATTGTTAAGGTCTTCTCCACTTGCAAGACGATTGCTCTGTATGTCAGGGTTTTAACCCTTCTTCAATAGAGTGGAAAAATAAAATGATACTAAAAGGCTGCCTTCATCTTTTGGAGTGGCTATATCAGAGGGTTCTTCCTCCACTAAGTCAAAAAGTTCAAAATTCAAAAAATCCTCTTCTCTGAAGTCATCTTCCTCCTCTTCAGCTTTGGATTTCTCGAGAAAGAGGTCACAAAAGGCTCCGGTCTCAACTCTGGAACCCAGAAAAGCTAAAATCCATGATACTGTCAGACTAACTTGATCGGATCTGATGCCACCCAAGTTGGATCGGATGGAGTCACAGCTCTCAGAGCTAACTTTGTCTGATCCAGGGCAATCTGCTAAATTATTACCCAGGGCAAGGTACTCTACCTATCTGAATTTGGTTTCTGACAGGGTATGAATTCCATTCTTGGAAAGACTCCGGTCTTCATCCATTTACTCCTCTCGCTGTTCCAGAAGCCTCACGGTAAGATGATGTAGAGAGACTGGTGAAGAAGATTCTCTGGGTGCAGAGCCAGATTGGTGTTCCATCAGCTCTTACCCCCTCTGGGTCAGGAGATCCATATAACTGCTACTCCCCCATTACAGATGCCTGTTCTGACTCCTGTAGCTTCAGAGGTTTTGGATCCCAGTTGTCTGGATCTGTCTCACTCGGATCTGAGGATAACTTTATCCTCGGATCAAAGTTCTAATCTGAGGGCTCAGATTCCATCAGATCCTGAGAGCCCCTAGATCCGTAGTCTACCTGTTGGATCCAAGGTGCTGCATTCAACTCCAAAACTTTTTAAGCCCTTAGAGCCTCAACACTGGGTAGCTTGGCTCCAGCTTCCACTTGGAGGTTTTGCCCTCGGAGCAGGGGTGGCCTATGTTTCAGAAGCTTTTCTTCTCGGAACCGATAATGTATGTCTTTCTTCTAGCTGCTCTGCCTTCAAGACTGTGAAGAGAGTATTTTCTACCTTGACAGTTCAGATGGATCCTTCCCCCTTGGATCCTAAGACCCCTGCCATGATGTCTCAGCACTCAGAGCTTCACCATCTCCTTCCACAAGGACAGCCATTACCAAAACCCCAGGCTCCCAGTCAGGGAATTGTAATCTCCTCTTCTGATAACTCCCCAGAGCACCCCCCTGAGGAGGTCCCTAAGAAGAGGTCATGTAAGAGAAAAAACGTAGTCTCCCCGGAGGAGTCCATCACTGAAGACACAGATTTCGATGAAGGCAAAGGGTCCCCATGATCATCTCCTGAAGATGTCTCCTTTAGAGACATCCTAGAAATCCTTAAGCAGAGACGTGGTTGGATGTCCAGCAACTCTGTCTGAAGAATCTGTTCTCCTGGAGGCTTATGGTAGTAGACCCTCTACCTCCTGGGTGACTCCACCCACCGACGACCTTAATGATTTGATTTCACAGAGGACGTGGAAGGACCCTGACACCATAGAACCCATTCCTCACAGACCAGACAGGATAATGGCACCACTGGCAGATAGTTTTGGGGGAAGGCAGTTTCTGTTGATGCCATGGTCATTGCGGCGGCCACCAAGAAGGAACTTGCTGAGGAAAGTTCCACTGTCCGTCCCCACAGCAGGGAGTTGCGGGCCATGGACAGATTTGGGAAACATGTCTATACTTCAGTGACCTTCGCTTTCAAGTGTCTGAATTATTTGGCACACTTTACTAGACTTCAGAGAGATTTGATGGAGTTATCAAATACCCTCTTAGATGCTGTTTCTGATGAAGTTCAGGCATCTGTTACTTCTCAATTGACTACCCTACAGTCCATATCCAATTCCTCCATGAGGTTTATTTATTTATTTATTATTTATTTATATTTGTTGACCGGGAGTGTCCGACTGGACATAGGCCCATTTTCAGCAGAGGCCCGGGGAGAAAAGCTCCACAGTTAAAATAAAGAGACAGTAGTTACATTGGATTACATAGCGATTAACAATTTACATAGCAATTACAACATATTTACAGATGAAGAACATATTACATCAGTAGACAACTAGAATCTTTATCTGTGAAGTACCTAATAGACATTAACAAATGTTACAATAAGAAGTTCCTGCTGTGTAATAAGTACTAGGCTTATGAGCATCTGAGCATGCTATAATCAAGGTAGTTAGTGGAGTGGAAAGAAAGGTAGTGGTTGGATGGGGTGGGTGATATTAGAGTGGGAGTTGCAAGGTTGATTTACATGTAGTGGAAGGAATCTCAAGGGCAGCGGGTTCAGGTGTTTCCATAAGGAGACACGCCTGGATGCACTTCTGTGAGTTTGCAGAGCCTTTCAAGCCTTCCTTCGTCAATGCTCCCTTTGACGGAATGTCCTTATTTGGCTCCAAGATAAAAGACACACTCTGTCCAGGTGTGAAAGGATGGAAAGACTCTGTCTGCCATGGGTGCACATTTTTCAACTCCTGAAAGAACCTTTCCCAGAAATCAACGTGGTGGTCAAAAAATGTGGTTCAAGTGGTGTTGGGTTCTTTTCAAGATGGACGTGGAGGAGGTCCCCACAGAGGCAGAGGTGGGAACTGGAATGGGTGAAGACAACCCCATGGCAGAGGTGGTCCTCAGAACCAGGGTTCAAGAGGATCTTTCTTTACAAACCCTACCAGCTCTCCTAACATAAGGTCCGATTGTCCACCTCTGGAGACAGTTGGGGGATGTTTATCCCTGCACCAGAGAGCCTGGCTAGATGTAACATAAGATACTTGGGTTCAAACAATCATTTCCAGAGGATATACTATACCTTTTTCCCTTTCTCCCCCAATCTCAAAGAAAATCCATGATGTTCAACCCAGTCAGGGGGAACAAGCAGCAATTCAGACACAAAAGCTGCTAGAGAAAGAGTCATCTAAGGGTTCCCACCAGACCAGAGAGAATCTTGGATCTTACTCAAGGCTCTTTTTAGTGCAAAGGAAAATGGGGGACTGAAGACCAATCCTGGATCTCTCCAAACTAAACAAAACAGTTTGAAGAACCAAGTTTCACATGGTCATGGTTCAGTCCATTCTCCCATTTCTGGGCAAGGACTACTGGATGTGCTGTGTAGACCTTCAGGATGCATAGTGTCACATAAAGATGAACAAAAGGTCCAGAAGGTAGTTATGCTTCAGGCTTGGAGCCAGTCATGATCAGTTCAGAGTACTGCCCTTTGGACTCGCCACAACCCTCAGCATGGTCACCAAATGCATGGCAGTAGTAGCAGCAGCTCACCTCCAACTACAAGGATTCTGAGTGTTTCCATATCTAGATGACTGACTCATTACCGCTCCTACCAAGCATCAACTCGTATGTGCATGAGATCAGGTTCTCCAGACTTGCTCTCATATGGGGATTACCATAAACTATGTTAAATCTCATATGGAACTGACTCAGACTTTAGAGTTTATAGGAGCTATTCTCAATACAAAGTCAACATTTGCTTCCCTTCCATTACTGAGAGTTCAGACCATAAGATTTCAAGTGAAAAAAATATGCAGCACCTCAATTTCAGCCCGAATGGCTGTGGGATCGATGGCGGCAGCAACAACCTTAGTATCACTCACCAGGTTTTGCAGGAGACTTCTACAATGGATGTTAGCTTCTCAGTGGTCGATTCTTTGTCAACCAGTGTCTTACAAGATAGTAATCATTCACATCTGCAGTAGAGATATGAAATGGTGGATTCATTCAGACCATGTTCTACAAGGTCTTCCATTTATTCTTCCTCAGCCCAAAGCCATAGTTACCACGGACTCTTCCCAGCTAGGTTGGGAGGGGGTTATCTAGGGAAGACTGTTCAAGACACCTGGTCCCCTGAAATGGCCATTTTGAATATAAATGTCCTGGAGACTAGAGCAGTGCTGTTAGCATTGCAGACATTTCAGAATATTTCCCTTTGGGGACAATTGTAGTACATTCGGACAACATGTCAGTCGTCTGGTACATCAACAAACAGGGAGGAACCAAATCCTACCCATTGTGTTGAGAAGCTGTCAGTGTGTGGCACTGGGTGATCTCTTCCAACAGCTTTCTTTTACAATGCACATTCTAGGGAAGTCCAACATGATGGCAGAAATTGAGCAGGTGCATTTTTCTACCTCATGAATGGTCCTTCAACAGAAAGATTGCAAACACAGTCTTCTGTCAGTGGCGTCAGCCTTGCTGCGATCTATTTGTGTCTCACCTGAACAACAAATGCATCAGCGACTTTGCCTTAATCTCCCTGCAGGAATAATCCCAGAGGGACTCTCTACTTCATGATTGGCCCCCCGGTCTCCTTTACGCGTATCATCCCACTCCATTAATTCCAAAATTTCATCAGAAATCTGCAAGCTTTAAGAACAAGGTCATCCTTCTTGCCCCTTATTGGCCTTGACAAATTTGGTTTCCCCTCCTCTGACCTCACTTCATTCAACCACCTTGGTTTCTGGCTCTAGCCCTGGACCTCCTGTATTTCCCAACAGGTATGATGCATCCAGACGCAGTGAATCTCAAGCTGACTGCCTGGTTCCTCCATTTCCATTATTAGCCAGACAACCTGTGCTCTCTTCTCCTGTCGATCATACACTTTGTCCTTCCAGCAGAAAACTATATTCCAGCAAATGGAAGAGATTTTATTTTTTTGGACTCAAAACCATAATATTGAGCCTTTCTTAGCCTCCATTCATAATATCTTGGAATTTCTAGTGCATCCTTTAGAAGGAGGAGCTAGTCCATGTACTGTAAAGTATAATTAGCAGCGATATCCAATTTTCGTGTAGGAATAAATGGTCCTTCTGTATCGTCCCCTAAGTTGAGCAAAGCTTTTTTGCAAGGCACTCTACTCTTAAGGCCACCCTTTAAAGATCTCTCCCCGTGGGACTTAACCTTGTGCTGCAGTCTCTTACACAATCTCCGTTTGAGCCCTCAAGTACATGCTAACGCAAATATCTTTCATGGAAGACAGTTTTCTTAGTGGCCATTACCTTGGACAGAAGAATTATTGAGATCCAAGCATTGTGTTCAAAACCTCTGTACTTGATTTTCCATAAAGTCAGTTACCTTGCGTACCAACCGATCATTTCTTCCAAAGATGGTGTCAGAATCCAATGTAAATCAATCTACTAATTTGTCAGTATTCTTTCCCAAATTTTCTAACAAAGGAGAATACGTATTCCATTTATTGGATGTTCATAGACGGTTGCGTTTTTACTTGTATAGAACAAAAATATCAGAAATTCTGATCAATTGTTTGCATCATATGCAGAACTAACATTGGAGTAAATCAGTTACCAAAGTTAATCTATCTAGATGGATAACAAATTACATTTCCTTTGTATATAATTGGGCATTGCTCTTACAAAATCTGTTTGAGTCCATTCCACCAGATCCATGGCAACTTCATCAGTTTTTCAATCCAGAGTATCCATGGGTACCTTTATTACTCATTACAAACTAGATCTGGTCTGCAGAGGAAGGTCATCTTTTGGTTCTGTGATGCTCAGGAATATCCTTCCTTGAGTCCGCCCTGCTAATTAGGTAGCTGGGGACTTAGTCCCATCAGTTGAGGACAAAATAAAAATTGACATAAGATAAAGAAGTTATGGACTCACCATAATGTTCCATCTGTGTTGTCCATTTTCATTCTTCCTCAGCTCCCCCTCCCACCAACCCACATCCTTAAGGATTCTGGAAGAATGAGTGCTTAGTGGACCTCATGTTTTTTTATACAAGCTCCAGCTATAACTTCTCCATAATTTCCATCCTTTACTTTCTACTAAGGCAGCAAACAAGATCTGAGGTAATTTGGGATTGGTGCATTATGGGTAAGGGAGAAGCTCAAGAGTTTTTGGTTGCCATGAGCTTTAGCAATGGCCGAGTTAGATCTGAAGGATCGGATCCAAACCCATCAATCGAGGAAGAATGGAATTGGACAACACAGAAGGAAAGTTATGGTGAGTACATAACTTCTCGTTTCTTATTACTTGCGTACCTTATTACAGACCCAGCTTTATTTAAGCCCATTATGATTCTAAACCATGATTATAAAGTATCTGTGTATTGCAGCTAAAAGAATTGGAAAGGTGACTCCAAAATTGATAGATATGTATCAGTGTGGTGTTGTGGAGATGAGGTAAACATTTGACAACATTAATAGAAAAATGATGATCCAGAAGGAAGCAGAATGTTAGAAAATACCACTGTTGTTAATGGGTCTTACTGCATAGAAAGCATTCCATAGAGTAAACTGGGATTTTATGAGTAGGGTAATGGAAGCATTTGCATGCCTGATGAAATAAATGAGGGATCAGAGACAAAAATTAAATTGAGGGGGTGAGTTCCTCTCTGATAATTTCTGTTTGAGCAGAGGAACCAGGGAAGGGTGTCCTCTTTCCCATTTTCTGAGTTATATTTAGAACCATTGGTAAAGAAAATAAGGAGTTCAGAAATTCAGGGATATAATTGGCATGATGATCAGGAAAAGTTGGCTTTATTTGCAGGTGATATTATTTTGTACGTGATAAAACCAAAAAATACTACAGGAAAAACCTAGCCAAGCTAGAGTTTTCACTGTGTGATACTTTAAACCTCCTGGAATAGAGGCCCATGGGATATATGCAAATGACAACTTAAGGACATCTTGTTTCAGCTAAATGGCTTCTGAAAGTCCATGACTTTTTACTTTTTAAGTCTTTATGGACAGATTCAGGCTAACAAAGCCAAATGCCACTAGCTATGGACATGGATGTTTTGGCCCTCTTATAACCTCATCAGCACAGGACAAGCAGACTTTTCAGTTATACTCTAGAAACTCAAGGTCTTTAAACGCAGCTGATGACCATAATCATTAAGGTGTCTGCAACATATCCCAACTAGGAAACAAAACCAAAAAGTAAAAAGGTTACACAGACAAACCAATTAGTAAAAACTACAAGAAAAATCTTCACTGTGTAATAACTTAAACCTCCTAGACTAGAAGTCAGTGGGATGTATGCAGATGGCCCCTTAAAGACACCAAATGTTTCAGCTAAATGTCTTCTGAATGTCCATGACATTTTACTTTTTCTTTTTTAAGTCTTTGTAGACAGATTCAGGCCAACAAAGCCAAAATGCCATTAGCTGTGGACATGCACATTTTGGCCTTCTTATAACTTTGTCAGCAAAGCATAAGGGGACTGTTTGGCCAGAAAATGACATTTCACTGTAGTGGAACAGTCTGGGAGAATTTCAAGTACCTTGGGAAATAAAATTAAGGAAGATAAAACAAAGGCAATAGCTGTAGACTGTCTACCTGTAGACAAATTGGTTCATCAATGTCCATGTTTATGAGGACATGATAAAATAAAGTACTTAGGAGTATGGATTACAAATGATTGCTATGACAGCTAAGGATATGTGTGAAGAGACTAATCAAAAGATAGCACAAAACTCAGGAACTGGAAGCTTAGTTTTATGGGTATGGATAGCAAGATAAAAGAACTGAAATTAGTCCCATTTATTTTGTATGCAGATCAGGCACATTTTTATCAACCAGAGGAGAAGTGTTTAGCAGTTAATAGAAAGTTGAAGGATTTTATCAGGAGGGAAGAGAGCAGGAGTCAGGTGGGGATTAGTTGATCCTTCCAATACAACAAAGTGGTTTGGGATTACCTCATTTTAAGGGGTATTTCATAGCAGCAGTTAAGTCTCCTATACATAGCACAAGTAGAAAACTATCATTCAAAGTAGAAAGGACTGAGGATGAAATGGGAGAAGCTCAAGAAATAAGGAGACTGGGATTTTGGATGCAGATCCTTAAGGAGAATGACAATAACTATATAGAATATTGTTATATTCATGGAATAGCAGAAATTATTTTAAGAACTAAGTCAACACAGGAGTGGAGAGAAGAGACTCTGCCAATAGAGATGACTGCAGTTTAGGGGTACAGAGAGTGGGCAGGAAGGTAATAGAATGGGAAGAGACCAAGAATTCATTTGGACTGTAGACTAGTGATTCCTTTCCCTGTCAATGATTGATATCAGTGTATAGGCAAAGAGAAAAGAATAGGAGATTCTAAGTGAAAGACTAGCACTGGTAGAGTTTTTAGTAGAGTCAAGAACACTATCTGCTGTTAAAAAAAGGGTTAATTAGTAGGGCATATAGAACATTGCATGATAACTTAGAGAAATCAATCAGAGGAGGTTAAAAAGGCTTAGGAAGAGAGAATAGATAAGCATTTCACAAACAAGCAATTGGAGTATACAGTGAATATATAAAGATGTTATGTGATCCTATCTCGCCTACATTCTGACTGATGGGTTCGGAGCCGATCCTATGCCAAAGAGCGAAGTCTCTTATTGGCTGAGCTTACTATATCCCAGGATGCACCACTACCAGTCCCCCAGATCTCGTTTGCCGCTAACTAGCAAAGACGTGGTCTCGAGCTGGCTGAGCTAAGTAGTGTCTTTTCACTAACTTTTTCTGTCAGAAATGTGCTAATTCTTTAACAAAAAGCTGTTTTAACAGATACTCTGTGCTTGTGTGTGTTTTGAAAACTTTTTGTGGAAAATTTGTGTGTGATTGGTGTTTGTTCTGGTTACAGGCTCCTTTCATCCGTGGGCCTTTCCTGTTGGTTAATCCTTTGAACCTTAGGGTTCTTGGATTCCTTTATACATTTATTCACTGTTGTATGTCTTCAGTTGGCCTTTATTTTAATTGCGGGCTATCATTGTGAACGGCAAGTTAATCTTTGTAGGGTCAGTCTATTCCAACAAAGTTTTGTCTGTGAGAGAGTTACTCAGTTTTACTTATAATGTCTCAGGCTCCTAGGCCTTCGGGCTTCAAGAAATGCATTAAATGTAGTTTTAAAATGTCTATCACGGATGACCACTCTCTCTGTGTATATTGTTTGGGCGCCAAATATTTGCAGGAGTCCTGCAGCATGTGTCACACGTTTTCCTCGAGGGTCCTCCAAGAGAGGAAAAATAAGCTTATATTGAAAGGCCTTATAAAACCCTCTTTTGAAGAAGCTTTAGCATCCTCTCCTTCTCCTGCTAAAGACGGCTCCGACCAGTCCGTCGGACCCGACCGCCAAAAGACATAGGCAGACTTCTCCTTCGGCTCCAAGGACTTGGTCTGCCTCGATGCCTCCAGTCTCGACTCCTCTGGCCGGAGCCGATGGCTGGGGCATCGAGGCGGTCACCTTCATCGGCTCCACTGGTCTCGAGCCGATGAAGGTAGACACTTCCTCCTCGGCGCCTAAGTCCTCCTCGGCACCGATTGAAACTGGTTTGGGTATTCCTCGGCGCCGATAGTTATCGAGTGGTCCCTAGCCCTTGGGGCCATTGGAGAGGCCAACTCGAACCCGTTCAGTCTCCTCTAGGTCATCGAGGATGTCAGATTCGGACATAGACAGGGTGCTCCAAAGACTGTTCCAGTCCCCAGTCTTTCAAAAAT
This sequence comes from Protopterus annectens, assembly GCF_019279795.1. Taxonomy (NCBI): domain Eukaryota; kingdom Metazoa; phylum Chordata; order Ceratodontiformes; family Protopteridae; genus Protopterus; species Protopterus annectens. The sequence goes on from NC_056747.1 coordinate 469,268,968, forward strand.
TTGTTTCGCTCCGACCCAATTGGCTTGAGCCGATAGCCCATTCCATTGCCATTCCTCCTCCGATCGCTTCGGCTCCATCGGAGCAGGTGCTGTTGGAGCCGGTGGAGATCCTAGGGTCGGCTCCAACCCTTACTCCAACCCGGCCTTGGGTCCGAGTTTGGCACGCGGACTTCTTCGGACCCGGGGTGACGTTTGGGACCTATGCTGTCGGTTCGAGCCTCCCTCTCGGGACTTCCGTCTGCTATCATGGCTCGGGACCGGACACTCCCAGGATTCTGGGGTCCGGCTTTCAGAGCTATGAGGAGTGCCTTGGCCAAGTCTTCTTTGGCCATCTCGGCACCTTCCTGGGCGTGGAGACTGGGTCTTTGGCAGTTCCCCTGTCCCTAGGCAGCGGAGCCCTGAGGTTACCCCACTGGGGTTCCCTCCTCCTGAGGGTTCTTGAGTTGTCTTGGAGGAGCCCCAAGGAAGAGATCGTGCAAGAGGAAGCACGTGGACTCCACCCAATCTCTTACAGCGGAGCTTGATCTTGATCATGCGGAGGGGTCCCCAAAGTCGTCCTCGGATGATGTCTCATAGACATTTTAGAGATCCTTAAGCATCGGCTGGATATCCAAACCCCCTCTGCTGATGAGTCAGTGCTTCTCAAGGCCTTTGGGGCTCAGCCCTCCGCCTCCTGGGTGTCTCCGTCTCTCGACGAGCTCCTGGATTTGGTTTGTCGGAGGGCGTGGGAACATCCAGATACTGTGGAACCAGTGCCTTCTCGCCTAACAAATTTTTGTCTGCCCCACCGAGAAGGAGTTCTTGACAAAGGCGTGGCTGTAGATGCCATGGTGGTGGCATCTGCTACACAACAGGACGTGACAGAGGCTTCAACGTCCGTCCATCCTCCTAATAAGGAGTCTAGGAGCATGGACCGCACGGAAGCACACCCTGACTTCAGCGGCCTTTACACTAAGGTCCCTGAATTTTTGGCACATTTTACCAGGCTACAGAGGGATCTGGTCAAGGAGCTGTCAGATTCCCTCTCAGGTAACCTACCTGAGCAGCTAGCTCTGTCGGTTAGCTCTCAGTTGGCTATCCTTACCTCGATTTCTAACTCGTCCATGAGGCTCATTTCATATCTTTGGAGCAAAATGTGAGCGGGGGCGAAGTGGCAGGCACAGGCGTGGCTCTCACGGAGACAAGCCTGGCTCCGTTGTGTCATTTGGAGGCCTTCAAGTCTTCGCTCCCTTTGATGGGTCCTCTTTGTTTGGACCTAAGGTTAAAGACACTCTTACCCGCTGTGAGCAAGAGGAAAAACTTTATCTGCCGTAGGTGCACGTTATTCCACTCCCTTCGGCCTTATCCCAAGGCTAAAGGAGGAGGGAAGATGTGGTTCCAAATCACGTAAGTTTTTCCTCAACAGCAGGAAGATTCCCCTTCCAGAGGCAGAGGAATTTTTCTGGGAGACGCCGTCCCAGAGGCAGCAGAGGGCCCTGCAATTCTGGAGACCGCGAGTCCTTTCGTGGCTCTTCAGCCTCCCACACTTCATGAGGGATTGCCCGGCTGTGCTGCTCGGAGGCGGGTGCCGTTTGCCAAGCACCTAAAAGCCTGGGAGTCTATCACTCAGGACAGAAGGGATTATTGCCGGAGGTTACACCATTCCCTTCACACACTCACCCCCACCGTCCAAAAATCCCGGACCCACCACCCAGTCAAAGTGAAATTGCAGCGGCGTCAAAGCTGGTAGAAAAAGGAGTCATCCAACCGGTCCCCACAGACCAGATCGGATCCGGAAATTACTCAAGGTTCTTTTTAGTGCCAAAAAAGTCAGGGGACCTGAGACCAATATTGGATCTCAGCAAACTAAACCAGTCCGTCATGAAGTCCAAATTCTGAATGGTCACTTTACAATCCATTCTCCCATTGTTGGAGAAGGATGTTTGGATGTGCTCCATAGATCTCAAGGACACCTATTATCACATACCGATACATCAGGCGTCCAGGAGGTATCTGCGCTTCAGCCTGGGAGACAGTCATTTCCAATTTTGTGCACTGCCCTTTGGTCTCACCACAGCCCCCAGGGTGTTCACCAAGTGTTTGGCAGTAGTGACTGCTCACCTGAGGAGTCTTGGATTCCAAGTGTTTCCCTATCTGGACGACTGGCTCCTGACTGCCACCACCAGGCATCTACTAATAGGCAACCTCAAAGCCACCATCTCCCTGGGTGCTACCCTGGGAATTACATTCAATTGGTCAAAGTCTGTCTTGCTGCCCTCTCAGCGCATAAGATTCATAGGAGCAGAGATAGACTCAAAATTGATGCGTCTTTCTTCCTACCGAAAGGATTCAAACTTTACAAGGTCAAGTTCAAGCCCTGCTTCCAAGATCCAAAGCCCCAGCCAGGATGGTCCTGCAACTTTTAGGTTCGATGTCTGCCACGGTTCTCCTAGTTCCACTGGCAAGATTACACATGAGGATTCTTCAGTGGCTGTTATCGACACAATGGTCCTTTCAGAATCTCCCCCTCAATCACCCCATTCTGATTACAGAAGCGTGCAAACGGGACCTCCGCTGGTGGCTTCAGCCATCCAATCTGAATCAGGGAAGACCTTTTGTTATCCCTCCGGCCACCCTGACGACGGATGCCTCCCAGACAGGGTGGGGGCATTGTCTGGGCAGGTTAGTTCAGGGTTCCTGGCTTCCAGGAAACCTTTCTCCATATCAATGTATTGGAAATGAGGGCTGTACTTCTGTCCCTACAGGCCTCCACAAGTTTCTCCCTCAAGGCATTATCGTTATCCACACAGACAACATGTCGGTGGTCTGGTATCTAAACAAACAAGGAGGGACCAGATCTTACCCCTTTGCAGAGAGGCCATGAGGGTGTGGGAATGGGCTGTAGCTACCAACCGTTTCTTGGTAGCGACCCACATTCCAGGAAATCAATATATTGGCAGACAGATTAAGCAGGACGATTCTCTCTCCTCACAGTGGTCCCTGAACGAAACAGTAGCAGCTCAGGTTTTCAGAAGATGGGGACCCGTGCTGCGACCTGTTTGCAACACCTCAAAACACAAAGTGCAAGAGGTTCTTCTCCTTGACTCAGCGTCAGGGGAGGCAGCTACGGATGCTCTAGCCCAACCTTGGCCAACAGGACTACTTTATGCCTTTCCTCCGGTCCCACTTCTCCCAAAATCATCCAGAAAGCTTCTCAATTGGGGTCCACAATGATACTAATTGCTCCACTGGCCTCGTCGTTCCCTACCTAAAGAAACATGCTGTGGACGATCCTTGGTTTTGGATCTAACTCCGGATCTGCTGATTCATCAGTCAGGACTCCTTCACACTTTGAAATTGACAGCTTGGCTCCTCCACTTCCGACTTTAGTCAGAAATCACACCTTAGACCGGAAGTTATTCACATTTTATCTTCGCCCACAAACCCACCACTAAGAAATTGTACCTCAGTAAGTGGAAGAGGTTTGCTATCTGGGCTCAACTCAGGGCTTAGACCCTATCACTGCCCGATACCAGAGGTTTTGAAATTTTAACATCCTTGTTTAATCAAGGATCTTCAGTCTCTACTATTAAAGTCCAACTAGCAGCTATCTCCAAATTTCACGAATCCATGGATCCACCGTTGATGAGCAGCAGATTATGCAAAACTTTCATTAAAGGTGCTGGGCTGTTAAGACCCCAGTTTTTCATCCTGCCTCCATGGGATCTTGATTTGGTACTTGTGCCTTAACATCTTCCCCTTCGAACCGGCTGCTACATGTGAGTTAAAATATCTGTCTTGGAAAACTGCCTTCTTAGTTGCAATTACCTCTGCAAGAAGAGTTTCAGAGCTTCAAGCCCTATCTATCAAACCACGATTTTCACAAGGATAGAGTATCACTTAGGCCTAACCCATCTTTTGTTCCAAAGGTTTGTTCTAATCTCTGTCTCCAACAATCTCTAGAGCTACCAGTTTTCTTTCCAAAATTCTCCAACGGCGGAATACACCCTCCATAAATTGGATGTTCACAGGCAATTGCGCTTCTATCTAGACAGGACTCAACAAATTCGAAAATCAGACCAGTTGTTTGTGTCCTTTTCAGATAATAAATTGGGTAAAACCATCACTAAAGCTACTATCTCCAAATGGATTAGAGATTGCATAACTCAGGCTTATTCCTCTTCAGATAAGCAACTTACAACATCTATCAAAGCTCACTCTACCAGAGCTATGGCTACTTCTATTGCTTTTCATTCCAAGCTCGCTATTTCTGAGATTTGTGCTGCGGCTACTTGGTCCAACCGCACACTTTCATTTCCCACTATAAATTGGATGTGGCATCTAAAGGGCGAGCATCATTTGGTTCCACGGTACTCAGGAGTGTTTTCCAGTGAGCCACCCAGGATTCAGGTGCTAGGGACGCTGTCCCATCAGTCAGAATGTAGGCGAGATAGGATCACATAACATCTTTTAGTTATGTACTCACCATAACTTCAGATGTTTGGGATCCATCTACGCCCACCCTCGTTCCCCCTGCCTTGGAGATCAGAAGACATTGAACGGTTTTGAGTTCTACTGTTTTTTATCTTGTTTAATCTGACGATGTTATATAAGCAGCATGTGTGTCTGTGTATGTATGCGGACAAACTAGATCTGGGGGACTGGTAGTGGTGCATCCTGGGATATAGTAAGCTCAGCCAATAAGAGACTTCGCTCTTTGGCATAAAAGCGTGGAGCCGAGGGATCGGCTCCGAACCCATCAGTCAGAATGTAGGCGAGATGGATCCCAAACATCTGAAGTTATGGTGAGTACATAACTAAAAGTTTCCACACCCCTGTTAAAATACCAGGTGTTTGTGATATAAAAAATGAGACCACAATAAATCATTTCAAAACTTTTCACACCTTTAATGTGACCTATAACTTGTACAATTCAATTGAAAAACAAACAAATTTGTTAGAGGAAAATATAAAAATAAAAAAACATACAATAAGCTGGTTGCATAAGTGTGCATATACCCTTAAATAAATGCTTTGTTGAAACACCTTTTGATTTAATTACAACATTCAGTCTTCTTTGGTACACACCTGCCATCAATTAAAGAGACTTTGATTAACCCCAAATAAACTTCAGCTGTCCTAGTACGATTTTCCTGACATTTACTCAGTTGCCTGCTACAGCAAAAGCCATGGTTCTTAGAGAGCTTACAAAGCATCTAAGGGATCTCATTGTTGAAAGGTATCAGTCAGGAGAAGGGTACAAACAAATTTCCACAGCATTGGATATACCATGAAACACAGTGAAGACAGTCATCAAAAAGTGGAGAAAATATAGGACAACAGTGACGTTGCAAAGAACTGGACGTCCCTCCAAAATTGATGAAAAGACAAGATGAAAACTGGTCAGGGAGGCTGCCAAGAGACCTACAGCAACACTGAAGGAGCTGCAGGAATTTCTGGCAAGTACTGGTTGTGTACTACATGCGGCAACAATTTCCTCTATTCTCCATATGTCTGGGCTATGGGGTAGGGTTGTAAGACGGAAGCCTTTTCTTACACAGAAAAACATCCAGGCCCAGTTAAAATTTACAAAACAATGCATCAAGTATCACAAAAGCATGTGGGAAAATGTGTTATGGTCTGATGAGACCAAGGTTGAACTTTTTGGCCACAATTCCAAAACGTACGTTTGGCGCAAAAACAACTCTTCACATCACCAGAAGAACACCATCCCCACAGTGAAGCATAGTAGTGACCATATCCTGCTTTGGGGCTGCTTTTCTTCAGCTGGAACTGGGACTTTTGTCAAGGTGGAGGGAATTATGAACAGTTCCAAATACCAGTTACTTTTGGCCCAAAACCTTCAGGCGTCTGCTAGAAAGCTGAAGATGAAGAGCAATTTCACCTTTCAAAATGACAGCGATCCCAAGCATGCATCCATATCAACAAAATAATGGCTTCACCAGAAGAAAATTTAAGTTTGGGAATGGCCCAGCCAGAGCCCAGACCTAAATCCAATAGAAAATCTGTAGAGTGACCTGAAGAGGGTTGTGCACAAGAGATGCCCTCGCAATCTGACAGATTTGGAGTGCTTTTGCAAGGAAGAGTGGGCAAATATTGCCAAGTCAAAATGTGCCATGCTGATAGACTCCTACCCAAGAAGACTGAATGTTGTAATTAAGTCAAAAGGTGCTTCAATAAAGTATTAGTTTAAGGTGTGCACACTTACGCAACCAGCTTATTGTACGTTTTTTTATTTTTTATATTTTTCCCGTAACAGATTTGTTTGTTTTTCAACTGAATTGTACAGGTTATAGGTCACATTAAAGGTGGGAAAAGTTTTGAAATGATTTATTGGGGTCTCATTTTTTATATCACAAAAACCTGGCATTTTAACAGGGGTTTTGTGTAAACTTTTTATTTCCACGGTATATATTCATGGTTCCCAAATATGCAAAAAAAAGTCTAGAAGCTTTGCTTGGAAGTGTTTGCATAGGTATTTTTATACCTCAAGCAGACTCAAAAAAATTTTCCTCAGGTAGATTGCAGATGTTGAGGTTGATGGGGAAGAGAGAGGTAAGTGGGAACACATTTTTGGGGAGAGTAATGGGTTTGCAGACTTTTTAAAAATTCCCTGCAGACTTCTCTGTAAGTAAAACTGGGCGAGCAAATTTGTATTAAAGAAATGATTCTTATGAGATGTGATACAGAATTGGAATTGCCTAGACATAGTAAGGCCTTGATGAGTTTAATTCTGGTGGCTACCAAATAAGTAGTTACTAGAAAATGGAAATCAAAGTCTAAACCACCCGTACTAGAAGTAGTGAATATAGTAACCCACAAAAGAACTTGAAGTGCGATCTATAGAAAAGGGTAGGACCAAGTTACATAGAAAAAATGGGAATCATGGAAACTATATATGCAGAATAATGTTTTGGAGGAGGAATGAGGTTTAAGGAAAGCAAGAATTGAATGAGCTATATAATGTTTGACTGACAGTGACTGTACAGAAGATTGTAACTAATGTGTAATGTTTGCAACTGAAAATATGTCAGTGTGCTTTATTTTCATTTATATAAATGTATCATTGCTTATGCCATAAGTGATAGCTCAGTAAAGATGCTATTTCTTTAAAAAGGGGAGCCATTAGGAAGCTCAAAACTGAGTATGAAATTAAAATAGCTACCAAAACCAGCAATAACTGCAAATCTTTAACTATGTCAGGAAGTTAAGCAGTAATACCCAACAGTGTTTGGAGCTGTTCCATAATAATACTACTCACTTTGACCCAAAGGAAATAGCTAATATCCTAGTCAATGATTTTACTGCAAATTTATTCCACCTACAGTTATTGCTATCATGCAGATTCCCCAATCCCAGCCACCCCCTTTAATTGTAATGGAACAAGTTCTCATAGCCCTTTCAAAAACTAAGAATACTTCATGTGTGCGTCCTGACAGCTTACCAGGTTGCCTGATTGTCTCTGCTGAATATGACCTTTCTCAACCCCTACGTAACCTCTTTAATCTAAACCTCTGCACTGGTTACATTCTTGAAGCCTGGAAAATAGGCATTGTAATGCCATTACAAAAGGAGACGGTGGTCCAGATATGGACCCTGGTAGCTATGGACCTATCAGCCTCACTGGCCTTATATGTAAAGCTATGAAGTGCATTATCTCAGACGTCATTAATCCAGAAATTGACAATCTCTTAAACCAGGACCCTCATCAGTTTGGCTTTATCAAAGGAAAGCCCTTTCTCTTTAACCTCATTAATTTATTTGAAAAAGTAACTGAAGCAGTAGATTGTGGTTATGCAGTGCATACAGCATATTTAGACCTGCCCAAAGCCTTCAGCATTATTTCCTATGTAGGCATTATTGGTATACTTGTAAATCTGAATATAAATCCTTGTATTGTGTGATGGATTCTACTGGTTATCTAACTGAACCCATGTGGTTAGAGTCGCAGGTATCTTTTATGGAAGCAAAAATGTTACCAGTGGTGTACCAAAAGTCTCAGTTTTGGGGCCTCTCTTGTTTGGCATATATTTCTCAGACCTTCAGGCTAACACATCTGTCCTACGATTGTCTAAGTTTGCAAATGACTGTAAGCTGGGTAGTATTTAATCTTCTGCTAACTCACTGTTGCTCCAACAGCTTAGACAGTGATAACAATTAGTGCTAGGACAATGATCTCAAATGTAAAAAAATGTAGTATAGTTCATTTTGGTAAGCAAAACAGTTTCACTTACAGTATAGGAAATGGACCCCTCCAATCAGACACTGTTGTAAGTGATCTGGGTACTGTTGTTGATGGTCAAATGATAAGAATTATCATGTCTCCATGGTATTTTGGAAGTCCTTTTATCTGGACCATCTAATTTCCAAAGATGACTCCCCTTCATCCAAAGAAGACTTCATTCCCCTTTACTAATATTTTATCAGATCAGTGCACCTTTTGGCATGTATTTATCTAAACATATCACACAACTTGAGAGAACTCAGAAAATCACAACTGTAGAATCAGTGGCCTCAAAAATCTTAGTTATCAGGAGAGACTGGCAGCACTTTCTGTTTACTCAGTCACTTACAGACTCCTCTGTGAAGGTCTGTGTCTAGCCTTTTGCACCTTGAATGATCCAACCTTGTTTAATCTTTTTTTCCTTCACAGAACTAATGGTACATTAAGTACTAGGTTAAAGCAGCTAAACCTTCATCAGCAGGTAAATAAGACATGGCGTGAAAAATTCATATCCCAGTTTATTCCTCATCTCTGGAATAAAACTTACATTGCAGTCAAGTAGAGTCGCACTCATGCCACCTTCAAGGTAAACCTAGATAATTGGATGGGCAGCCTCAAATTCTCTCTCTCTCTCTCTCCCAGTCCATCTTGTATTGCCTTCTTTCAGGATACAAGGGACATTTTGATTTTTTTTTTTGCCAGGTATTTAATGGTCTGCAGACTGATCACCTAGTACGTACCTATGAACCTTATGATATACACTTAATGACAAAACTCAATGCACTATTTTTATACTAAGTTATGTACATATTTGTACACGTTTTAATTTTAATAAATTATATACCTTGTGGATAATCATTACTTATTACACAGCAAGAGAATGAAAAATAGAGAAAAGTAGGGGTCTGAATGGAGAGAGAAATCAGCACGAAACGGAGAGTAATATTGCTGGAACTGAAATCATCCTCATGTCTTGGTGAGGATCTTCATGTGGTGGATGCTGATGTCACAAAAATCTCACCAAGACGACACTGCTATATAGACTGTATTTTGTATAGCATATATCATGGAGAGGGCTAGGTTAAAAAATAAGATAATTAGGTGTACAAGTCTTAGGATAAAATAGTGCCCAATCCTGGTGTGTGCCAGAACAGGGAAAAATGGCAGTTTGGAATCCTGAAGACACAAAAACATTCCTACAAGGAGGTTAGGCCAGGCACAGGGAGGAGATGATATATAAAAATCAGTGTATACTAGGATTATGTATCCCTCGTTCTGAATGAGATATTGGCCTCCTTGAAATTGTTTACCTGTATAAGTCTGCAGTCTTGGGACTGCATACATATTTGCTGACCTCATCAGCTCCAAACAAAGTGAAAGTTTTAAAACATGAGGAGAGGACGTCTAAGGTGACTTCTTTGCTTAGTTTAGCAGAAGCATTCAGTTGGCAAGTGGGAATGGAAATCAAGCCAGAAGTACACAAAAATCAGACGTCTGAATATGCCAAAAACAAAAGAATATAAGGGTAAGGATCAGATAAGAAGGAAAAGAATGTGGCAAAGCCATAAATATAGTGGCAAGTACAGAGATCTCCTGGAACAATCTCATGTTTTTGTTTTCAATAAACATCTTTATTAAATTATCCCATATGACATAGGCAATCTTATATTTATATAAATGAAAAACAACATTGATACCACTTTAGTTGCAAACATTGTACATCACAGACACCATTGAAATAGCTGTAGTTGAAAACATTATTCATCACTTATAATCTATCCAGTCATTGTCAGTTAAGCATCATATGGCTCATTCAAATCCTACCTCTTAAACCTTGTTCCATCTCTGCTTTTATTGTTCCCACAATTCTCATTTTTTCCTATGTAGTTTGCTCCTTCCGTTTTCTAAAGATCTCAGTTCCAGTTGTTTTATCTATGTTACTATATTCACTGCTTCTAAAAAATTTGGTCTAGACTTTGATTTCCATTTTCTAGTAATTGTTTTTGTTGGCAGCCGCCATAATTAGACTCAGCAAGGCTTTACTGTGTTTAGGTAATTCTGATTCTGTATCATAGCTCAAAAAAATCATCTCCCCAGTCAACCCAAACTGCTGACCCAGCATCTCCGACAAAGCAGTCCACAGGGAATGCTTAAAGTCTGCCAGCTCACTGCACTCCCAAAAAACATGTTTCTAGCCACCTCTTTCCTGCCCATCACACCTCCAATATTTTCTATCCACCTGAGGAAAAATTCTTTGGAGTCTACTTGGGGTAAACACTCCAGGCAAATATCCTAAATCTTGTAGACTTTGTTGCATATTTGGAAGATAACACACTTATCCCTCCATTGTCTCTTTGTGAATTGGTTATCCAATCTCTCTTCCCAATCCTTTCTGAGCTCCTCTGGTTGATTCTTATAGTTGTCATGCAATATTTTATATGCTCTCCTAATTATTCCTTTTGTAACTGCAGCTTCTGTTCTAGATTCTATTAAAAATTCTACCAGTGCTTTTCTTTCATTTGAGAGTCCCCTATTTCTTTCTGTTTGCCTATAGTCTGATATCAATCCTTGATAGGGAAAGCAATCTCTAACCTGCAGTCCAAATAAATTCTTGGCCTCTTCTCATTCTGTTATCTTTTCCTTTCTAGTTATTTGCTCCCAATACCTTGGTTGCTTTACCAGTTTTCTGCAGTAAATTCCAGCCGCTTCTTCTTGCCTATTATCTGTATCCCTAACCACATTCATCCCTATCAGCAGAATCTCTTTTATCCATTCTTGTGCTAGTTTACTTCTTAGAATATTGCCTGCTATTTTATGAATATAATACTCTGTACGATTTTTATTGTTCTCCTTAAGACTCTCGTCCAAAATCCCAATCTCTCTTTATTTCTTCAGCTTCCCCCCTGTAGCATCATCATTCCTTTCCACTTTGAATTATAGTATTTTGCTTGTGCTGTGTATAAGAGCCTTAACTGTGTTGCTGTAAAATACTTCCTCAAATTCGGTAATCCTAAGCCACCTTGATCTGTTTGAAGAATCATCTTATCCCACTTGACCCTCGCTGTCTTCCTTTCCCAAATAGTCTTTCAGCTGTTCTTAATTGTTATCCACAGGTTCTCCTCTGGTTGATAAAAATATGCTTGCCCTGTGTATAAGACTAAAAGGAATAAAAACATTTTAATTGCTTGTATTTTGGTATCCATATCATATAACAAAGCTTCCAGTGTCTCAATTTTTGTATTATCTTCTCACATATCCTTAGCAGCCACAACAGAGTAATTTCTAATCCATACTCCTAAATACTTTTATCATATCCCCATAAATATGGATATTGTTGGACAAATTCATGTGGGTCTGTATTGGATTCTCAAACTTTCAAAAGTTTGAGTGTCATATGGTCGACACCATATGATCAAACTTTTGAAAGTTCGAACGTTTTAATGGAGATCTCCATACAGTGCACAATGGGAAGATTTACCTTTTCTGCATTGTAGTGCAATCTTGGAGTTGGTTATTTAAAGGGGGGGGGGTGCAGTGGGCTTTCCCCTGTGCATAAAATGTTCAGGTAGGTTATTTGTGTAGTTTTTTTTTTTTTTTTGATGTTTGAACTTTTAAAAGTTCGATCATATGGTGTCGACCAACTTTTAAACATCCAAGCATCCAATATAAACCCATTTATGCATGGGTACATAATTTACCGCTATTGCCTTTGTTTTAGCTTCATTAATTTTGTATCCCAAGAAGATTTGAAACTGTCTTAAAATATTTCACAACACTGTAATGTCCCCTTCTGGTTTTGTCATGTGTAAAATATCATCTGCAAATAGAGCCAGCTTTTCTTGACTACCATACCAATTATAATAATAAGCATAATTTATCACAGAGGACCCCACCCACTTCAGTTTTTGCCTCCGGTCCCTCATGTATACTCCTAATCAACCTTATAATTGTATCAGGGAAAGCAAATGCTTCCACTGCCCTGCTCATGATGTCCCAGTCTAGTCTGTCAAATGTTTCTGTCCATCAAGACCCACCAATAACAGTGGTATTTAGATTCTGCTTCCCTCTGGATCATCACTGTTCTGTTAATATTGTCAAATGTTTGCCTCCCCTCCACAAAAAAACACACTGGTCTGTATCTATCAATTTTGCCATTCTTTTAGCCGTTATAGACATAAACACTCTATAATCATGGTTTAGTATTGAAATGGGCCAATATGAAACTGGACCCGATTGACGTTTACCATCTTTAGGTATTACAGTTGCAGCCACTTTCTTCCTGGATGCTGATACTTCTCCTCCTCTTAAAATACTGTTAAACAAATCCTTCCATATATTTTATCAGATTTTTCCCTCCTAGCTTCCAAACTTCCACAAGAATACCATCTATTTCTGGGGACTTTCCTGTAGATTAGTTATACATAGCAATTTTTAATCTCATCTCTTCCTATCCTAACTGTTAGTAATTGAACCTAATCTGCCTCTAACCTTGGCATATTTAATTCTTCCATAAACATTTCCATTTGTAACTTTTCTTGATTTCCATATTTCTCTGCTTTATACAGCCTTTCATAGCATGTCTAACACTTCTACAGGATCTCTTGTTATCTTCCTTGTTATAGGCTCCCTAAGCTTGGTAATAGCCCTTTCTACTTTCTGTTGCATGAGTCGTTGTGCTAAAAGCTTTTGTGCTCTGTAGTTATTATCAAAAATAATTGCTTAACAGCAATCTTCCTAAACCCGTGCATATTATTGGGATAATCCCTTATTTTCTGTTTAGCATTCTGCATTTGCTCCTTTTCTTGTTCTGAGAGATTCCCGTTTTGCAATACTTTAACATTTGTCAGTCCCTCTAAATAATTCTTGTTACTTCTTAACCATATCCCCCTTTTCTTTATTTCCTCCCTAGTTTTAAACTCCACTTGAATTTTATCCCACTCCCTAGCTATATTTTCTCTAATAGCCCCTGAATTAATTCCAAACCCATTCTTTAAATTCCTCTCTTTCCAACCGATAGGTGGGAAAGCACCAGTGTCTCATTATTATTTCATTACCTTGAATTTTTATTTTAGCTATTATTGGCACATGATCTGAAATAGTTATTGGGTGTTTTTCAAGACCTTCAGTTAAATGCGCATGTTCCTGAGAGTTGTAAATTCTGTCTAGCCTAGCCCAGTTTTTGCATCTTGGAGACTAATATGCAAATTCACTCTGAACTCTTAGTACTGAATGCACATCTGTCATGCCAAACATTTTGAAAAAACAAAAGCGAAGCACTGGGAGCAAAAACGAAACCGCAATAACTCAAAGACCGTTTAATTAGCGCTTTCGGAAAGATTAGTATCTTTCCTTCTTCAGACAAAAACCATCTTTAAAAACAGCTCTTTATATAAACTTTTACAAGCATCATGTGATCCACTTAATCACATATACAGATTTAAAATACCACAACACTTTTAAATAAAAATCAACACTATACACTAAGAATTAAAAACTGAAAACCAGCCCTTACTTAAGCATACATAAATATTTAATGTAAGCGTAGCCCACTAAATACATACTTTGTGACCAACTTCTCTTATTTCAAACTTAAAAAATATATATAAAAAAATCTGAGCTTTGAAAAGGAATAAATAAATATTACCTTTTCAATGCCAAATGTTTTAAAACACAAAGAATAGATATATACTCATTAAGTCCAGGGAAAAAATGTGCAGCAGTTCTTATCTGCCAAAAAAGTTCTTCTTTTTCCAAAAGGATTTGCCAAGGTCCTGCTCTAAAATCATCGTTAACATGTTTTAAGACTGTAAACTTAAAATTATGATCTGGATTCTCTAAAATATGACATGCTAGAGCGTTTGTAGAATCATTCTTAGAAATGGCATAAATATGCTCATAAATGCGTTGCTTTAGCTTGCCAATGTAAAAGGCTGAACATTTTAAACAATTAGCGACATAAACAACTGATTTAGTCTCACAATTAAAACTACCCATAATATTATAAATTCTATTGTTAATAGAAACTGTATTTCCCACATTGACAAACCTGCACTGGCGACAAGTCCCACATTTAACCACCACCAACCATCTTTTATTAATGTTTGAACTACTAGCTTCTAATGTTTTCAAATTAATACCTCTCCTATATGTAATTTTAGGTTTTGTACCAAAACGGTTACACAAATATTTATCCTCCAATATCAATGCCCAATTTTTATACAAAACATTCCTAATAAATAAGTGATCTACACTAAACGTGCATAAAAAACTAGTTATAAATTCAGAAAAATTTACATCTAATACACTAGCAGACAGATGATCGGGCATGATGGTTTGTATCTCATTCCGATTGCATAAAATCGGTCTGAAGTACCCAGTAGCACGCTTATGGGTAACTTCTGACCTTACTTCAGCAATCAGAGTGACAGGATAACCCCTGTTAGTGAACATAGTACTCAAATTATTGCATTCTTCCATGAAATCATTTTCATCAGTTGTCATCCTAGCTGCCCTTACCATCTGACCCTTAACTACAGCTTTTTTCTGATGGTAAGGGTGACAGCTAGTATAATGCAAAAAAGCATTTGAGTATGTTGGTTTCCTGAATATAACACTTCTAAATCTAGATTTAAACCTGTCCTTATGTAACATAATATCGAGAAAGCTGATATTTGTGTCTTTCACTTCTTAAGTAAATTCCAGAAAGTGTGTTAATTCAGAAATTCTGGAAATGGTATAATTGCCTCAGAAGGTCCTTTCCATAATAAAAATATGTTGTCCTGGTATCTCGTATACCAGGTGACATGACTTTTAAACAAGGGTTCCTGAAATAATAAAGTGTCTTCCCAATGGGCCATAATGCAGTTAGCAAAAGTGCCCCCACATGGGGAGCCCATAGCAATCCCCGAAGTTTGTACATAGATATTACCATCAAACACAATAAAATTGTAAATCAATACCAACTCCAATAGTGTCTCAATCAAATAAATGATGTTGTCGCTAACTTTCCTAGCTGTCAAAAACTCCCTAATCCAATCCAATCCTAATTTTTGTGGAATAACCGTATAAAGGTCCCTTACATCGATAGTAAGGAAAAGATAGTCGGGATTGAAAGGAATATTATTAATGCTATTAAGGAAACCCCATGAGTCCTTGCATATCTGTGGCTCTCGTTCAATCAAAGGTTTAAGGACACCGTCAATATATTTTGCACAAGCACACATAATCGAACCCCTGCCATCTACTATAGGTCTAAAAGGGGGGGTCACATATTGACTTGTGGATTTTAGGTGTACCAAAAAATACCGATAATTTGGGAGCAGTAATATTCAAATACCTATACAAATTAATGTCAATAAACCTTTCAAGAAAAAGATCTTCCAAAATACCTCAAATTTTACGATATGCAATGTTCACTTCATTAATACTTATCTGCTTATAAGGTCCAGTGCTAAGGTGTGCTAAGATCTTATCAACATATATGAGCTGGTCCATAAAAACCAGTCCACCCCCCTTATAGGGTTTCATCACCCTGATGTTACATTGTCACAAAACATTAATAAATTCACGTTGATGTAAAGTGATGTTAAGGTTATTATCTCTATTGTTAGACTTTTTTGTGGCTAGAACTCTCAAATCTAGCTCACAAGCCTTCTCAAAAGCACGTAACGTGTCCACCAACGGTGGATTAAATAAACTAGCCAACCGAAAAGGGTTGGTAAGTGATGATTCCTCATCTAAAAGGACTTTTAAGTTTAACTTACGTACAAATAACTTTAAGTCAATTATAGTCTTAACCAAGTCCAAATGCGTGTCAGGAATGAAAGAGAGACCTTTAGAAAAAAAGTTGACCATATATTGGTCAATATCAAAGGAAGTGTAATTATAGATCTTAGTCACCTTCCGTACTATGAATAATAACAGGATGGTTTAAATCTTGGGTCATCTCCTCCTCTGGTTCCGCTTGTTCCTCTTGTTGGGTTGGTTCTTGTTCGACCTCAAGTTCCTTTGTTGACCATTCTGCCCTTGCGTAAAACCCTGTTTGTTATATGCGCCAGTTGGATTATCTGTGTTATTATTATTTTGATTCCTGTTAACATTATTGTTATTGCTATGGTTAAAACCATCATAATCACTGGCAGGTCTATCATTAAATTGGGTTTGATGGGCATTATTCTCTTGAGCTTCAACAACAAATTCACGGGACTGATTCAGCTGGTCTTGATCTATAACATTGTCTCTTAAACTGTCAATTTGGGGCGATGTATTCAACCCAATAAATGATTGTGCAATGGGGGGTGGACGAGGATATACCCTATTTGTGGCATATTGTTGCACATCCCTTGTTATCTTCTTTTTCTTATTATTAGAAAGTTTAATCATGGTTGCATCAATACTAGTAAAAATACGAATGTAATCATATTTATACCTAAAGAAATCATGATTACCTTTAATAGAATGCTCCAATAGTTCAAGTTCATGTTTTAAGTCATCCACTTGTTGTTTGTAGTGACCAATAAGCATGTTAATAAATTCGAATCCTTGTTTATCGAACAATAAAAGAAGCTGGCAGTGGAAATTTGAACCTTCAACTAAGTCCACCGGAAAACGCCACTGCCTTAGCCCTTTAGGGATAATTTTCTTAACCAGGCATTCTTCCAAGTAGGCAATTTCTAACTGAAATTTCTTACACCTATACAATTTATAATCAAAATCACCAATGAGTAAAGTAATGTTATTAACTGCAGTTTCTTCTTGTTGGGCCACAGCCCCCCTGGTGGCATCAAGTTCGAAAAAGTTTTTATTATTAAGAAAATTAGATATAGATGGTACAGTCTCATTATCAAAGTTTGATATATCGTCACCTTGAGACAAGGTTCTACTTCATAGTGTAACAGTCCTTTGCCCAGCTGGAATACTCAAAGCCACAGAAGAACTCTCACCGGTGCTGTTATTCACACCATTATCCAGTCGATGTACAGGCTCAATGCGTTGTTGAGAAACAATCCTATTCTGCTGTTGCACATCAACAGGTAAAGTATTACCAGGAACCATAGCACTCCCTGAGCTCAATAAGTTAACATTATTGTCAAAACGCTCAAAGCGTTGGGTCAAATGTTCAACACGACCCATTAATACTTGAATAAGGGCTGTAAGGTTGCTATCAGCGTTCGCCTCCACGGCATCTGATGAATTAGAAATTCTAAGTCCACCATTCGGTTCATTTTGTGAAAACATAGAGTTTTGCCGTGACGCTCCATCTTCGCTTGCCATATTAAATGCACAATTAACCAAAAAAGGCAACAAACAACTGAAAAAACAAAAGCGAAGCACTGGGAGCAAAAACGAAACCGCAATAACTCAAAGACAGTTTAATTAGCGCTTTCGGAAAGATTAGTCTCTTTCCTTCTTCAGACAAAAACCATCTTTAAAAACAGCTCTTTATATAAACTTTTACAAGCATCATGTGATCCACTTAATCACGTATACAAATTTAAAATACCACAACACTTTTAAATAAAAATCAACACTAAAACACTATACACTAAGAATTAAAAACTGAAAACCAGCCCTTACTTAAGCATACGTAAATATTTAACTTAAGCGTAGCCACTAAATACATACTTTGTGACCAACTTCTCTTATTTCAAACTTAAAAAAAATATATATAAAAAATCCGAGCTTTGAAAAGGAATAAATAAATATTACCTTTTCAATGCCAAATGTTTTAAAACACAAAGAATAGATATATACTCATTAAGTCCAGGGAAAAAATGTGCAGCAGTTTTTATCTGCCAAAAACGTTCTTCTTTTTCCAAAAGGATTTGCCAAGGTCCTGCTCTAAAATCATCGTTAACATGTTTTAAGACTGTAAACTTAAAATTATGATCTGGATTCTCTAAAATATGACATGCTAGAGCGTTTGTAGAATCATTCTTAGAAATGGCATAAATATGCTCATAAATGCGTTGCTTTAGCTTACGCTCGGTCTTGCCAATGTAAAAGGCTGAACATTTTAAACAATTAGCGACATAAACAACTGATTTAGTCTCACAATTAAAACTACCCATAATATTATAAATCCTATTGTTGTGGTATTTTAATTTGTATACGTGATTAAGTGGATCACATGATGCTTGTAAAAGTTTATATAAAGAGCTGTTTTTAAAGATGGTTTTTGCCTGAAGAAGGAAAGATACTAATCTTTCCGAAAGCGCTAATTAAACGGTATTTGAGTTATTGCGGTTTCGTTTTTGCTCCTAGTGCTTCGCTTTTGTTTTTTCAGTTGTTTGTTGCCTTTTTTGGTTAATTATGCCAAACATTTTCCTAACGTTCCTCAATAATCTACCCTCCTCTGTTATTTTCCCTTCTAGGACCCTCAGACACATCTTCACTGTTGCAAACCAAATTCCAGCTTCCACCTATAAGTAATATTCCTTGCTGAAAGCTGATTATTTCTCCCAGAATTTTCTTAAGCCCCATTATAGCAATTTTAAGTGGAATGTAAATGCATGCCAGTGTAATTCTCCTCCATAGCCAGTAGCCCCTTAGTACTATATATCTTCCATTATTATCTTTTTCCCTCTTCTAACACTATTGGACCTCCTCTTGCAATTAATACAAATAAACCTATTTTCTTTTGCCCCAGATATTTTGCTGAATAACCATCCAGAAAACCTTTCTTTATCAAATTCACATGTTCAGTTCTTTCCAGGTATGTCTCCTGCACCATAGCTATTTGCACACTTAATTTTTTAATATAGTTCACTGTTCTTTCTTTTTTATTTTTATCTGTAAGACCATTCAGATTGAAAGACATTACAGAAAGCATCATTTCTTATATAGTTATTATTACCACTTTTTATGTATAACTGTTTTTTTTTTGTTAAATGTCTAGTTCCATCTTTTATGTTACATACATATACTGTTCGGCAAGTTGGTCTTTTATACAGTTGTTTCTTGTCATATCCATTTAAGCCTATGCCACATCTTACATTACTTTGTTCTGTTGGAGGGCTTTCAAAAAAAAAACAAAAGCAAAGCCCCCCCCAAAAAAACTGTCAACTTAATAACAATGCATAAAACTATGTACATCTAAAATGTTGAAGTTTTTGCTTGCTAATAAGAACAAAGGTTCTAAGTTGATAGCCACACAGACAGGTTAGGGTTAATCAAAAGGAAAAGTTAGTCATGCTAAGATGCATGGTACATCCTTTGTTATTAAGTGCTATTTGATTTTTTTTTTCTATCTTTATAGGTCTTCCCAGCTAAGAAAACACTTGAATGCTTTCAGTTAACACTTTCTCCAAGCCATTTCTCTCTATCAAATTGTTTTCTAGTGACATACAAACCAGACACAAAACTGGTAAGGATATCGTCTTTACCAGAAAAAGCCTTATAATATTCAATATTTTTTTTCATTTGCATGCTTTGTAATAAACTTGTTGCTGGATAACACCTAGGGTCTTAACACAGACATTTCCCTTTGGAAGCATTGAGAAAAGCACACTGATTTTTCTTTTGTCATACTCTCTTAACCAGACCTTTCCTCTCTCCCCTCTCGTTCCTCCCATGCCCTTTTTTATGCATTGCAGTGCCTACATTTCTTAAAACTGAACAAAGAAATAGAGAGAAGGTAGAAAAAGAAAAAAAAAACACATGTTTATATCAGTATCCCCAGTACATTTCAAAAATAAAAAGAAAACTTTAGTTCAAATCTAATTAGTTTGGTCTTATCTTTAATGATATCCCAGCTGGGAAAACCCCTGATTGCTTTCAGAGGACATTATGTCCTAGCCAATTTCTTTTCCCCCCTCAGCCTCTTACACCAGACTGTTTGCACTTTCTCTTTATCAGATTGTCTCCATAGAGACACGAGAACCAGATAGCCAGTTTCTCTTTATCAGATTGTTCCCATGGAAACATGAAGACCAGCTACAGAATTGCTACTAAGTATACATGCATTTGCTAGAAAAAAGCCTTATAATATTCAATATTCTTTTTCATTTACTTGCTGTTTCTTAAAACTAATCAATCTAAGGTCCTTAATCTAGGCATTTCCCTATGCAAGAATGAGAAAAAGCACATTAATTTTAACTTTATCATGCCTTTTTAACCAGGCTCTTTTTCAACATTACATTGCCTATATTTCTCAAAACTGAATGAGAAGAAAGAGAGAGAACAGAGAGAAAAGAAAAGAAAATGCACCTGTTTACAGTCCCCATTACACTTAAAAATAGCATGCAAAGAAAACCACACACCACAAATACAGTACTGTTAAGAAAATAAAATGTTTTCTTTTCTTACAGTTAACTTTCTCCCCTCTTTTCTCCTCCCAAGGCAGAACAACCTCATGTTGATTAAGATATGATACAGGAATGGTTAATGAGAGGTGAGTTGAAACCAAAGGGTAAAAGGTTGATAATGCAGCCCAGGATAGTGGACTTGTATACATGTTGGTTTACATAGTCCATTGAACATGAGGGAGAAACAGACAAATGTAGGGTATGTGAAAATAGAACTGGAAACAGTTACACACCTTGTTTGTTGAATGTGAAAACACTCATGGCAGAGAGCCTGTACACTAAAATGCGCAAGTATGTGGCAAGACTGTTGCACTTGGGATTGTGCAAACATTACAGTGTATAATTAGCTGATAAGTATTGGAAACATGAACTACAAAGCATTATAGAGAATGATGACCTATACATCACTTGGTCTCACCCATTACAATCAAATCAAAAAGTAGATGCAAGAAAGGCAGATATAGTAGTCCATGGAAAAAAGACATAAGTGGCATTGATCATGGAAAGAGAGACAAAGTCATAAAATATCAAGATTTGCAAGCAGAAATGAGAGCAATGTGGAAGTTACCCAGACAGTTCCAGTAGTAATGGAACCAATGGGTCTAATAAAAAAGAATGTACACTCTTATTTACATATGCTACCACTAAACGTAACACCATATACATTGTAGAAGGAGTTCGTTCTGGACACATTGCCCATGCTTTGAAGAGCACTTTTGGCTAACATCAAAGATTGGAACACAACTAATTACATGAACTTTAATTATACTCTGACTTAGGAATGGGGTCCATTTCCGTTATGGTATTAGAAAGTGAAAAGATTTGCAGACATTAAACCAAGAGAATGAGGATGAAGAAAAGTAGTTAGTAAGAAAAGAAAAACAAATTCAAACACTGCATCAAGGAAAATGGCTGCAAACTGAAACCTCAGTACAACATTTAAGAAGCTACATATACCACATTAATACTGAAATACTTCTAAGACTTTTTTGCACTATTGTCAGCATTTGACATTTTCAGCTGCAGTGTTCTAAATACAATATTGCATACTTAGTTGCTTTCATTATTCCAATAGTAAACGTGTGTGCTTAAATTTATGTATGTATATCATTGCGTTACTAAAATCTCTTTCCCTAACAATACCACTACTAATGTGACATTAGAGCTTAAATTTGTAGATGGGTTCTTTGATGTAGGGTGTTTTTAGTAGGACAGGATTATTAAATATTTTTGATGCAATATTGTGAGTTTTCAATGTTTTATGTGTGGAGAGATTTTGAGGTTCAATATTTCATGACGCAATTATATATATTTATTCACCTCCCATAAAGCATTGTCTGGCCACAGCCTGTCAGTATCTACTGCATCTATTCGAACAGCTAGGCATTACAATGAACTTTCCAAAATCCAGCCTTACTCTCTCCCAAAATCTGGAGTTTATCAGAATTCAATTGGACACTGTGTCAGAGATTGCAGCACTGCCACCCTGTTGGGTATATCTCATCAGAACTCATGTACAGTGCCTTTTCAACCTGACTCATCCCCAGACCCACTTAGTTCTCTTGAGCCTTGGGGTCTGTGGCAGCGGCGGCAATCTAGTGCTGTTAGCCAGGTTCTACCTGAGGATTCTTCATTGAACTCTTGCGGTTCAGTGTTCTCCCCTGTGTCATCCAATGTCAACTCTGATCTGACGCCAGTGTGCAGCTGTCATCCTCCTTTGGTGGATCCAGTCTCCTGACCTCCTATCAGGCAGACCTCTCTCCCTTCCTCCCCCCAGTGCCACAGTGACAGCTGACACTACCCTGTTGGGGTGGAGTGGGGAATTTTCAGGGACAGACTGTCCAAGGCACGTGGTCAGAAGCAGAGACCAAGTTGCATATCAGTGTCATGGGGATGAGGGCAGTTCTGCTCATGTTGCAAGCCTTCCAGGACTGCCCTCCTTTGGGTACCATTGCAGTTCACACCAACTACATGGTGTTGTGTGGTACATCAACAAGCAAGGAGGCATACATTCTTATCTGCTTTGTCGCGAGGCCATGAGAGTGTGGGAATGGGTGATGGCCTTGGGGCACTTTCTCATTGCAATGCACATTCCTGGAGAGTTCAGTGTATTGGCGGACAGGCTTAGCCAGGCAATTCCGAGTCCTCACGAGTGGTCCTTGAACCCATTGGTGCCAGAAGAGATCTTTCTTTGCTGGGATCAGCTGAGCTGCAACCTGTTTGCTTCCCCTCTCAGCTACAAATGCAGCCGGTATTTTGCTCTGATTCCCCCAAGTGGGAAGTCACCCAGGGAAGCTCTGTTCCACAATTAGCCCCTGGGTCTCCTTTATGCCTATCCAGACTTTCCTCTCATTCCCAGAATTCTGCAGAAAGCCCATAGTCTCAAGGCCACCTTGATCCTCATCACTCCCTTTTGGCCTCGGCAGGTGTGGTTCTCCCTTATTCAGTCTCATTTGCAGTACCCTCCCTGGGTACTAGAAACAATTCCTGATCTAATTTCCCATTTCTCTCCACTCCCAATTCCCAACCTGCAGACTCTTTTTCTGACGGCATGCTTTGTCCACATCCTGAATCAACCCAGGTTACCTTCTCCTGTTAAGAAACATTATCCTGGCCTCTCATATGGCTTCCACTAAAAAGATTTATGCCAGTAAGTGGAAACGGTTTTCTATTTGGGCTAAACAGAACAATCTCTATCCCACTTAAGGCTTCCATTTCAGATATCTTGCTTTTCTTGTCTTTGCTGTTTCAGGACAGAGCTAGCTTCTCAACTATCAAAGTGCAATTGGCAGCTATTTCCAACTTCCATGTTTCAGAGGAACCTGCCTTCTCCTCTTGTTTCTGTAAAGCATTCCTAAAAGAGGTTTTTCTTCTACAAATTCCTGCCAGGTTTCCTTCCCCTCCCTGGGACCTCTTCTTTTTGATGCAATCTCTCACACAGAGACTATTTGAGCCTGCGGCCACATGTGATATCAAATTCTTGTCATGGAAGATGGCTTTTCTAGTAGCCATAACTTCAGCTAAAAGAGTTTGAGAGTTGCAGGCTCTTTCTATAAAACCACCTGTCATGGTTTCTCATAAAGATAGAGTGGCACTTTGAACTAATTCTTCATTTATGCCTAAGGTTGCCACAGAAGCGAATCTGAATCAGTCAATCCATTGTCCAGTTTTTTCCCCCAAGTTTGCTAATAAAGGGGAATATCTCGTGTATACGTTACATGTGCATAGACAATTGCATTTCTACTTAGGACAGCGAGTTTGCTCAGATCTTAACAACTATTTGTGGTGTTCTCTTTTAACAAGAAGGGTCAGGTGGTGTCCAAAATAACTATCTCCTATTTCTAATGTGCATTTCCTTTGCTTATTCTTTATTACCAGGTCCAATTCAAGCTCATTCCACTAGATTAATGGCTACGTCAGTTGCCTATCTTGCCCTTCATTCCATAGATGACATTTTTGGTGCAGTCATCTGGTCTTCTCCTCACACTTTAGTCAGTCACTACAAACTTGACATAGTCTCCCAGAGCAGTGCTTCCTTCGGTTCCACAGTTTTTTGGCATGTCCTTCCATGAGGCCACTCAGGATTCAGGGTAGCTGGGGACTCTGTCCCAATAGTGAGGAATAGTGACATGGATAAAATCAGATAAAAAGCTCTGTACTTACCATAACTTAGCATCTGTGTTATCCTATGTCACTATTCATCAATTTCCCTCCCTCCGCCCCCCATCCTGTAGGATCTTGAGGATGTGGAGATGCCCTGTCTAGTGGGCAAGGTCTTCCTTAGCTGCTTCCTATCTTAGGGCAAACTCAATCTAAAGGGTTAGAGGGCATCGAGGGATCATGGGAGTAGGAGGAGCTCAAGGCTTGAAGCTGTCTATGGAAAAAGTTGCCGGCTTTGATACAAGACCCAAGAGTGATGAATAGTGACATAGGATAACACAGATGCCAAGTTATGCTAAGTACATAACTTTTTTATTCCCATATGCCATGGAGCCAGATATGCATCTATTACAATTTAACTGCCTGATCATCTGTGATCTGTCTTTCTTTCAAGTCACACTGGTAAGTAACAGCATCCTCTCTCTCTGTTTCATTGTTTATTACTTTAATTAATTTAGGCAAAACAGAAGGTCTTGTGTTGTCTGTTCCCCCATCTTCAATGAATGGGTACTTCAGAACCAATTGGCTCTTAATTCGGCCACTTTCAGACTTTGGATCCAAGACGCATGTTTCGCTCTTTACTCATAATTCCCTCCTTGTACTAAATACCTCAGATCTCGTTGGTCACTCATTTGCTTCAGACACAGATGTCTAGGTTCATGCTTTGACTTTTCAGCTAAGTGTTTTTTTGTTTTTTTTTGGGGGGGGGGGGTTTCTCCTAAATCTTGTGAAAAGTACTTCCTCCCTGCTAATAAGGTAGTAATTAGAGTTTTTGCCTTATTATTGTAGTTGTGATAGCCATTGTTATTTTTTTAACTTGTTAGGGAATTTTCCCTTTTTCAAAAATGGTTTCAAAAATTGTGTGGATTGTGGGCACAAAACCCCTAATTAAGATGCCCATCCAAAGTGTGTGCATTGTTTAGGGCCATCTCACTTAGGTGAAGACTGCTCCGTTAATGCTTCATAGGGAGCCAAGGCCATTACCAGTAAACAGAATAAATTGGTTCTCAAGGGGATTCTCCCTGCCACAGTGAAAGAAGTTCCCCTTTTTAATCCTCATTATCTTCCTCCCCAGCTTCAAAGAATGTCTCAGAAAAGAGTAAAGGGGAGAAGTTTGCTAAACAATTGAAAAAAAAAAAGAAGCATGAGGAGTCAAGGAAACAATCCCCAGATCGCTTGTGTCCTTTTGCTCTGATACCCAAGATTTAGAAACCATCACTGCCTATGCAGATTAGGTCTTCTACTCCTCTGCTGTTGGCACCTCATTTTTTCCTCTGGGGCAAGTAAGCCCTTGGCTTAAGTTGCGCTTCTACAAGAAAGGTCCTTTCGCAGGATTTCAAGGCCCTCGTCCTTGATGTCTTCTTTAAGGTCACTGCAGTCCTCTGGGAATCTGTTAGAAGGAGATGTACATAGAATGATGAGACCATTCCCAAGGACCCAAATCCATTTGGTGCTTCTCCTAATTCTGACCCGTTTCAGAGACCCATGGCTTATCCCTTCTTCTCTGATTGTGGCTCCTTTCCTGACCTGACCATTGGACTTGGGGTGTTTGGACTGGAGTGAATCCTGGGTTTGCCTACATGAGATACAAAGGTCCAGACTTCATTGATGTCAGTGTTTTTTTTCTGATTCAGTCAAATCTGAGTACCTGGGACTTTGAAAAGTCTCAGAGATGAAGTATTTATGTTGGCATCACAGGGTGGGTTCAAATCCAAAGTTGCCAAGCTGCCCTTCCTGCTTTGCATTTTGGCCCTACATATCTTGGCACTGGCATCGGACTTAGAGCCAAGTCAGTTAGGTTCTCAAGGGCAGCCACTGCTGGGATCCTTGGATCCTACAAGAGTGACATCATGGCCTGTCTCTACTTAGGCTTTCGAGGCTTTGAGAGAGTGCTTTCTCAGTCTAGAGAGCAGGCTGCCTATCCCTACTCAGATTGATCCTTGCCTCCAGAGAGCTCTTTGGGTCCTTGTCCCTCATGTTCTATCATATCAGGACAGCCAGTCTCTCAAAGTATTGAGGCAGTTCTTGTATTGGACTGTTCATCTGCTTTGGAGTCTACTCCAGATCATCCACTTGGAGATGGTTGCCAGGAGGCATGCAAATTCCCCACAGGAGTCCCTTACAGCAGAAGATACTGATTCCATTAAAGGGGAGAGGTCCCCCAGATCCCCCTTGAGGATGTCTCCTTTGGCAACATTCTTAAACTTCTTAGAATTTCCATTGGAATATGGTTTTCTACCCCAGCCCCCCAGGAACTTCTCTTGAAACCAGAAGAGTGGGAAGAAACTGTGGTTTCACAAGTCTACTCTGGATGCTTCTGATAGTAGACCCCCCCCAGGTGGAGGCTAGGGAACAATAGGAGTAGACGTAGTCCCCTCAGCAGTGATGGGACTGCAGAATCAAGGCTTTTGGGGTCCATTCTCTGAAAGTCCTTTTTAGCACTCCAGAATATTGCCCCACTGCTGCACTCTGAAGGAAGTTGGGAAGTGCTTGTCTTTGCAGTCCATGGCCTAAACATCCATCACCCAAGATGTGTAGGTGCAGAGGATCATAACCGGGAGCTATAGGATTCAATTTCTTTCTCAGCACCCTTGTTCAAAAATACATCCCAAAGTGCCACCCATTCAATGGAAGGCAGCAACTCAAGAATTAAAAAAAAAAAAAAAAAAGCTGCTAGTCAAACTAGTCATCCAGGACATCCCACAATACCAACACAGATCCAAGCTCACTATTCTAGGTTCTTTTTGCTGCAAAAAAAATACAGGGACCTCCAGCCCATCTTGGACCTCAGTCACTTGAACCAGAAAGTGAAGCAGATGGAATTCCAGATGGTTATAGTTCAGTCCATCCCACAGCTATTGAGGAAGGATGAGTAGATGTGCTTTACAGACCTTCAGGATGCATACTGTCATAAAATTGGACAGATGCTTAAGGAGTTTTCACTTTTGGCTGGGGTCCAGTTACTTCCAGATCAGAGTCCTGCTGTTTGGTCTTACCACTGCCCCCCAGGTGTTCAAGTGCATGGTAGTGGTTGCAGGTCATCTCAGATGGCAGGGGTTCCAAGTATTCCCATATTTGGATGAATGGCTAGCAACCACTCCCATCTGGAATCTTCTTATTCAACTGTTCCTTTTAGAAGCACATGATGCCACAAACTAAAGAAAAGAACCAGGAAGCCAGTGGACACCAAACTCCAACGATGAGAATAAAAACACTGATTTATTAACCCAAGGTAGTGGTTATTAAAATCCTTGAAGTGCGTTAAATTGCATACACTTTTCGTCACAAAGTACACTGTGACTTCTTCAGAAGGCAAACAAACAGTAACAGTCATTTTCAAATCTCTTAAATATACTGATCACTAAACGAAATTAATCAATTAACCTGCTCGTTTCAGTTTTTAAAGAGAAATACCGTAAGCTAGGCAACAAATACATATACATGAAGCAACCTTAAAACGCAAGCGTCACATATTATTCCTTCTATGAAAATAAATGTCCTCAATTAGCCAGGAAGCCTGTGCAAGTTGAAGTAAATTAATAAGGATAAATTTAGACTTGTGTTAAACTATAGTATTGAAAAATACCAAGTTTTACATACCCCTATTTTTACGTAAATGGTGGTAATTTTTTACTCTAAAGTTTTTAATAAAAATATAAATATTTGTAAATATTTATGAATATGTGCGTATCGCAAACATCCTGATATGTCAGGTCTCTTCAAGATAAAGGCATCAATAATAGTTACCTTTATCTATATAACAAGACCTACAGATACTGAATCCCCTAATACACCCGACGCCACTCTCTCCCTCTTTCTCTATGGCCAAAGTAGGAAACTAACTTGTTTTTAGTGTTGTTCGATATTAGTTCATTAAAATACACAATACATTGATTAATTAACAACTGATGAAATATAAATACAAATTAGTTTAAAATATTTTAAATTTATAAATTTAAACTGCATATATATATATATATATATATATATATATATGTGTGTGTGTGTGTGTATTTATTTCTAAATAAATATATATGGAGTTTTTCCTTGATTATATTATAATAATATACTATATTAATACCTAATTTGATAAATTTTAAAATGTTTGAAAGAAATTTTACAAGCTAGATGCCCAAGACCCCTTACTAATCCTGGAATGACTAAATGTAATATGTGTAACATGTGTAAACACATATTTGAGGGCTGCCACTTCACAATTAGGAATACTACTTACAAGATTAAGAATAAATTTAACTGTAGTAGTAGACAAGTAGTTTATAAAGCTAAATGTGTAGATTGTGCAGCCTTCTACATAGGAAAAACAGACAGGAGACTGCAGGAGAGAATATATGAGCATATTTACAGTATCAGTAAAGGGAAGTTAGAAAATGCCCTGGCCAGGCATTGCCTTGAAAATCAAGGGCATAAATTTAGGTTTATAGCTATTGACCAAGTTAGAGAAGACCCCAGGGGCGGTTATGAACCACTTAAACTTGAGGAGAAAGAACTTATTTGGCAGCTAAGGACTAATGCTAATCAATTTCCTGGTCTAAATGAAATGACCTCGATTAAATGTATCTTGAGACTTAAAAATTTGGCCAGATAAATAGGTATTTATTCATTTAATGGAGTTTAATTTAGAATTTTTTTTTTTAATAAATCTTAAATAAATTTTAAAAAATATTTTCAAAAAAAAAATTTTAAAAAACATTTTAAATTTATCAAATTAGGTATTAATATAGTATATTATTATAATATAATCAAGGAAAAACTCCATATATATTTATTTAGAAATAAATACACACATATATATATATATATATATATATATATATATATATATATATAGTTTAAATTTATAAATTTAAAATATTTTAAACTAATTTGTATTTATATTTCATCAGTTGTTAATTAATTAATGTATTGTGTATTTTAATGAATTAATATCGAACAACACTAAAAATAAGTTAGTTTCCTACTTTGGCCATAGAGAAAGAGGGAGAGAGTGGCGTTGGGTGTATTAGGGGATTCCAGTATCTGTAGGTCTTGTTATATAGATAAAGGTAACTATTATTGATGCCTTTATCTTGAAGAGACCTGACATACCAGGATGTTTGCGATACGCACATATTCATAAATATTTACAAATATTTATATTTTTATTAAAAACTTTAGAGTAAAAAATTACCACCATTTACGTAAAAATAGGGGTATGTAAAACTTGGTATTTTTCAATACTATAGTTTAACACGAGTCTAAATTTATCCTTATTAATTTACTTCAACTTGCACAGGCTTCCTGGCTAATTGAGGACATTTATTTTCATAGAAGGAATAATATGTGACACTTGCGTTTTAAGGTTGCTTCATGTATATGTATTTGTTGCCTAGCTTACGGTATTTCTCTTTAAAAACTGAAACGAGCAGGTTAATTGATTAATTTCGTTTAGTGATCAGTATATTTAAGAGATTTGAAAATGACTGTTACTGTTTGTCTTCTGAAGAAGTCAGTGTACTTTGTGACGAAAAGTGTATGCGATTTAACACACTTCAAGGATTTTAATAACCACTATCGTGGGTTAATAAATCAGTGTTTTTATTCTCATCGTCGGAGTTTGGTGTCCACTGGCTTCCTGGTTCTTATCTTCTTATTCAAGCCAGGGTCTCCTTGCTCCACCTTTGCTCCCAGTTGGAAATAAGTCAATCTGGCCAAGTTAAAGCTTCAGTCATTTCAAATGATATAATTCATTAGAGCCCATCTGCTTACTAACCTACAGGTAGCCAGATTACTGGAATCAATGCTCACCCTTCAGCATCAGGCAATGTTAGTACTGTTTCATCAAAAACACTATTAAGATCCATTCTGCGTCTTTTCAGCTTAATGGCAGCCTCCATCACTTTAGTCCCACTGGCCATATTTTACATGAAAAGGTTATAGTGGACCCTTGCAATTCAGTAGTCATTGAGATATCAGCTCTTAAACTTTCCCATGTCTCACACCCAGGTATGCAGGAGTCATATCTAATGGTGGCTGGACTCTCTGATAGTTTCTCAAGGATGACCATTTGTTCTCCCTTCCCATCAGGCCACAGTGACATCAGATGCTTCCCAACTGGGTGGTGTGGGGGGCATTTTATGTGAAGTACGGTCCAGAGCATGTGGTCTCCCACAGAGGTCAGTCTTATCAGTGTCCTAGAGATGAACGCAGTCCTAGTGTTGCCCCCTTTCAAGATTCAATTCCCAGGGTGGTTATGCCATCCAGATGGACAATATGTTGGTGGTTTGGTATATCAGCAAACAACAGGAAGAAATACTTACCCATTGTGTCAAGATGCCATAAGGGTTTGGCAGTGGGTGATGTCTTCCCACCATTTTCTGTAATGCACATACCAGGAAAGTCATTTATACTGGCAAACAAGATGAGCAGATCTAGTCTCCCACCTCATGAGTGGTACCTGTACTCTTCGGTTGTGAATTAGATTTTCAACTGCTGAGGCTGACCTTGTTGCAAACTGTTTGCCTCCAACTCCAGATGCTCTGCCCTGATCTCAGACACTCGTCCACACTTACCCCCCCCCAGTCCTCCTTACGCTTATCCACCATCTCCCACCATACCAAATTTTTTGCAGAAAGTAGTGTGGAGCAAAGCTACAATGATCCTTGTTGCCCCTTTATGACCTTCATAGGTGTGGTTTCCATACATCTGGTTTCATCTTATCCACCCTCCGTGGGTGCTGGACCTAGTTCCAAATCTTCTGTATCACCCTTCTGGGATGCCTGACCCTAACATTGAAATATTCAGGAAACTAATGTAGGTAGTGTAGAATTACAGTCTGCTTGATCGTACATTGCACTGTGCATGTTCACTAAAATGTATCTGCACATTTTTCCTCTGTAATTACTTTGGACTACACTGTTATTACTTACATTTCTGTAGTTTTTGTTTGTGAAATGTTTTGTATTTCACCTGGGCTGAGCCTGAAATTGGTCAGTATTGATCACTGCACTACCCCATTAAACAAATATAAATAAATAAGGGAATAACCACATGGTTTCTCCAGTTTCTATGATGGTCAGACATTCCAGGCTTTTATCTCAAGCAATACACATTTTGACTTGTTTACAAGGACCCTCGACCAGAGAAGCGTATAAAAGCAAATGGAAGAGATTTTTGATTTGAGCGTACATTAGGAATATAGATCCCTTTTCAGCAGCCCTCCCTGCTGTTTTAGATTGTCTGGCTAGCCTTTTTCATGATGGAGCAAGTTACTTTACTATTCAAGTCAAATTATCAGCCATCTCCAGTTTTCACACTAGGGAAAATCAATCACCAGTTGCTTCTTTGAAGTTCCCTAAGCTCTTCTTTAGGGCAACTTCCATCTCCACCCACCTGTCGGGAACCCTGCCCCTTTCTGGAATATTAACATCTTTCTTCAGGCTGTGAAGAGATCTGCATTTGAAACCGCTTCCACAGTTGAGTTGAAATACTCTGTTCCTTGTGGCAGTTACTTCTGCACAAAGAGCTTCGGAACTTCACACCCTTTCTTTTAAACCCCCTTATCTGGTTTTCCGTAAGAACATGGTAAAATTAAGAACAAACCCCTCCTTTCTCAGAATCATCACTTGAACCAGCCTATCACTCTTCCCATTTTCTTTCCCCATTGTTTTTTTTTTAATAAGGGAGAGAGTATATACTACATTTTTTGTACATGCATAGACAACTCCGATTCTATTTGCATCACACTAAAAATATCCGAATGACCGATCAGTTATATTCCTTCTTCCAAGATGGCTATGCACTTTACAACAGCTTAATTTCAGCTCTACCAATGTGAAAAAAGAAACTCTGAAAAGACACATTGAATCTTTTTGGGTAAATTTCAGTTAATGGCTAGAAAGTACACTGCCTAGATATAAGCAAAGGAGAAATTTAGAGAAACTGAAAGAAAATCCACCACAAAAGGTGAGGAGAAAACCCTGGCTGGGAAGAAACCTGCAGCTGCTCAGCAAAAAGCAGTTCAAGCTCCAACTTTGGTGCAAGACACTACTTCTAGTAATCTGGATTAAAAAATAAGACAAATGTACTCGGAGCTGGTTAAAATAAATGAAACACTGAAGGTATAGCAACTCAAACAAAAAAAGATGGAAATAGTGGAAGAAGCTTTAAACAGATATTCAGATGGGCTGATAAAACTACAAAAATCAAAGGATGAAATTAAAAAATGCTGTTTTTGAGTATGAGACTGCTCAAGAACAGATGTTTCAAAAATTGTCAGAATTCAAGGATAGAGCACATAGAGACAATCTGAGATTTTCTGCTGTACCAAAGAAACTGGAAGGAACAGACTGCATTCATTTTATGATAGAACAAATAGGCAACTGGACTGGTATTCTGCAGTAGGAGTTGTTAATTGAAAAAGCACATGCTTCAAACCTGGCAGTGAGAAAGCAGCCAGTATATCTATTCTCCCAGCAGAAGGAGTTGATTTTAACAAAACACTGGCAGACGGACAGAGTACTAAACGTTGGAGACAGTATACGGTTTGTGGGAAATGATTATCCCAGCAGTTAGTGAATGTCAAAAAACAGGTGTGAGATTCAAGCTGCTGTATCCAGCTATCTTCAGAATATTTTTGTCCTGGAGGGTCAAAGTCATTTTTTGATGCAGAAAATATACTGCGGAGGGGATACAAAAGTATGTCTAAAAAAGTAAGCTACCAAACAGAAGGGGATTCTGTGGATTATTTTTTGATAATAAAGCTCATAGAGCAAAGATTCCAAAAGGAAAATGCTTGAGAAACAGAAAAAAAACACACAAGTTGACTAGAAGAACCAGAAGTACATTGGAAATGAACCAGAGACTGCAGTTGGGAGATGGAGATCAGTAGGAAGAAAACCAGCAATTCGAAAGTTAATGAATAAATGTGGGATTACAATGTATAAGTCACATTTGGGAAATGTGGAAGAACAAGAAAACCTAGAAATATTGGACTTTGTTAAAATTTTAGAGGACTCCAAAGCATGTGCCCTACTTCATATCACTAATGCTTGGAAGGACATTAAGGAGAGTAGAAGAGGAAGGAAAGTGGTAACTAAGTAAAACAATGTTTGTTCTTGAACAATATTTTAGTAAAACATTACATATATTGCATCTTATATAGTAAAGCTTTTTTCAGTTATTTTCATGTGTAATAGGGATACTAAAGTAATCAAGTGCCATTTTTACCTTCCTTCTTTCTTCTTGTCTAGTTTTAATAAATGTAGGCACCACAATGTTGTTAAAGAAGAAAGCCTAGACAGGAGAGCATGATATAAGTAAAATTGATATGCTTTTTATTACGTTTGTATAGGGAAATGAATGGATAAGGCCCTTGGCTTCATCTAAGAAGTTTGAAGTGAAGCAAGTAAAAAAAAAGAAAATTTGAATGAAATGAAAAGTTTTTGTTTAGCAAATACATGCTCACAGTGCAATATGGGAGGCTTGTAGCTGAGGGCAGGTGTGTATCTGGTTCTCATGTTTCCATGTAGATAAACTGATAAGGGCAATAAAAACAATACTTTTTTTCTTTCGATGGCTAAAAGATGTTTTCTGGAAGCATTTGGAAGCATTCAAGCTGTTTTCTGCATCTGGAAGAGGAATAAAGATAAGACAAAAGCAGACATCACTTAGTGTAAGTAGAAGCACAGGCTGTAGCATACATCTTACCGTGGATAACCTTCATTTACAGGTCAGTTCAACCCTGTGAATGTAGCTGCCAATCTGGGAGAATTGTTCCTATTAGGAGGGTTAAACTTCATTATATGAAGATGTACACTGGTCTTTGTGTTTGTATTAAGTTAATAGATTATGAGGTATTTGGAGGGTGTTTTTTGTTTGAGGGTTTTCACTAAAACAAAATGAATTGTAAGATGTGACTTAAGTTCAGATGGATATGAGAAAAAATAACTGTATAAAAGATCAACCTGCCAAACATTACTGTATGAATGTAACATAAAAGCTGAAACTAGACTTTAAAAAAAGCTGCTCTACGTAAGAGGTGAGAATAGTAAATGATTATCATAATGACAGCACTTTCCATATTATCTTTGAATGTGAATGGTTTCATGGGTATATACAAAAAAGAATAGTGAACTATATTAAAAATGCATTGTCCAAGTAGCTATGTAACAGCAGACACATTTGGAAAAACTGAACATGTGAATTTGATAAAGAAAGGTTTTCAGGATGGTTATTCAGCGGAATATCTAAGACAAAGGAAAAGGGGATGACTTGTATTACTTGGTAGAGGAGTTCCAATCGATGAGGACTGGAACTTGATTTGCAACAGTGAGGATGTATATGGGTGCCTAGAAGGGAAAATAAAACGAAGCAGGGTATAGTATTGAAGAGGTTTATGAAAATATTAGGTATGGAAGATGTGAATCCAGTAGTAGGAGCACGGAGATAATTTACATGTTATTCCTCAAGATACAAAAACTGGGCTGGACTACACAGATTTTTTATTTCACAGGAACATGTGCATTTAATTAAAACTTTTCATAGCCATCCAGTAACTATTTCATATCATGCACCACCAATAAATAAGAATTTAAGGAATGGTAGTGGAAATTGTTGGGAATTTATTAGGGAAGATAAACACTTCTTCAGAAAATATAGCTAGGGAGTGGGATAAAATGAAAGGGGATTAAAAATAGGATAGAAATAAAAGAAAAAAGAGATATGGTTGAGAAGTAAAAAGAATTATTTAGAGGGGCTGACAATGGTTAAGTATTGCAAATTAAAGGGAATCTCATAAAACAAGGAGGCACAACTGCAGACAGCTAAAGAGAAAATAAGGGACTTCCTCTGTCATATGCATGAGTGTAGAGAGATTGCTGTTAAGCAGCTGTTTTTTTTATATATACACACACACACACACACACACACACACATATATATATATATGTGTGTGTGTGTGTGTGTGTGTGTATATATATATATATATATATATATGTGTGTGTATATATATATATATATATATATATATATATATATATATATATATATATATATATATATATATATGGGTCTACTTCATATGACCTAAATTTAATTTGACTAAAATTCATTTGACTGAGACCAAAACACTGAAAGTTCAAAAGACTGAAAACTCATTTGACTGAAACTCATAACACTAACATATTAAAGTAGAAGGTATATGCCCTTTTCTCCACTGTAGTGTGATTCTGGAGTTGATATATATAGTTAGGGGGGTGTGAGGGCGATGCACCCCACATAGTTTAGGTAAATATTGTTTTTTGCAAAGAATTATTCATTGCAGTTATAAATATCCATGTGTATGGTTTAAAATGTATAAAGTATGTGGGGGGCTTACACCCCCACTGTGGGGGCCTGTGCCCCCCACACCCCCAACTATATATACTAACTCCAGGATCACACTGCAGTGGGGAAAAGGGCATATACATTTTACTTTAATATGTCAGTGTTATGAGTTTCCGTCAAATGAGTTTTCAGTCTTTTGAACTTTCAGTGTTTTGGTCTCAGTCAAATGAAATTTAGGTCATATGAAGTAGACTCCTATATATTTATATATATATATATATATATATATATATATATATATATATATATATATATACACACACACACACACACACACACACACATACAGACATAGATACATATATATATGTTAGAGGTAGTTGAGGCTCAATTACTAACATTTAGGATAAGAGGAGAGGAGAGAAAAATTATGTATAACTAGTCTTCAGGGAAGTTTCCAGGAGTAGATAGTATCATTGTCAAAGTTTGGGAGCTAG
Organism: Protopterus annectens; assembly: GCF_019279795.1. NCBI lineage: Eukaryota > Metazoa > Chordata > Ceratodontiformes > Protopteridae > Protopterus > Protopterus annectens. The sequence goes on from NC_056747.1 coordinate 469,304,976, forward strand.
GAGGGAAGAATGCTATAGGAAAAGTTTTGTTTAACAGTATTTTAAAAGGTGAAAAAGCACCAACATCCTGGAAGAAAGCTGTGGTGGCTGTAATACCCAAAGATGGTAAATTCCATTCAGATCCATCTTCATATAGTCCCATTTCTGTTCTAAACCATGATTATAAAGTGTTCATGTCTATAATGGCTAAGAGAATGCCAAAATTGATAGATATGGATAAATGTGGTTTTGTGGAGGGGAGACAAACATTTGGCAACTTTAATAGAACATCAATGTTCCAGAGAGGAGCAAAATGTAAGAAACTGCCAGTGTTGTTAGTTGGTCTTGATGCAGAGAAAGCATTTGACTGACAAAATAATAAGGTTAATTAGGAGGATATATGAGTGATTGGTGGTGAAAATTAAAGTGTGTGTGTGTGGGGGGGGGGTCTTCTCTGATAAGGTCAGTTTGAACAGAGGAACCAGCAGGGCTGTCCTTTTTCTCCTTTATTTGAGTAGAAACATTGGCAAAGAAAATTCAGGGCTCAGAAATTCAAGGATATAATTGGTATGGTTATCAGGAAAAGTTGGCTTTATTTGCAAATGATATTATTTTGTACTTGATGAAGCCAGAAAACAATGTTTCAGTGTTGTGAAACATTCTGAGACAGTTTCAAGTCTTTCCTGGATACAAAATTAATGAAGATGAAACAAAGGCAATAGTTGTAAACTATGTACACACACAAATTGGTTCAGTAATACCCATATTTATGGGGGCATGATAAAATGAAATACTTAGGAATATGGGCTAAAAGGATTCTGTTAAGGCAGCTAATTATATATGGGAAGAGACTAAATAAAAGATAATTAAAAAATGAAAAACTGGAAGCTTTTTATGGATAAAAGATACCAATAGTGAAAATGTTTTAGTCTGTTTAGTTTTATGCACAGGTCAGGCATATTTTCATCAACCAGAAAGAGAAGTTGTGGATAGCAAATAATAAAGAGTTGAAGGATTTTATTTGGGAGAGGAAGAGGGCAAGAGTCAAGTGGGTTAAGTTGATCCTTCCAGTAGAACAAGGTGGTTTGGGATTACCAGATTTGAAAGGGTACTTCAGAACTACACAGTTGAGGCTTCTGTATATAGCACAGGCAGAAAACTATAATTCAAAGTAGAAAGGGAGGATGATGAAAATGAGAGGAATTCAAGAAATAAGGAGAATCTGGGATTATGGATGCAGATCCTTAAAGGGATTAAATAACCAAACAGAATATTATACTCATAAGTTAGCAGCAACTATTCTAACTGGAATGGAGAGAGGAGATTTTGCTGATAGCAATAACTGCAATTACAGGTACAGAGAATAAGCAAGAGGGGTCTGGAATTTAATGAAGGAAACTGGCAAAGGAACCAAGGTATTGGGAGCAAATAACTAGAAAGGGAAAGGTAGTAGAATGGGAAGAGGTCAAGAATTTATTTGGACTGCAGGTTAGAGATTACCTTCCCTATCAAGGACTGTGTTGAAGGAAAAATATACTTTAAAAATGATCAATACACGGTAGGTTCAGGTTAAGGCACTTTAATCTTGCAGCAAGGAGACAAAAACTTGCTAATACAGAGTTTGTCTGACTAGAATCAGGAAATGCAAGCATTTTTATACATTTTCTAATAAGCCATTGCCTACCAAGCTGATGTAGTAAATCACAAGTTTTAACATCATCATTTCGTAGTGATTGTTTTTGTAAAATTCTGCTTGTACTATCAATTTTTGTGAGAAACTTCCTAAGAAAAACAATGTGGCCTTGGCTACCACCGGTTAGATATATGCAATGTTACCATTCAAGGTACTATGGCTAATTTGAGCACAAAGCAAGTATAGATTGCAGTTCATTTCTCCAACAGTCCTTTGTCTGTTTTATCTCTTCCTTCTGCAGCTGTGCGTGTTCTCATACTTCGAACAGAGCTAATTGTTCAAAATCATTACATTATAGAATATGGCATTGTTCATTCATTGCTTCCTGACCTAGCAGATAATCACCTGCTTCTCAAGTACATTTCCAAAAGGCATACACATGAATTTTGCTGTGCTAGCAGTTACTAGGTCAGAGGGCATCTTGCAAGTTTCAGAAAGCACACGGCAGTTTCAAAAGCATTTTTAGTCTCATATAAAACTAAGCTGTATATAAAATAGTGCATATAAAATAGAATGAAAAACGTGTTAACTCATTTGGTTTCTAATTAGCATTAAGCACATACATTAATACATATTTTTCTGACATTTCCCCCCTGTTAATACTTTTTAATTCTATTTTCAAAAGAATAAACAGTTTGCTTCTTCTCCTAACCTCTTCTATTCAGGATTTGCAGTTAAGAGAGTCATTCAGATTAAACTTATTAAAGTGTTTCACTTTTCAACAACTCTTCAATTTCAGTACTTTGATACAAAGTCTCAGAAACTGACATGTCTATAAAATCTTTGATTAACTTTTTCATGCAGGGAATACCACAACAAATGCATGCTCCTAATAGGAGTAATCCTATGCAAATGGCAATCAGGATGTTCATTAGGATGGAACCCCACCCCCCAAACAGATTCTGGAAAAAGTCCGTCAGAGGGTTTGGGCCTGGTTTGGTCATGGTCGACACTTGCTGGATCACCTCAAGATGGTCGTTTATTTCGTGCAGGTTGTCAGGAATATATGTACAGCTTTGATTAAAGTGCATGTACCACCTCTCGCCGCTAGGGTGAAGTCGAGAGCCATGCGGTTCTGAAGCACCACAGTTCTCATAGCATTCAGTTCATCAGTCACTAATTCGAGAGCAGAAAAAGTTGCATTGCTTATAACTTCGAGAAGATTAGACAGTTTTCACAGCTCCCAAATCGATTTCACTGCGCCATCTGCAGGGGCTATGCCTGCCCATGATATAATGGTGTCACTCAAGTCCATGTGTGTCATTTTATCTTTGTTTTTTTATGGAGTTATGGTTTCTCCATCCTGCTTTGATTCGTCCCACTGGATTCTCGGGTCTCTTGATTGGACTTCTAGGTTTACTGCTGACCTCTCTGACGTTTCGAATTTTTCCCTGAGGCAAAGCTGCAGTGTGTCATATGGCCAGAACCAGGTAACCCAAAAAGCAACTGCCGGACAAATTCTCAGGTAGCCATTTATATGCTTTTTTCCCACAAACAAAATAACAATTCTCTACTTTAGTATTGATATAAGCTTGCCCTGCATGAAACATTTTCTTATCAATAATAGAAAGCTGCTTTAAAAGAACAGTATTATGTTGTATCTCATCAACATTTCTATGCATCTTCGCAAAATATGCATCATCGTTTGTATCACAAATAGTTTTAGTCTTACTGGCTTTAATATAACATTTATAAGAAACAGTCACATTGCAATTGCTCCAACCCACCTTAATAGTGTCATTCTTGTAAAAACATACAATCCCTTTTTGTGTAACAGGTAGGTACAATGCTATTTTGTCTTGTGATTTCACAGGTGAAGTATCAAAAATCAAGTTTTCCCAGGTCTCATTGACCCCTAGGGGGACAGCAGTCATTAATAATCCCCCGTATGCTGTTGGTATAGCTGTGCAAATCCAGCAGTTCGAAACATTAAAAGTCTCAGCATACACATATTTAATTGCTTGGTAAGTGTTAAAGTTTGGATGCCAGTCTATGAGTAATGCATCACATTTTATCAGTTCAACTTTTGTGGCTGGGAAAAGGAAAGGCCACAGCAAAAAGATCAACGTTATCAGTATAGCTATCAGAATAATCATGCAAATTTTCTGAGGTTATTCTTCATCTCTGTTTACTCTATACCTGGTCATTTTGTTCTCGTTGTACAACAGTAACAAGGTTTTTGTCCAGTTCAAAGTTCTTAACCAGTTTACAGTGTGTCAGATGAATCCAGGACGCTCGCTCTGTGATCTTGACTGCAGTGGGTGTCGACAGTAGTACCTGGTTACGGTCCTTCCCACTTCGGAGATCTTCAGTTCTTTTTCTTCACAACCTTCACCCAGACCCACATGCCTGGGGCTATTGCTGCTTCCAATGGTCTGGTTTGTTCTTTATCTGAAACAGAATTTAACTGCAAAAGTTTGTTATTCAAAAATCGCCTCATATACTCTGCAAGTGAACTGTCAGCCTCCTGCTCTGCAGGCATGAGAGGTTTCCACTGAGGTGTATAATATGCCCTCCCAAACAGAATTTCAAAAGGAGTTCACCCTTTTACATTTGGAACAGTTCTCATGCTCAACAGTGCCAGAGGTAGACAGTGCACCCAGTTTTTTTGTGTCTCACTAATCAATTTCCTAAGTTTGTTTTTCAAAACCCCATTGTGCCTCTCTACTAATCCTGCAGATTGGGGGTGGTATGCACAATGATTTTTCAGAGAAATCCCGAAATAACGGCCAAGTTGTTGTATAGTTTGATTTACAAAGTGTGTGCCATTGTCACTATAAATCTTTTCCGGTATGCCAAATCTAGGAATAATTTTTTTAACGAGGACTTTTGCAACAGTAGCTGCATCTGGATTTTTAGTTAGAAAAGCTTGCACCCATTTGGAAAACATATCTATAATGACAAGGCAGTACTTCTTATTTTCGCATTTCTTCAGCTCTGTAAAATCCATACAGATAGTATGGAATGGATACGGTGGTGTAGGGAAACTCCCCTTGCTTAGGGTTTAATGCCCCTTGTGCATGATGCTTGTTACAAACATGGCATGCTGCACAAAAATTTTGTGTGTAGTTTGTAAATCCATACGTCGTAAACACTCGATTCACTAACTGTACCATCCCCCCTGTTGAGACATGGCACTGACCATGGCTCAACAAAGCTGCATATCTAAACAAGTTAGATGGCAAAATCGGTTTCTTCTCTTTGGAGATGTGCAGACCCTTCTCAAGGATTGCTCCTCGTTTTATCCACTTTTGTTTTTCTATATTTGTAGTAAGTGTCTGCATTGTTTTTAACATTTCTAAGTCTAAAATCTCAGATGGTTGTAATTCCTCACTCAAAAGAAATACTTCTGAAGCTGCTTGTTTTGCAGCTGTATCAGCCCTCGCATTACCTTTTGAAATCCTATCCTGTTGCTTGGTATGAGCTACACATTTGCAAATAGCTACTTTCTGAGGTAACTGAATAGAGTCTAACAAGTCTAAAATAAATTGCGCATGATTAACTGGTTTACCAGTAGATGTTATCTTTCCTCTTTTTCCACTGCTGCGCAAAAACATGTACAGTAGAAAAAGCATACCGATTGTCAGTAAAAATGTTCACTCGTTTACCCTTTGCCAAGGTACATGCCCTTGTCAAAGTAATCAATTCTGCTGCTTGTGCAGATAAGTTGTGCGGTAAAGACTTTGCTTCTAAAATCTCAGTATCAGAAACTACTGCATACCCCACATAGTATGTCACCTCGGTATTATCCAAGGGAACATCTTTTCTAGGTAGTGTCTTTTGCTCAATCTCCTACAGGCAGCAGTGTGGTTTGCCATCTGCAGGGGTTGGGAGCAAGGCTGACTGATTCAAAGTTGTGCATCGTTCAATTGTCATATGAGGTTGGCTCAACAGTATAGTCATACAGGAAAGATGTCTAGCAGGAGAAAGATATGCTACTTTTTCTTGCAGTAAAATAATCGCGACTGCATGAGGCACTCTCAATGTGAGAGGGTGGAACAACACTACTGAGGCTGAAGCCTGCACTGCCATTGCAGCTGCGACTACTGCTTGTACACAGTGGGGCAGGGATCGCGCCACTGGGTCCAGCTGTGATGAATAGTAAGCTATGGGGCGTTGTTTGTCCCCATGCTGTTGTGTTAACACTGATGTCATATAACCTTGCTTACAATCTACAGTTTGGAATAATCGTTTATGATAGTTTGATAATCCTAAAACTAATGAAGACGCTATCAGTTGTTTCAATTTGCAGAAAGCTGATTCTGCTTCTGGTGTCCACTGTAATAAATCTTGTGCTGCCATAGGCTTTTTGAATATCAAGTTGGTCAGTGGAGCAGATTCCAAAGCATAGTTTGGAATCCAACTCCGACAAAAATTAGTAGTACCTAGGAAGGACATCATTTCCTTCTTGGTAGTTGGTTTAGGTGCTTGTAATATTGCTGTTTTTCTGTCTTCATCTAATATTCTGCCTTCTCTGGATATTACATATCCCAGGTATTTGACCTGTTTTTTCCAAAGTTGTAGTTTGTTTTTGTTTACCTTGTGTCCTTGAGTGGCTAAAAATTGTAGTAATGCTATGGTGTCTTCTCTGCATTCTTGCTGGGTGGGGGCTGCCAGCAGAATGTTGTCTACATAAAGTAAAATCTGACTGCCTTTCGGTGGGATAAATCCCGCCAGGTTACTTGCCATTTCCTATGCGAATATTATTGGACTTTCACAATGTCACTGTGGTAGTCGCGTATATGTATACCTTTTCCCCTGAAATGTAAATGCAAACCAGTGTTGGCTGTCAGGGTGTATCGGTATTGAGAAAAATGCATTGCTAATATCTACCACAGAAAAATACTTTTGTTGAGATTTCAAATCATTCAATAAAGTGTGTGGATCTGGCACCGTAGGTGCCCTGGGTATAACTGCGTCATTTACAGCTTGTAAATCTTGGACCATACGCCATTCTCCGTTTGATTTCCTAACAGGAAATAAGGGTGTATTACATGGTGAATCAGGAGATTCTATCAATACTCCTTCCTTAAGTAAGGCTGCTATTATAGGTTTGATTCGTATTTCTGCATCCTTTCTCAAGGGATACTGTCTCTTTTGAGGTCTAAATGCTGACTTTGGCGTGATAGTGACTGGTCCTGCTGTATGAATAAGTCCTACATCTGATTTCCCTGTTGACCAGAGAGTCTCCGGTATGTCTCGTAAGGCTTTTTCCTCTTCCTCTAGTAAGAGTGCTACTCAGCTGTCCTCACTTGCCTATGAGTGTACAGCTGGGTGTGTCTGCGTTATCCAATTTAGTTTCTGCTTTTGTACTCCCTGTTCGGAAAGTTCTAACTCTGTCTGCTTTTCCCACCTTGTGACTTTTTCTCCTAGGTCTGCCCATTTTACATTTTTATCTTTAGTCAAACTCACATGTGGTAATCGATTAGATTTGTAAAGTGCTAAGAATTCCTGGGGCAATGAACAGCTCACTACACTGTTTCCTTCTGTGTCCCAGTACAAATTTCGTAATACTAATCTGTTAGCATGGTTTTTAAACCGTTCTTGCTCATATTCTTTATCAGGTCCTGGCTTGCTACAGTAATATAGAGTGCAATGCAACAAATGCTGTTTATCAGTGTCAAGGGAGAGGGATTTACTGATGGCTACATTCATCAGTTCTTCAGTTACTGCCCCTGGACCAGTCGTAACCAAGTCCTGGCTGTACCAATAAAATGTTTCACCCTCCGGTCGCACTACAAAAGTATCCATTTGTCACTGTGCTTCCATACCCTGCATAGTTGGAACTACTGCTATGCCAAATATCTGCATTAGGTCTCTGCCTAAGAGATTCACTGGGCATTTTGCAGAAATAACAGTTTTGCTTTTCTAGGTCATCCCTGAAACTGGGTCAGTTATCGCTATGTTGTGGGAGAGTGGCTGCTTTCACTAATATGTAGTCAAGTGATTCTGAATTTTCTGGTAGTTTGGAAGGATGTATCAGGGTCCGTGAAGCCCCTGAGTCACACAGGAATCTAACTTCCCTCCCCTCTACCAGAAGTGTAACTTCCGGTTTTGTGTCTGCTAAGTAGAGCTCTAGGCTAAATAATGCTAAGTCCAAAATTTCATTTTCTTCATTATCTGTGATTTCATGCACATCCTCTATTTCTTCTGTCATATCCTCTACCCCTTCTATCACATTTGCACTTGTTTTTTCTTGTTTATTCCTTTCCAGTGATTCTTGACTATCATATAGTCAGTCCTCACCCTCCTTGTCTTCTGTGGTTACCTTTTTATTCTGCTTGCAATCCTTTGCTAAATGTCCCTTTTTCCCCGCATTTAAAACATTCACCCCTTTTCTTTCTCTCTTCAAAGTCCTCTGATCGTTTATCAGATTGTTTATTTCCCTGGGCATTTTTCTTACCCTTCTTTCCAGTTTGTACTACAAAGACTTCTGATCCGTCTTCTACTGCAAATACTTGAGTTTTCTTTTTTTTTTTTTTGCTATTAAAATGCCTTTTGGCATGTCTTGCATATTCAAGTAATGACTGTAATCTACTTGTACGATGATCTACCATGTGCTTTGTAATAAAGCTGCTAATGGGTGCAATACTGCCTTTAAAAAATGCATTCTTTAGCTGCTGCTCATATGGGGAATCATGTGTTTGGTCTTCAGGTACCTGCATTCCACAATGGTTATTAAAACATTCTAATAATCTGGCATAATATCTATCAACAGTTTCACCTTCTTGTTGTATGCATTGATTAATGCAAGTCCAATCAGTCCTTGGCTTCCATTTCTCAGAGATTCGGTCCGTTAGACCTTTCACTCTGTTATCCAGTTCTGCGTTACTATGTGGGAGTGGTCTAAACTCTGCGTCACGGGGATTCCAGTTGCCACTGATCATATGCCAATCTGGACCTACGATTTGTCTGACTACTTACTCTACTTCCTCTCCATTCAAATGGTAACTTAACCTCATGCCCTGTAAGTCTTCTAAGAATTTTCTAAAATTAACTTTCGGATGGGGAATTCCCTCTGTGGCTTTCCGGATGTCTTCTGGTGTCCACGGTCTATATACTAGAAGAGTAGGGTCCTGTCCTGTCTGTCCTGCCTGTGGATTTGGTACTTCTATGAGTGGACATATCTCTTCTTCACTCATAGCTTGTTAATTTTTATTTATTTCATACAATTCAATATCCCCTCTTAATTTGCGTGTTCGAGACCTGGTCTCGATAGGATCTCTGACAAACGGCTTTGGTTTTGCAGGAACAGCTGGGTATAGCGGAGGTGGATCAGCTTGTCCACTCGCTTCATATTCTGGTAAGGGAAGTGGTGGGGGTGGAGGGGCTGTTGCTATTACCAAGTTATTGTCTTCTTTATCTAAAAACATTGCTTTTGAATTTTTAATCTTTTGTTCCCTGTGGTTTGCTTCCTCAAGCCACCTATGTGCCTGAGGGACTCCTAATTGTCGTTGCTTTTTTAGCTGACCTTTCGCATCTGTTTTAAGTTGTCTAACAAGTTTAATAAGTGAAGGTTTGTTTAAATTACCATCAAATTTGTATTTATTAACCCATTTTGTATAATACCTAACATTATCGGCACGCTGTAATTGCATATATTTCGCGTCTTCGGTTAAGGGCGGGTCTCGGGAACTTTTTGTGCACTGATTTCCCATGTTGCCTTAGCTAAGTTAGAAATTGTTACGTAACCCTTTTTATCACGTGGTACCACGACTTACACCTTTTTTACAGTTTATCTAGAATAACTCCCTACCTATTCTGTTTCCCTGATCTATGACAAGACAGCAATCTTTTTTGTCCCTGATCTGCACTTGCAAATCTCCCTGACAAAAATAAAAATACTGTAACAAGTCCCTGATCTAAAACAGAAAAAAAGGTAAATTCCTTCTTACCTGAGCCTCCGTGTTTGATCCCACCGGAACGTTGACTCGTCCTCCAATCACAGATCAGAAACAGTGGCTGGCCTCTTTTGAACGACAATTCAGTCGGAGGTCTTTCAAAGCAGAAGAACCGATGTGGCCTCTTCTCCGTACGGGTTCATGCCACCGGGCCCAATTCTGACCTGAGCCAGAGTGAGAGATATAGTTTCCGGTCCGAAGGACCAATCTGTCAAAGGAAAAATATACTTTAAAAATTATCAATACACGGTAGGTTCAGGTTAAGGCACTTTAATCTTGCAGCAAGGAGACAAAAACCTGCTAATACAGAGTTTGTCTGACTAGAATCAGGAAATGCAAGCATTTTTATACATTTTCTAATAAGCCATTGCCTACCAAGCTGACGTAGTAAATCACAAGTTTTAACATCATCATTTCGTAGTGATTTTTTTTGTAAAATTCTGCTTGTACTATCAATTTTTGTGAGAAACTTCCTAAGAAAAACAACGTGGCCTTGGCTACCACCGGTTAGATATATGCAATGTTACCATTCAAGGTACTATGGCTAATTTGAGCACAAAGCAAGTATAGATTGCAGTTCATTTCTCCAACAGTCCTTTGTCTGTTTTATCTCTTCCTTCTGCAGCTGTGCGTGTTCTCATACTTCGAACAGAGCTAATTGTTCAAAATCATTACATTATAGAATATGGCATTGTTCATTCATTGCTTCCTGACCTAGCAGATAATCACCTGCTTCTCAAGTACATTTCCAAAAGGCATAAACATGAATTTTGCTGTGCTAGCAGTTACTAGGTCAGAGGGCATCTTGCAAGTTTCAGAAAGCACACTGCAGTTTCTAAAGCATTTTTTAGTCTCATATAAAACTAAGCTGTATATAAAATAGTGCATATAAAATAGAATGAAAAACGTGTTAACTCATTTAGTTTCTAATTAGCATTAAGCACACACATTAATACATATTTTTCTGACAGACTGATATCAAATTATAGGCAAAGAGAAAGGAATACAAGGATCCTAAGTGAAAGACCAGCACTGACAGAGTTCTAATCGAATTTAGAATAGAAGATGCTGTTACAAAAAAAGTAATTAGTAGAATATATAAAATATTGCATGATATATGTAGGAATCCATCAGAGGAGTTTAGAAAGGATTGGGAAGATAGACTGGATAAGCAATTCACAAAAAAACAATGGAGGATATATATATGTGAAGTCTTTCAGCTTCTCTAGTTAGGGCTCACCACAGCGGATCACTGGTCCGCAGATTGATTGTTGGTGTTTTTATGGTGTCGAGTTGCCAGCTTGGTGCCCAACCTTCACAGAAAGCATATGTATGTATGTATGCATATACATGCGCACACACACGCGCACACACACACACACACACACACACACCTACTGCATGTTTTTTTTTAAACTCACTCAGCCACAGGGAGGATATGCAGACTCCGCACAGAAGTCACTCCAGCCGAGAATCAAACTGGAGAACCTGTTGCTGTGAAGTGACAATGCTAACTACCTCACAGCAAGAGGTTCTCCAGTTTATGGTTCTCAAATATGCAACAAAATCTAGAAGATTTAGGATCTTTGCTTGGAATTGTTTGCATAGGTATTTTATATCCCAAGCAGACTCCAAAGAATTTGTCCTTGGGTAGAATGCAGATGTTGGAGGTGTGAAGGGAAAGAGAGAGTTAATTAAGAAATTACTTTTTGGGTATGTAATGTGTTGGAAAAATGTAAAAAAAAAAAAAATCCCTGCAGACCAGTGTGTCAGAAATACTGAGTGAGCAAATTGGTGTAACTAAGGAAGTAATTTTTTTGAATTGTAAAAGAAACTGTGTGTGACCTTCTCCCTAGCAAAATTGTGTAAAGGAGTGCCCAAAGCAACTCATTCATGTTGACTCTCTGAGTGCATTTCATGTTTATAAGGAGAAGGTCTGTCTTTGCCTAGCACTGCTAAGGCTCATTCTGCTATGCCAGCTGCTTCCTCAACTGCTTTTTTCTCCAAAGTACCTGTTGATGACATTTGTGCAGCAGCTACTTGGTCTAATGTCCATACCACATTACAAATTGGACGTGCAGAGCATCTTCTGTAGCTCTTTAATTTCTACAGTTATTGACCATTAAGCTACAGCATTTTTAACCATGGTGCCTGTAAAACACTATATTTTGATGCCAAGCCATGTTGTAGAAATATATTCATTATCTCTATCTTCTCACTCCCCTTGAAACCCTATCTTCAGAATTTGTCTTCAGTCTTTCCAGTGGCCCACGGTCAATACTGGCCTAGCAGAAAAAAATATATACAGATTAAATCAATCTTTCCATGATTTGTCAAAGTGTTGTATACTTCTTTTGGAAAGTGATATTGGTAAAATAATTATGGGACAACAGTGCCCATCTTAATTGCAGTGCATATTGTGTTTATTATCTATGTAAAATGCTTTAGCCCAGATGTGTTGTAGCTTCCATAGTACTTAAGGGTACAGTGAAATCAGTATCATAGTTTATAATTACTTTAGTGGAGTTGTACGTCATATCATTTTTTTTTCTTGATTATTACTGTAGATAGTATTGAAGGATCGTGATTGAATGGGTGTTCTTTGTAAGCCTACATCATATCAGACAACTTGAGTGTTTTGCCTTGCCTTACTTTACAGTCAGTCTGGTTACCATTGTGACTGTCCCTTTTTTTAGTTTGTTTTCTACTGAGCTGGTTTTGAAATTACTCAGCTGGATTTCATATCCACATAGTAAATGACCTTGGCAGATTAATTTAGTTTTCCTTTGTCTAATGATGCAGAGCAAATTATGTGAGTGAGGCTTCAGTTAAGTTTCATAATATGCACCTTCCTGTTTGTGACATTTCCCTTTCCCTTGTAATGTCAAACATTAAAAAAAATGCTGACAAAACCTTCTTTATGTAATGGAAAGTTACAGCCCTGTAGTTTGGAGCATTAGCATTGCCTCTGTCAAATAGGCATTTGTGTAGAGTCTTTTCCACTAAACTGTGCACATCTTTTTTTCTAGTTTCTAAAATTAGAATTACTATGCATAGCTCATGTTTACTAACTTTCTTGCTAGATTTCTCTTTTATCAGCATTTTGCTGTGAGAAATGCCACATTTCCCAGGTATTCCAGATGATTTGGCCATTGCCTTCTTCCTTTGAAGTATCTCTATTGATGAGGAGTTCTACATTTTTGATTAGTTATAAAAGACTTTTTACCTGCTTAGTTCATCTGTTGTAATTCACTCAGTAGCAATTTATCACAAAAGGGTTGTGTGTGTGTTTTTGTATTAATCATGAAGCAGTTATTCTTCTGCATTTGGAGAACTGTATAATAATAGTTACAATGCTACTTTGAACATAGTTGTACAGCTTCTGATGTACAAGGCCATCTTAAGCCTGCAGTGGCAAGAAAAGTCACAGAAATGTAATAACAAGATAGCTAACCCAGTTGCTCTACCAGTGTAGGCCTATCTCTGGCCCAGCAATACCCAGCAAAGCTTTGCCACTGCACTGGTGACTTGTAGAGTTACTGGCTTATTGGTATATCTGTAACATGGCCTTATTACTGCACTGGTGATCTGTTTTACCTGGTTTGCTGCACCACTGAGCTGACATGGCCATATTTCATACGAGTACAGCCCGTCAGCTTGCACCAGTGAACTAGCATATGGCTACTACCCATTTTCAGAAGTCATTGTTTCAGTGTTAAAAAAGCACAGTCCTTTCTTTACACTGTTGATTTGCTTTAGCCATGTACTTGTACTTCAGCCCATTAACACAGCCGTGCTAAAGTACTCCATAGTCACCATAGCCTTTCTGGTACATTGATAATGCTAAGGTCAGGTGAGACCAACCACAGCAGTGGTGAGCATACACAGCCACCAAGTGGCCATGTTTTGATCCTTCCACTGCAGCAGCAGGTAGTTTCTGTCCTACCACTACATTAATGAGCCAGACTGTTTAACTGATCTGATATAGACATGGTGGAATGTGCCTATTCTTATGGCCTGTATATGTGCTCACAGGCTTAAATTGGTAACTTTTGAGTAAGTTTGTGGGAAAAAGTGTGCAGAAAACAAAACCAGACACCTATAAAATTGAGAAATTTATGAAGGACTGAGAATGGCAGTGAAGCAATATACTTGGATCCATACCAATTCTTTAATCAACCAATAAAAACATAGCACATTAAGTGCTTTTGTCAGTTAGACTTCAGAAACTGCATTTCCTCATACCCACGTTCTGTTTGTAAGTTCATCAAACTAATCAAATACTTAGAATATTGACATGCGTGTATCAGTTAATGCAAGTATATTTTTCAGAGAACTATTTTAAAAATCAGAGGATATGGTTTGCTTGAAAAATTATGGAAACTTTAATTGTAATACTTGTGGGAAAGTACATTCAGCCAGATGTAAATAATGCTTGCTTATTACATGGGCAAGACTGAAAGTGTTTTTAGTAAACAATGTTTATGAACACATTTATGACATACATAATGCCAAACTACATATTTAGTAAGCACACAGTGCTTTGTAAGGATTTCACTGTTTCAGTTTTTCAGCTATTGAAAATGTAGAAAAGAATCTTGGGGAGAAAAACTTTGCAATAAATGAACTAATCTAGCAAGTGAGATTGTGGCCAGGTAGAACAATGTTCTTTCAGCTTTTCCCAGTCAGGAGTCGCCACAGCGGAGCTCCGGTCCTCTAATGATTGGCAGTAGATTTTTACGGTGCCGAGGTGCCAGCTCGATGCCCAACCTTCAACGAAGGCACGCCCATTCATTCATGTCTTTTGAATGCCACTCTACTGCGGGGAGAACATGCAGACTCCACACAGAAGGCGCTTCAGCCGAGAATCGAACGGGAGAACCTCTTGCTGTGAGGCGACAATGCTACCGCTGCACCACCACCAGGTCGAATACTGGGTTTAAATTTATAGAATTTCAGTTAATAGTGTGTAAAGTTTAAAAGCTGCTAAATTATAGTGTTTTTAAAATATTTTTAGTTCATACTTGTACAGATAAATAAGTATTTTACTAGCTGCATTGATGAATTATTTGTTATTAGGTTTTTAGTGTATGGTATTTAATGAGGGATGTAGAAGCTAAGTTTTAGTTTATAGTATAATAAACATGCACCTGTAGTCTAAGAATTTGGTTGGATGAACCTAGAAGTCAGACTTGTGTATGAGGAAATGCAGACTGTTTAAATGTGACAAAAGCACTTAATATGTTGTGTTTTTGTTGGTTTATTAAAGAAAGGGCCGGATTTACGAAAGCTTGCACGGAGTACAAGAAGAGTTTAGGAGCTCACGCCGGCAATATGTCTGCCGTGCAATCCAGGTACAGCCGGCAGGGGCATGCACGAGTGCTGCTAAAGCTACTCTTGCATGGACAGCGTCATTGTATGGCAAATTACCTCATTTGCTGGTGAAAGCCATGCAGATGAGGTAAATTTGCAATCCAGGAAACACTAACCTGTCCATGGAAGATTAGTGTTAGCTGCAGAAATGTACTCCGTTGGTAACGGAGTACCGTTCTGCAAATAGCTAAACGGAGCTATGACAGCTCCAAATAAAGGATGCATACAGTTGAGGAAGCATGCCAATGGCCAAATATAAGGCCATTGGCATTTATAAATGTTTAAAAATATAAAAATTTAACTTTTTTCCCCCGATCTCCGATGTTTAAGCATAGCACAGCACCGCGTAAACGTGCAGCGCTTATAAAAACAAGAAAATTATTAAAAAAAAGCCAAAAATAGGCATTTTCACTAAAAAACTTATTCTGCCATGCAGGTGAATGGCAGGCTGAAGACAACATGGCCACTGAGTAGTGGTTGCTAAGGGGGGAAGCTCACTGTGAGAGATGTAACCATGCATTAGTAGGCCATCCTATGCAAATGTGGATCAGGATAGTGAATCCCAGTTTTCCCCAGCATGAGCCATGTCCCAAGAGTGTAAGAGTAGGAGTAGGTGAGTAGTAGAGTAGAATATAGGTGACATCATGAGGGGGTGTGTCAGGCTGTAAGCTAATTGGAACACAGTGGCTTATGTTTGCTTTGAGTTGCTCGGGATTGCAAGAGGCGTGCCTACAGTTGTCCTATTTGAAAACCTCAAACTAAAGGTGCATAATGTTAAAAGATAGGAAACTCCTTGCAAACATGCACACAGCGTGTGCGCAGTACTTCCCCCCGGGCCGAAACAGAAAGGCAAAAGGAAGGAAAAGAAGTAGTAGGAAGTTAACCAAGGAGAACTAGCAGAGCTGCCAGGTGAAATATATCAGAATCAGCCAATTACACAGGCAGCAGACTAGCCCAGCCCAGCCCAGCCCAGCCCAGCACTTTAAACTCTGCAAACAGCATTCTTCCCTGTTTTCCCCAAGAACTCTGCAACACTGCAGTATACAAAGAGGGAAAGCTTAAAAACTTTAAAGTCAGACAAAATGTTAGGGGCTGCTCTTGCTATCATAAACCAACATGTGCAAGGTGCTGAGGATGGTGATGTGAATGCTGCTGAGCAACCCACAGTGAGGAGATGGAGAGAGTGTACAGACCCAGGGTAACCTATCAAGGGCTACATGAGCTGGAGATAGTGGAGCACTATAGGGTGGACAGAGACTTCCTGCAGCAAATTGTTGAGCTGTGCCGGCCACGCCTCACACACAGAACCAAGAGAGGGGAACCTATTCCAGTGGATGCCAAGGTATGTGTTGGCTTAAGAATACTAGCTACAGGTACCTTCCAGAGACCAACTGGTGATATGGAGATTTCACAGACATCAGCATCCAGGGTACTGCACCAGTTCCTAGATGCCATGTCAGCACATGTCGGTGAGCACGTATATTTCCCCAATTCCCATGAGGCATTGGCCAGCATTATGCATCTTTTCCACCAAATAGTAGAATACCCTGAGGTAGTGGGTGCAATAGACTGCACGCGCATACACATCAAAGCACCACCCGGTGAGCGGGGTAGGGTCTACATCAACCGCAAGGGCTTCCCCTCCATCAACTTCCAGGTCGTTTGCGATGCCCAGGGCATAATAATGAATGTGTGTGCTGGCTGCCCTGGAAGCTATCACGATTCCCACATCTGGCATCTGACACAGCTGTACCAGAGATTTGCCAATGGGGACATCCTTGATGGTCACCTAGTGGGGGATGCTGGATACGCACTGGAGCCGTGGCTGATGACACCCATCAGAAATGCACACACACCCGAACAAGAACTCCATAATGAGGCACACGCACAAACAAGAAACATTATTGAGTGTGTGTTTGGGATGCTCAAGTCATGGTTCCAGTGCCTGGACACATCTGGTGGAGCCTTGCAGTACTCACCAACTACATGTACCCAAATTGTCATGGTATGTACCATGCTACACAATATGATCCTGCGAAAACAGCTGCAGCAGAAACAGCATGAGGCAGGGCCAAACAGCCCCCCACCATTGCCAAGGCCTGCACAGGCACAGCATGACTCAGAGGAGGAACAACCTGAACCTGCCCCAGTAGGCAGAAGGAGGCGTGCACAGTATGCTCTGGCCTTGGCAAAGAGGCAACGCATAGCACATACACTGACTCAGTAGGGACCCTGGAAATGACACCTCTCTCTGACTCGCACATACAGTAAAAGGGATGCCTAACTTGACACTACCTGTTTTCAAACATGTATAGGGAGTGTACTATGTGCATCCGACATAGGCAGCCCTGCAGCACCACCTGAGGCATGAGTGCCCTATTTTAAGCAATATAAAGCCCTGCTAAGCACATTTTTACCAGTACTGAGCATATTTAAATTCAATTGCGGGTAGCTGCGCACCGCGCTAACCAGCTCAACGTCGGGCAATGTTGGGCGAGTAAACACGCTCACACCTGCTTTACTGTTCCTTAAGCAGTCTGGTCTGCCCAGCAGGAAAATAAAAAGCAGTGACAGGGCTCGAACTCAGGATACTGTGCACTATAGTCACAGTACTGAACCACTAAGCCATGACAGCATTTCACTGGCACAGACGCAACTTAACTCACTCACACATACCAATTGGGGGGGGGTGGTCACATACCTAGCAGTCACAGCCAGCAGGACAAATGTAGACAAACACAAACAAATGCTGTATCATGCCTTCTGAAGAGGCATATGAGTAACCTCCCCCCAGGCCTATGCAGACAGATAACAGCAGGCCAGGCAGTGTGATGTGGGTTGGGTAGGCTATGAAGTCACAAACTAATATGCGTGTAATTGGAAGCTAAGGTCTGTAGTACAGTGGTATGCCTCAAGTCAGTACGATAGGCAACAGTACAGACTGAAATGGAGTACCTGACATAGCAGTGCAGGCCTAGCAAATGTGTATAAGTGTCAGGTGAACTCTTCATCCTATGTACACCCACAGTAAAAATCAGGTGTGCCCCCCGGGTAGAAATGTACAAATAATAGCTGTCCCCACTGTATGTAGAATGACTCATGGAAGCCCTGCAGGCACACTGTGCTTCCTGTCGATGTACAACACAAAGGTGAGCCCTGAAGTAAAAACCAACTTGATTTTCACACACATATAGTATATATGCTCATACTGGGCATGCTCACACACTTAGGCCATGTCTGAGTACAGCAGTGGGCCACACATATCTGGCAGTTGCAGTTCTTACTCCAGACACTTGTCACTATTCACAAATCCTGCCTTGTGCACACACTGATATGAAAACAGACCCATATAATATATTGGACACCTGTCATAATCAAACTATGTACTCCAAGTACTTAAGTTGTTCAAAGAAAGTGAAAAACCAAAGAAGATCAATAATTCTCCAATCAGTATCATCAAGAAACAATGAGCACTCCTAACATCATCCAAGCCATGGTCAAAGAGTCCATAGAGAACCATGAAGCTTTCTTTCGCTATGTCATAAATATCAATGTAAACTCGTATATGTTCTGAGTCAGTGCAAACTGTAAATGAATACATGTACATGACTGACATTGCCAACATCTTGTCAGACAGGTTCATACATATTTTTCCCCTTCTCACTGACAAAAGGGCCCATTATCATACCTGGAGATTGTGAAAACCCAGAAATCACATATACAATGATTAAACAGCTCTTTCCAAACCTAAAAACACGGCGTGTATGGGATAACATGGTTTCCCTGGCTGTGTCATATGTGAACTGCAAAACAAACAGACCCTACACCTGAACAGTCTGTTGAGACTCACCGTCTGTACAGGATAGGAAACTGTTGAATGGGTTACAGCAACGTTTGGCACACTCCACGAGTGTTGGTGCACAACAGACCATGGGAACTATTGTCTTATAAGCCTAATAAGCCTGATGTGCAAGGCCATGGAGTCCATTATTATGGAACTCATAAACAGAGCTATTGAGAGCCTACAAACACTCAACCCTACCCATTTTGGTTTGGTCAGGGGCAGATCATGGTTCCTTAACCTGCTATACAGTTTTCAAGGCAATCACCCAGTACATGCGTCAATGAAATGAGCTACACACTGCCTACATAGACCTTGAAAATCCCTTTTCCAAAATCCCACACACGTCATATCCACAAAATCAACAACCTGTGCATAAACACGTATGTCATCTGATGGATTGCCAACTGGGGCATATATAGATCCCACAAGATAAGAATTGTGGTCTCCCTGTTGGACTGTAAGCTGGTAACAACTGCTGTCCCCCATGGCTCAATCCTGGGACCCCTCCTGTCTGGTGTATACTTTTCAGAAATACAGTCAAACACACGAGGGCTATGGTTAGCAAAGTTTGTGGATGACTGCAAAAAGGTTGTCATAATAGATGTTTGGGACAACAGAGACATCCTTAAAAAGGGTCTCAGTCAGACAGATGTGGTGTCAAAATTATGGCCTCGAGCTACAGTCATACAAATACCACATAGGTGCCAACACCCTAAATATGGAGGTAATAATAAGGGATCTATGGACACATGTGGATAGTCATCTCTACTTTCAGAAACACATTCACAAAGTGGTTAGAAAATCATGCTATGTGTTCCCACAAATTGCCAAAGTCTTTGCATGTAGGTCAAAGGAGGTTCCCTGTACTCACCAGTCATCAGACCCATCAGAGAGTACCACGACACACTTGCGATGAATCTGACTAGGCACCTTCAGCAGCTGGAAAGACCACTGAAGTACCTCAACAAGAGGATTACTGGCCTTAAACAGTTGCCCCATGCAACAAGACTGAAGTAACTCAATCTGTACTCTGTTGCATACTGTCTGTGCAGGCTATCTCTGCCCAAGACAGGTCCATGTCCAATGCAGAACTGATGTACATGCTCTATCTGAAGTAAACCCAAGCTCACTGTGCCACATGCTCTAGGGATATAATCATCACAACAATAAATAGAACATGTTGGAGGGATACATTACTAACTCACAGACTTCCCTTGCTTTGGAACAGTCTCCCAACCTACATTAAGCTGAGTCCCTCACTGACACTCTTCCAGAGGAGCCTTGATGAGTGTATGTGAAGCTGAACTGTCACACCATGGATCACTTTATCAGCTCTACTACACAAAGGCATAGGGAACTAACCCCATGTGTGGTGATAGCTGCACACTGTGTCCATACTAATATGTGCCTTCAGGCAGATAGCCTATTACCTACCTATGTATCTATATGTATGTAGAGGGAATACAGTATAATAAGCCAAAGATGGATGGGCACAGATGTGTGTAAGAGGGTGACCATGACAGGGAGCCATCCAGGACTGTCCCACCCAGCACACATCACAATGGCACAAAAGACATGAGGTGCACATCTCACCCACTGTACATAATAGCCACCAGTATCTGTAAGCATTACAGTGTATGTGGTGCTTGTGCCTGCTGTACAACATGACTGTACAATAAAGTACATATCTACTATCTGTAGACATGTACCTATCACATAGGTCCATAGGTATGTAGTAGACTATCTTCACAAAGGCATATATTAGCCTAAGCAAGTTGTGCATCTTTCACCACCCCATTGGTTAGTCTCCTAAGCCCTAGTTCTAATAGTTAGTACCCTAAGCTCCTTTCTAGTGGGGCTGCTGATGTGATGCCTGGTGTGAATTGTTTGTTTCCCATCCACTCATCAAGGTTCCTATTGAAGAGTGCCAGCGAGGGGCTCTGTCTGTTGTACATTGGGACTCTGTTCCACAATAAGGCAAGTGTCTGGGATGGTACTCTATACCACCAGCATGTTGTATTCATTGTTGTGATGAGGTTCATATCCCTGGAGTGTGTAGTGCGACTCAATTTTGTTATCCTTTGATGGAGCATGTTCAACAGTTATGTTTTGGTCATGGCTCTGTATGTTAGGCAGAGTGTGCCTCTGAGTAGGCGGTACACAACGGAGAACAGATTTAGTTTTACCAGTTGTGATGCATAACACAACTGTTTGAGGCCAGTAATCCTCTTGGTGAGGTACCTCTGTGGTCTCTCCAGTTGCTGGATATGCTTAGTCAAGTACATCCAAAATGGTGCATTGTACTCAATGATGGGTCTGATGAATTAAGAGTAGAGGGCCACCACCACCTCTTTTGATCCTGATGCAAACCCTTTGTTGATTAGGTGGGCCACATAGGATTTAATAATCACTTTGGCAACATGGTTGTCAAAGGAAAGATGACTGTCTACTTGTGTCCCCAGATCCCTTATTACCTTGTCAGTTTTTAGGGGGTAACACCTATGTGGTAGTTTATGGGTACTTTGTTTTCCCCAAAGGGGGATTACTATGCATTCTTTCACATTGAACTTGAGGCCATGATTCTGACACCACACATCTGTCTCATAGAGACCCTTCTGGAGAATATTTGTACCATCCGGGGAATCTATTATGGCAAACACTTTACAGTTCCCAGCAAACTTAGTCAACCACAACCCTCCTGTGTTGGCATGTCCTTCTGAGAACTCTATACCAAACAGGAGGGGCCCCAGCACTGAACCCTGGGGGACACCAGTTGTTACTGGTTTAGAGTCTGACATGTAGCCAGCAACTCTTAATTTGTGGGATCTATCTGTGAGCCAGTTTGCAATCTATCTTGTGATGTATGGATTTATGCCCAGGTTGATGAGTTCATCTATGACACCTGACTGGGGAATGGTGTCAAAGGCCTTAGCGAGGTATAGGTAGGCTGTGTGGGGCTCCTTTCAATCATCTGTAGTCTGGGTAACTGTCTCAAAGAAATCCACTCAGTTCAAGAGGCGTGATCTGTATTTGACTAAGCCAAACTGGGTGTGCTCAACTGTGTGAAGGTTCCCAATGTTTTTATTGATGACTTTCATTATGATTGGCTCCATTGCCTTGCAGATCAGACTCATCAGGCTCATAGAGCGGGAATGCCAAGGGTCTTCTGTGGCCCCACCCCTGTGGAGTGGGAAGAACGTTGCTGTGCAACATTCTGTGGGTACATATCCTGTAGAGAGGATGTAGAGAGAGGTGTAGGTATCCTTGATGAATATGGATACATCCCCACCCTATGTGCTATGATCCAGATTCTGATGCTGGAAGGTATGGAATGAGTAGTATCCTGGTAGCGCTGGTGTGCTCTCTGGAGCCTTGAACTAGGTTTCTGTTACTGCACAGATATCAGTATTCTCCATACTGAGAGGTGCCTCGAGTGTGTGCATTTGGAGGCTGAGACTTCTGGCAATGAGAAGCATTTAGCTCACTTTGTGGTTATTTGTATTGGTTACGGGGTTTGGTTTGTCTTGAGTGACCGGTGTTCCACACCTGAAGTCAATGCCTCATTGGTCCGATCCGACCATAAGCTAATTACCCTACATATCCACATTCTGCCCCCACCCCCCATTAAGGAAACCATGTTAAAAATTTCTCCAAAGCCAACTTCATGCTTCTTAAGACAGAAGTGGTGAACTTCATGACACCCATGCAGATGGACAATACAGTTACGACTACTGAATCCTACACAATTGCACTTTATAAGCACTTACATGAGTGCATAGATCATGCTATCCCAAACAGAACCAAGATGCTATCCTCCAAAAAAAGGAAGCCAATCTGGTGGTCCCCTGCCATAAACAAACTGTACAACAGAAGGAAGAAACTGTTGCAAAAGAGAGTAAAATCCCATAAGTAGAGGAGCTCCCTGGTCAGCCTCAGTAAGAAGCTGTGATCCCTGATAAAATCCTGCAAAGCTAGTTATGAAAACAAAATCGCCACTGATTCTAAAGACACCCACAAAGCATTATATAGCTATGTCAAGAATCTCAAACGCAACACTCAGATCTACTCTGAGTTACAGCACAATGGCACTAAATATACAGACCCAACTGATATTGCCAACATCCTGGCAGATAAGTTCAGTGCTAACTTTACCCCCCCTCTCACCCATTAAAGAGCCCATCTCTATACCGGAATAATGCAAAGTTCCTGTAATCACGGCTGCACAGGTAAAAACCACACGCTCCAAAGCCAGGAACACAGCATCCATGGGACCAGACAACATCCCAGGATGCGTTCTACATGAACTACAGAACGAACTGGCACCACACCTAAGTACCATGTTCAATCATAGCCTTACCTCAAGCTTTGTGCCTGCCGAATGCCGCTCAGCGACGATTATCCCAATACACAAGGGGGAGCCACCACTGACCCCGGGAACTAGCGCCCCATTAGTCCGATGAGCCTGGTCTGCAAGGCCATGGAACGTATCATCATGGAACTTATAAACAAAGACATTGGTAATCTCCAAACTCTAGACCCTGACCAGTTCGGGTTTGTAAAAGGCAGATCGTCTCCTAAACCTGATAGACTTCTTTGACGCAGTCACCAAAGCCGTAGACAAGGGTAAGGTGGTTCACACAACCTGTCTAGATCTTGCCAAGGCTTTCAACACCATACCCCACTCTGGAATTATAGATAAACTCACTAAACTAGGTATAAATCCCTATGTCACAAGATGGGTTGCCAACTGGGTCACTGACAGAACCCACACTGTGAAAGTAGCAGACTCCAAATCCGACTTCAGACCAGTGACAAGTGGAGTACCACAAGGTTCAGTCCTGGGTCCTGTCCTGTTTGGTATCTACTTCTCTGAAGTACAGGCTAACACAGAAGGTCTTTGGCTAATGAAGTTTGCAGATGACTGCAAACTAGGAGCTATAATCGAAGCTACTAATGATGTGGAAATCCTACAAAAGGGCCTGGTGTCAAAGCCATGGCCTCAAGCTCAATGCCAAAAAGTGCATTGCCATCCCCTTTGGTAAAAACTCTGTACCCATGAACTACAACATAGGCGGTAGTAAACTTAACACTGAAAGTGTGATGAGAGACCTTGGGACACAGGTGGACAGTAGTCTCTCCTTTGATAATCACATCGCTACAGTAGTCAGGAAATCCTTGTACGTGGCACACCTCATCACAAAAGGTTTCTCATGCAGAAAAAAATAGGTCATTGTTCCCCTCTACTCATCACTCATTAGATCCATTATAGAGTACAACGCCCCTTTTGGTATGTACCTCACAAGACATCTACAACAACTGGAAAGACCGCAGAAATACCACACAAAGAGGATTACCGGCCTCAAACACATGCCCTACACAGACCGTCTCAAAAAACTCCAGCTTTACTCCGTCGCATATCGCCTACTCAAAGGTGATTTCTGCCTAACATACAAAGCTATGTCAAACCCAGAGCTGTTAGACATGCTCCACTTAAAGAAATCCCAATCCCTCCGAGCTACACGCTCTAGGGACCTAAACCTTGTCACCACAATAAACAGAACATGCTGGAGGGATAGATTCCTGTCCCAGAGACTTCACGTACTCGGAGTAAACTACCTATCTATATCAAACAAAGCTCCTCATTAGCACTCTTCAAGAAAAATCTTGATGATTGGATGGGAAATAGGAAATTCACCCTGGGGATCACTTCTGTGTCTCTGCTCAACAGTGGCACAGGAAAATAAATTTATTGGGTGGCAAAAGCCAGGATACCTTTTTGGCTGGGCTTGTATAGGCCCCAGGGCCGATAGCCTAGTACCTACCTATGAACCTTTGAGCCTTGCCTAAAAAAGGTAATATGGGGACAGCAAGAGCCTTGGCCAGTATTCAGAAGCATAGGGGCGACAGGTGCAAACCATCTCTAGCGAAGCAATGAGGCTGGTCTATCATGTCATCACAGGCAGACAGAGACTGGATCCTCTTTGAATGACACCAGAAGCTCAGCCAATTGTTGAAGTTAATCATCTTTCTGTTATATTGCAGTATCATGTAGGTGAAGGTAAGATGCTACTCAAGATCAGGGTCATACCAGCCTGGGCTTACATGATCATAGAGCTACTATATATCTCTTGTCGTGGGAGGTATGTCTCAGATAATTCACACTGACCTGTACAAAGAACATGTCATATATGTACCTGTTCTCGAGTGTTGTAAGTGCTTGTGTTATGTGGTGGATCATAGCACCTGACCGACAACTGACAGTAACCTTCCCCTTGTCCAGCCGAGTGAGTGGAACATCTGTGTGCCTGACTATGGAGTCACCTATTACTAGTGTGTTGGGTATGTTGTTTTGCCTTAGGGCGTGTTGTGAGGCACACTGCTTTGGTATATTATGTGTTTTCTGACGTGTGCTTGGAGGTGCATGTTGCTTGCTTGTCTGTGTAGGAGGACACTCTCTCTTTTTCAGATTATTATTTGTATTCTCCGAGTATGGTAATGTGTATTTATGTGTGTGATTTGCTGGTGCTTGTATTGTAGGTCTATGTGAGACTGTTGGTGTTGTGGTTGTATGACCGTACTCCTCTTAACTGTATTGTCCAGAATTGGGTTGACAGAGCTTAGCCACCGGTTTGACCATGTGTGTGCCAGCATGTGGTGCATTAACCCATATATGATATGGTCATGGCCTATGCATACAATACACCTAGTATGATAAGCCTGCAGAGGTTAGCAAATGTGAAAAAAACCTTTGGGCAAACTGTCAGCAAGTAATGTCTGTATTGCACCCTGTAACTCCATATTGCTTTCTGAAGTGTAAAGACGTACTTAGTTTGGATTAAGAACCCCGTACTTGCCAACTGTGTGTGTGTGTGTGTGTGTCTGTCTCTCCCTGGGGAGAGAGCAACTTTTTTGGAGACTACTCACACCCCTAAAAAGTGGTATACTCATCTTTGTCAAGTCTGATGATGTCACCATCGTACAAATATACCTGTGGAAAGGTGAAATCTCAGTAATGTGTATAGCGCGTCTTGTAAATGCGTACTGCTGTAGTATCATAATGTAGTTAGGTAGGGGGTTGAGTCCCGCACTTGCCAACTGTGTGTGTGTGAGTGTATGTGTCTCCCTGGGGAGGAGAAACCTTTTTGGAGACTACTCACACCCCTTAAAAGTGGTATACTCATCTTTGTCAAGTCTGATGATGTCACCATCCTACAAATATACCTGTGGAAAGGTGAAATCCCAGTAATGTGGATAGCGCGTAGTGTAAATGCATACTGCTGTAGTATCATAATGTAGTTAGGAAGGAGTTTGAATCTCGCACTTGCTGACTGTGTGTGCGTGTTCCGGGAGTGTGAGAGTGTGTGACACCGTTGGTCAATGTAGAGTGGGTTTGGATTTTTCTAGTGTATGACATATCACAATGACAACTGTATGTGCATTACACATGTAAGGTAGCTGTAGGACAAAGCCATATACATACATGTGACCTCAATTATTTCATAGGTGGATACTCTGCTTTCTCCATGAAAGCATCTGTTGTCTTTGCCAGAGTGTGCTGGCGCTTTCCAGACCTTAGGTCACTTCTGTATGCTTGTGACAAGCTTAGCCACTGCAGTGATCCCTGGGCAACGTCTTCTGTTTCACATCCACTCATCACAGTTTCCATTGAAGAGTGTGAGTGAGGGTTTATGCTTGAGGTATATTTGAATCCTGTTCCAAAGCAAGCAAAGTCTGGCAAAGATGACTGATCATTATAGGTGTGCAACAAGCTCTGTGGATCTGCATGCAGACCCTTTATTGCTTATGTGCTCCACAGAAGGATTTCCAAAACCCTTTGGTAATGTGATTATCAAAGGAGAGATGACTAAACACATGGCTCTATGTATACAGTAGTACCTGTTCCACATTTTGGGGGCTACTACCTATGTGGTACACTGGGCTAATTTGTTTTCTAAAAGTGGATAACTATGATTTCTTTGGCTTATAGCTTTACAGCATGAGTTAGACACCAGGTATCTGTCTCTATGATACCCTTTTGGAGGATGTGTGTGTCATCTGGAGAATAAAGTATAGCCCACAGTATGCATTTTCATCAAACGTGGGCAGACTTATCCCTACTGTGTTTGATTGTACCTAAGAAAGCTATATGCCAAACAGGAGTGGTCCCAGGACTGAGTGCAGGTGAATACCACTTGTTACTGGCATAGAATTGCACATGGAGGCTGCAGATGTTACTGTGTGTCCTACATCTGTGCGTCAGTTGTCAATCCATCATCTAACAATCGTTTATGGTCAGTCTGTTGAGGTTATGTATAATACCAGAATGTGGGATGGGTATGAATTGCTGGTGAGCTATAGCTTGGCTGTGTGGACCTCCCCTCCATCACCTATAGCCTTGTTAACTGGCTTGAAGTCTAGGTGTAGGAGCCATGATCTGGCCTTTAGAGAACCTAAGTGGGTATGGTGCAGTGTTTGCAAGTTCATAATGTTTCTATTAACGAGTTCCATAATGCGGTGCTCCATAGCCTTCCAGATAACATTTGTCTGGCTTATAGGGTGAGAGTTTCCAGGATCTGTTGTAGTTCTACCCTTAATCAATTTATGTTAACATTTGCACTGGGTGTGATGAGGGTGGACAGGATTAGGAATAAGTATATTAGAGGGTCAGCCCAGGTTTGAAGGTTAGTAGACCAAGCCAGATAGGCAGTATTAAGTTGGTTAATACATGTGCTGAGGAGGGATGCAGAGTATATTGTGAAATAGATGCTAAGGATGAAGCTGCCAGGTAACAGGAAAAGAGGAATGCCTAAGATGAGGTTTATGGCTGTGGTCAGAGAGGACATGCAGGTGGATAGTGAGCCAGCGCAAGATGCAGTGGGCAGGAAGAAATGGAAACAGATGATCTACTGTGACGACCCCTAATGGGAGCATCCGAAAGGGGAAGAAGAAGAAGACGTCGTAGCTCAACCCTTGTGAACTGTGAACACCATTACTGTGCATCATTCCACAAGTATGTAACCTGTATAGAGGCTGCATCTGGACAGAGTGTTTAGGTGAGTGATGACTTCATATGTCAGCTTGTGTATGACACAGCCAGGGATACTGTCCAGTACCATTGCTACTGTGGTTTGGACTTTGGTAAAGAGATGTTTTAACTAGAGTCTCTGTGAATCATCAGGTTTTGCATTCTTCAGGTCTGGAAATGTGGCCCTTGTGTAATGACAGGGTGGTGAAATCCGCATTCAAGCCGTCTGACAAGAAATTGGTAATGTCAGTCAAATTAAGTGTACTTTGTGACCATTTACATTAACTGTGACCCGATCTGAGATTTCCCGTATAGATTATAAACAACACTAAAGAAAGCTTTAGTGTTGTCTTTGGAATCCTTGCCAATTTGTATTTTGAAGCTTGCCTTGTATGGTTAATGAGGGCTTGTATTTTCCTAATGATACTGACCAGAGAGGTTATCCCTTCTTGGTATGTAACTCTTTTTTGGTACAACATCACACCTTCTATTATATATTTAGTTTATAATAAAAAAAAGCACCAAAGTTGCAAGCCCACAGTAATATTTAATAAAAATAATAAAACAATGTAGTTAAGCGCTTTCATCAACAAATATGACTTCTTCAGAACAAAGAAACATTCAAAATTCGAGTTTAAATACACAGTACCAGTTAGTCATTGGTTCTAAACCAACCAGTTCTAACAGTGAAAAATCACTGCCCATGAATGTGTAAATAGTTGAAACTGGAGTATGTTTTTACACAGTTGAAATTAAAAGTGAGTTTGAAGATTAAAACATTAAGCTCAAAAATCCAGTTGACCACAAAAAGTATAATATGTAACAATCAATTACATGAATAAACTCATTACATGAAAAATATATATATATCACTTTGTGATTGTGTATACTTTTAAAATTTCTACAATAATATAAAAGTTGTTAAACTGAGTCTGCCTTTTCCTTAAGAATGGGCATTATAGTAATGTGCTCATTTAGACCTGATGGAAAATCAGCAGCTAATCTTAACTGCCATAGAAGCTCCTTTTTGTGTAGCACATTTTGCCAGTCTCCACCTCTCACCTCAACGATTACAAATTCAAGAATGGCAAACTTAAAACATGAAAAGTTAGTGCATGAAATGCTGTGCCTATATAAGGCATTACTATCTTTCTTATTTTTGATATCATAAAGGTGCTCATATATCCTGGTCTTAAACATTCTTTCTGTCTTCCCTACATAAAACGAAGTACAGGTGCCAAACCTAGCTATATATACCAATCTGCTAGAACAGCAATTGCCACTTTTTAAAAAAACATAAATATGTTTCGGTTATCAATGGCAATAGAGCTATCTTGCAGTATATAGGAACAATAGGAGCACTTGCCACAATGCTTACTTCCACCCCTTTTCTCCTGCATGTTCTTGGAGGCATTACCCATCTCCAATAATGATTTTATATTAGGTCCTACTTTTGTAGAAAATATTGGTTTGTCACCCAATATTCGGAATGTCTCACTGTTGGTTTTAAAAATGTTCCAGTTCTTTATCAATATTCCCTTAATCTGGGAATACAAGGGAATGTATTTTATTACACAAGCCTGTTGGAAATTAGGTTGGTGCTGAACTTCCTTGTCATCTACTTTATTATTAATACTATCACCACCAGTACCTAATAAAGGTATATAAGTATCACCCCATTTTTTTAGATCAGTAAGAATAGGGTCAATAAAATGTCCAGGATAGCCTCTCTCTAGGAACATGTCCCTTAAATATTGGAACTCTGTTATCACATCATTTTTCATATTCGTCATCCTGGCTATTCTTATAGCCTTACCCTTAATAATACTTTTTTTCTGTTAGATTGGGTGATGACTATTATAATGCAAGTAGCTATTACAAAAGGTGTTTATACGGTAGATTTTGGAAATATATCCATCCTGAGCTTTGATTATTTTAGTATCCAAGTAATTAATCTCTTGTTTGTCAAACTGAAAGGTAAATTTCAAATATTCTGTAGTTTTATTCAAATACTGGATAAACTCGGGTATTTCTTCTAAACCTCCATTCCATAAAATAAAGATATCATCCAGAAATCTGTTGTAATATGTGACATTGGATAGAAATAGTTCACTTTGAAAAACATATTAGATTTCCTAACCCAGGAGAATCAAGTTAGCATACAGGGGAGCGCAGGCAGCACCCATGGCAACCCCTCTAAGCTGTTGAAAATATTCCCCTTTAAAATGTATATAATTATTTTCTAATATAAGACTTATAAGTTCACATACAAGCAAGACTTAATCTGCAGTCAAGGATGACTAAGTAAAAAGCACCTCCTCAAAAAAACACAAACCTTCTGCTGTAGGAATACATGAAAAAAGGTCCTGAACATCTATAGTTAGAAAGAAACAATCAGGAGCCCATAAATCCTTTTTGATTTCTCCTAAAAAATCCCAGGAATCCTTTAGTAGATGGGGAAATTTATTCATAATATGTTTTACTTTTATATCAGCATACACTGCTAAATTATGTGTTTTGGAACCTGCAGCTGCTACAGTAGTCCTAAAAGGTGGATTTTCTAGGTTCTTATGTATCTTAGGTATTCCAAAAAGGACTGGAATCTTAGGGTGTTTATTCAAGAGAAAGTCATAATCATCTTTCGATATTCTCTGGTCCACTAAATATTCATACAAGTAACTATCTAGTCTATGATACGAGATATGTATTTCATTTTTAGAACATAAAGAATAATTATCTACATTAAATAAAATGTTTTGCATGGCATTTGTATAGTCCTCTGAATTATATAAAATTACCCCACCACCTTTTTCAGGTGTCATTATTCGTATTCCCTTGTCTTCTTTTAAAGTCTTTAAAAGGTTTCTTTCTTCAAGATTTAAGTTGGGAAATAATCTCTTCTTCTCTCCCCATATTTTATATAAATCTTCCTTAACCAGCTTTTCATAAGCAGTAACAAGTGGGTGTAATGGAGGATTAAATATGCTACTTTTCTTGGGAATATCTTTCAATTCAGCTCTGGTAGTTTTATCTGAGAACATAGTGTTTAAATTTAATTTTCTCAGGTATAACTGTAAATCAACCATAACTGTAGCTATGTCAGGTATTCTGGTTATTACAGAATATTTGAAATTTACCTTTCAATTTGACAAACAAGAGATTAATTACTTGGATACTAAAACAATCAAAGCTCAGGATGGATATATTTCCAAAATCTACCGTAAAAACACCTTTTGTAATAGCTACTTGCATATAATAGTCATCACCCAATCTATCAGAAAAAAAGTATTATTAAGGGTCAGGCTATAAGAATAGCCAGGATGATGACAATGACAAATGATGTGATAAGAGAGTTCCAATATTTAAGGGAAATGTTCATAGAGAGAGGCTATCCTGGACATTTTATTGACCCTATTCTTACTGATCTAAAAAAATGGGGTGATACTTATATACCTTTATTAGGTACTGGTGGTGATAGTATTAATAATAAAGTAGATGACAAGGAAGTTCAGCACCAACCTAATTTCCAACAGGCTTGTGTAATACAATGCAGTCCCTTGTATTCCCAGATTAAGGGAATATTGATAAAGAACTGGAACATTTTTAAAACCAATAGTGAGATATTTCGAATATTGGGTGACAAACCAATATTTTCTACTAAAGTAGGACCTAATATAAAATCATTATTGGAGATGGGTAATGCCTCCAAGAACATGCAGGAGAAAAGGGGTGGAAGTAAGCCTTGTGGCAGGTGTTCCTATTGTTCCTATATACTGCAAGATAGCTCTATTGCCATTGATAACCAAAACAAAAGTTATGTTTTTTTAAAAAAGTGGCAATTGCTGTTCTAGCAGATTGGTATATATAGCTAGGTTTGGCACCTGTACTTCGTTTTATGTAGGGAAGACAGAAAGAATGTTTAAGACCAGGATATATGAGCACCTTTATGATATCAAAAATAAGAAAGATAGTAATGCCTTATATAGGCACAGCATTTCATGCACTAACTTTTCATGTTTTAAGTTTGCCATTCTTGAATTTGTAACTGTTGAGGTGAGAGGTGGAGACTGGCAAAATGTGCTACACAAAAAGGAGCTTCTATGGCAGTTAAGATTAGCCGCTGATTTTCCACCAGGTCTAAATGAGCACATTACTATAATGCCCATTCTTAAGGAAAAGGCAGACTCAGTTTAACAACTTTTATATTATTATAGGAATTTTAAAAGTATAAACAATCAATTACATATATACAATCAATATATATATATTTTTCATGTAATGTGTTTATTCATGTAATTGATTGTTACATATTATACTTTTTGTGGTCAGCTGGATTTTTGAGCTTAATGTTTTAATCTTCAAACTCACTTTTAATTTCAACTGTGTAAAAAAATACTCCAGTTTCAACTATTTACACATTCATGAGCAGTGATTTTTCACTGTTAGAACTGGTTGGTTTAGAACCAATGACTAACTGGTATTGTGTATTTAATCTCGAATTTTGAATGTTTCTTTGTTCTGAAGAAGTCATACTTGTTGATGAAAGCGCTTAACTACATTGTTTTATTATTTTTATTAAATATTACTGTGGGCTCGCAACTTTGGTGCTCTTTTTTTATTATTTAGTTTTATTTAGAGCACTATTCGCACTACTTATTTGGACAATATATTTTGTTTATGGCAGGGGTCCATGAGACTAATGCACTTTTACTGTATAAGTGAGAATTTCTTGTGTTTGTGATAGGACGGTCCATGCAACCCTGTAGGTGAACAGTGTGCATTACTAAAGGATTATGCACCTGGGACAGTGCTAACCTTAGTAATGCAAACCAATGACAGATAGCAACAACAGCATCACCCACAGCACAGTGTCAGCACGGGTCATACACACACATGCGTACTCAAGTTCCAAAATGTGTGTAGTACAATGCATATTGGCCACCAATAGAAACTATGGAGTGTTAACACTGGACAATACAGGGCATGTCACCTTGCCCATGTGTCCAATATGCATGTACATGCAGACAGTGCACCTCCACCATGTTCACAAATGGAAACCTGCAAACGTGTGTTGCACAAACCCCACACTTACTGTCCACTGTATAATGCATGCTGACACAACTACACACATCAGCCAAGTGGCACATGGGCAAACAAAACACAATTGGAATAAACACTGGTGAAAACAATACAACATTGCTAATTACAGCTTTAGTGCATCATGCCTGCTCAGCTACACCTTCAAAGATATCATTACACTTTACTGCTGACAACATGCTACACATCCAACCATTGCTATACTTTATTAAAGTCACCCTGTGCATCAGCACCATGTTAGCCTGTTCCTGCATCAATGTTACAGATGACAAGAGGTGGCACAGGTTTCATCATATGCACAGGGTGTTCTGTTGGTTTGCCAGAGGCCTACACTGAGCCATACAATCGACATGTGTGTGTGTGTGTGTGTGTGTGTGTGTGTGTGTGTGTGTGTGTGTGTGTGTGTGTGAGGGCCATGAGTACTGTTATGGGTCAATGTTGATGTCGCGTGCGGGTATGTGTTTGCCCTAGGTTTCTGGTTTGTGTGTGTCTCTGCATGCACACAGTTCCGCCATGTGGCTGCCATATACAGGGATTTGTGAGACAACTACAGACTCTACCTGGCAGGCTTTACAGATCACCGTCTCTGGCCACGGATATGGTACCTGTGCCTGACAGGGGTGCTATAGACAGTATCCGGTACTAATCCAGATTGGGTACTATCCGAAGAGGTTGACATTTGTCCACTGGATCCAGGTCACTGCTGGGACTGGCCAGAGCCACGTGCACGTGGTCTGCTAGGACTGTCTATGGACAACCCCCCCCCAACATTGCTGGAGCTGGTACTGGCACTATGGGAGTGGCTGTGACTTGCTGGATGTCCACGGTGATCTCCAGCTGGTGATGTTGCTGGCATACATCCATGTCGACGTCTCAACCATCCCGCACTGTCCTAACACATGGACATGACATTATGGAGGACATCCAATGTCTCACCTTAACGTCTATCAATGACCTCAGTGTAGTTACGTATGGCACCTGCTAGGTCAGGTATACTGTCATTTACAGAGGTGTAATGAGCCCTCTGTGCCCGTAGCTCCTGTCTGGTGTAGCGCTCTATTCGTGTCTATGCCTCCATGACAGCCTGGAACATGCGAGTGGTAGAAAGAGGTGTGGCACGTCTGCCAGGGGCATGATGACCAGCAGTGCTCTGACGAGAACCCCTGGGCATCTGCCTATGTGGTACCATTCCTGACATGTGGCTATGGTTGCTGTGTCCTGATACATGTGCCATAGATACCACACTGTCCTGGCCAGTGCCAACCGCACACTGTCCCTCAGCTAAGGGTAATGGTGATGATGGATGTACAGGCAGTATGACTGTGTGCATGGATGGGGTGGAGACTTGTGTACTGTCAATTGGTGGCCCAACAGCGGACCCTGACAAACCTGCCTGTGCCTCAACACACCTGTCCTCATCATCACTGTCTATCTCAGTGACATCGGGTTCCCTGCTGTACTGAACCAGCCCCAACTCGCCACCTGTGAGAGGAAAACAGGAAACACACTTTAAGACCTGAACATGACTTCAGACCACATGCACACATGCAAACATGGACA
Source organism: Protopterus annectens (assembly GCF_019279795.1). Classification (NCBI taxonomy): domain Eukaryota; kingdom Metazoa; phylum Chordata; order Ceratodontiformes; family Protopteridae; genus Protopterus; species Protopterus annectens. The sequence continues at coordinate 469,339,448 of NC_056747.1, forward strand.
CACACAAAACTACACTCCTCCCGAAAGCAGACACACACAACACCAGCAATCACAGAACATACACAATAGCAGGTGATGGTGCGATACAGTATCACAAGCAAAGGTCATATAGGTTCATAGGTTGTTACTAGGCTATCAGGCCTAGGGGCCTATACAAGCCTAGCCATAACAATTCCCTGGCTATTTCTTCCCACACTATTTACTTCCCTGGACCCCTGTCTAGCAGGGCGACTGACATGATCCTTGGGGTGAATTTCCTTTCTCCCATCCAATCGTCAAGGTTCCTTTTGAAGAAGACCAAAGAGGCACTCTGCTTGACATGTATGGGCAATCTATTCCAGAGTCTGGAGAGTCTCTGGGTCAGGAACCTATCCATCCAGCATGTTTTGTTTATTGTGATGACAAGGTTTAGATCCCTGGAGTGTGTGGCTCTAAGGGATTGGGATTTCTTTAAGTGTAACATGTCCAACAGCTCTGGGTTTGACATGGCCTTGTATGTTAAGCAGAGATCACCTCTGAGTAGATGATATGCGACAGGGTATAGCTGGAGTTTTTTAAGGCGGTTAGCATAGGGCATCTGCTTTAGGCCTGTGATTCTGTTAGTGAGGTATTTCTGCGGCCTTTCCAGTTGTTGCAGATGTCTTGAGAGGTACATACCAAACCGGGCGTTGTATTCTATAATGGGTCTAATGAAGGATGAGTACAGTGGGACAATGACCTCCTTTTTTCTGGATGAAAAGCCCTTAGTGATGAGGTGTGCCACATAGAAGGATTTCCTGACTGTTGTGGCGATGTGGTTATCAAAGGTGAGACCACTGTCCACTTGTGTCCCTAAGTCTCTTATCACACTTTCGGTGTTTAGTGTACTGCCACCTGTATGGTAATTCACGGGTACATGTTTTTTTCCCAAAGGGGATAACTATACATTTCTTGGCATTGAGCTTGAGCCCATGCAGGACATGTGTTGCTCAACAGCATGCAGTGTAAATATAGTCAGTCCTTGTTACTAACAGTATACATGGCTTTGATGCATGTGTTTTGTTATTAGGTCATGGCCCTCCCCTGGAACACAATGCATACATGGACACAACATTGCTGTGCAGGTATTCATAACCCTGTGATATACTGTGCACCATAACTCACAGGTGTACATACCATTGCTGGATGTGTGTCTGTGTGTTGGGTATCCAATGCTGATTACAGCTTCTGTGTCTTTAGCAAATAATTGTGGACACATTTTTAGCACATGCATGATGAGTATTCACACAACATCATCAGTGGTGCATGGATAATTGATGGAATACCATTCGGCCACATATCCAATGTATGGTACGTATGGTGAGTGTAGATCATATTGTGGACATGCCAGTCTCATACATGACATGGCATGCTAAAACACAACTGCATATTTAAATACTACACATACCCAATATGTGTCATATGACCTAGCCACTCAATAGCATCACAAGACATATATGTGTCAGTTGTGCAAATGGTGATTGGTATGCATACTGTTTAGAGGTGTATATGTGTGCACACATGCATCATTATGGTGTGTAGCAATGATAGCTATGTGTAGTACTGTGGTTACAATAACTGGATGGGGTATAGTACCATAGGCCATCATCATGAAGCATCAGGTGGTCACTCAAGGCTACAAATGTTTCACAAACCAGCACTAATCATGCTGTGCCGGAACTGTACTACCTTGGCTAAATTCACCATTTCACAACCAGTTGTTACGTGAGTTTGTAAGAAGGCCAATAAGGAGCATTCCCTGACATGAATGTGTAGTGTGTTACAAAGTGTTTAAATGCCTCAGGATAGGCCTCTACCCCTCAGGTATATTATGTGTAATGTCTGGATGAGATTTTGGATACTGGAGTGTGTCTTTACAGAGGATTTTGGAATCCTTTATGTGTAGCATGTTAAAATGCTCTGTATATGACATAGATGTGTATGTTATGTGCATGTTGAGTATCAACTGTGCCTATCCAATGGTCACTACAGTCTAGCCAAATTTGTTTGAGATGGTCTGGGTATTGCATGTGTTTGAGGCAGCTAATCACATTAGTGAGATGTGCGTGGTGTTACACCAAACATGCACAGCATGCATTATGGGTAGGTGTGTTACATGTGTACATGGCCTACACCTTAACTATGACATGCACTTTTTATTTACAATAATAAATGTAGAACACACTCACCAGCATCTGTCCGCTGCCTTGATGTCACTCCAGAGGGACCTACATAGAGATGAGACAGTTTGTCAGTGGCCACAACTGTGGCATTGCTACTATGTGTTTGCAGTCTTACAGTACAGCAACAGTTTACATTCACATGGCTACAGATAATGTTCCAAATGATCAATATTGCACAACAGGCTCCACATCTTTGAATGACACACTCCACATCTCACATATGCATGATCTACCAATACAGATAACAGTAGTCTACAGATATGCCATGTTACCTGCAAGTTCCATGTGTGCTTGCTGGGTGGCTCCAACCTCCTTCATGGTGTATGTATGCCGCTGTTGTTGGGCAGGTGCCACCAGGCTCATGAGCAGCTCCTCCACTCTGGTGAAGGGGGGATGGATATTAACACCACCTCCTGTTGCAAGCTGTTGTCTATGCACATCAGCGGCACGCTGAAGGACATGTCTGAGACGATCACTGCAGTGGTGGCGTACCTGCTCATATGTCCGGTTATGCAGACCTACTTCATTGACCCTGCGGACAACATTTTGCCACATTGCAGTACGCTCCTGCTGGTCCTGGCTGGTTCGTGAGAACATGAGACAGTAGTGCTGAATCATACTGCTAGTAATGATATCATCTTCAGCACTACTGTAACTCTGGTTCCTGTGGTGGGCCATGATCTCTGGAAGATATAAATACAAAAATATATCTGAGCAAGTCGCATGGCACATTTAACATTATACAGTACAGGTATCACTGAACTGTCATATATAGCAACCTATAAGCTAACCGAGAGTGAAACACTGTAACTGCCACTTATCACTGCTAACCCCACAACTACTTGAAAGTGCCTTGCTCAATCTCTATCTAATGAACCATGTTCTGCACAGCAACAAAATAAAATCACTATATAAGACTATACAAGAGTACCTGGCACACTGTATGCAACACGATGCACCACCTAGCCACAGCAGATATACATCAAGCTGATGTGAAAAGAAATATATCATCCATCACAATCAGTGTAAGGTCCAGTAAATGTATTACTATTATACCACACAACTTGTTAATGCCAAACCCGTGGCCAAAATATGTATGGGAATATAGGTCACATACTGCTGTAGTACACTATGAATGTTGCTAGATACGCAGTTATATGTATTACCACACATATGTCAAAGGACATGTTACTGACATACCCACACACACATCAGACATAATTACAGGACACAAAGGTATGACAACCCAGATAAGCTTTCACTGTGTACTATACAGTACTGTGTGTCCGTACTTACACAACCTTAATCTTGAGAAATGTAATCTGTAATGAATACAGGGACCACACAAAACAGTGGATGCAAGCAATGTGGTCATACACCATACTTTGCTGTACAGGCCCAGAGCTTCAATTAGTACTAGAGTACACACAGGATTTGCATTCAACATCTGTACCAATCAATAATCATAGATGTAGTGCTTTAGCCGCCAATAACACACCCTAGTTAAAACCAAGGGATTTAATCACACTGCATGCAATAGCACTTGTTCTGCCTAGCAACAGAATACACAGCTTTTGCTAGGATCAAAGCAAGGACCCATAATACCATAACATAAACAGTTTCCCACTAAGCTATCCCACAGATGCATATCTTTGACATATTCACAAACATATTGACCATCACAGTCAGTCAACAGTACAGAGAATCTATTGCAACTAGTAGATGTAGGTGTGTATTATGAGTATATATAAATATATGTATGTATATATAAATATATATGTATGTATATATACATATACACATCCATTTATCTACATATACATATATATGTAGGCACATATACATTTCACTTTTCATAGTGAGAATATCAATTATACAAAGGATGTAAGGTGTACAGTTTGTGTCTTTCGGCTTTTCCCTGGTTAGGGGTCGCCACAGCGGAACTCCGGTCCGCTAATGATTGGCAGTAGAGTTTTACGTGCTGGCTTGCCAGACCTAACGCACAACTTTCAACGAAGGAACACCCGTTCACGCATGTTGCCACACAGAAGACGCTCTAACTGAGAATCGAACGGGCAACATCTAACTGTAATGTAATAAAATTGGACAGTCTTGGGATTAGTACATTGAAGGTGTTAACAGCCCAGGTAGCTTTCGCAGGCCTTACTGGCTTCAACATTGCAAACTGAACAAACCACCCACAGTGTTTAACCACCACATGTCATATACCAGCACTGTATGCTGTCTTGTTTGTCACACACTAAAACCTACATACAAATATGCGCATACTAACCTTCACCAACATATATATCTCCCCCTTCGCAAACAGTTGCAATATGTCCCCTGCTCTATGCACATATACAGATGTGAATGTATATGACACATATATATTTGTCTGTATGTGTGTGGCATACACACACATGGTCCACACTGTTGTAAGTCCCTGGACCTCACAGCTGAACTGTTGGGCCGTTCAACACAAACAGGTGTCACATATGAACACAGACTAACATTGGGGGGGTATATATGGCAACAAATGCTAGATAAGCATACTAGACTGCTACATCAGTTGCCAATGCTAAGCTACACTTTAATATGACTATCATGCATGTGTTGTTCTGTCACACCCATGTTTATATAATGTCAGCTCTAATACCCCCCAACAGCCATTGGCCACACTACTGTACAGAACACAGATAACATGGATCAGATCTTTGACATTTAATGCTGAGCTACAAATTTCACAGGTATGTCCCACTGCCCACAGGTACACACAGTATTGTCCATAGCAGTAGTTAAGCAGAACATATATGCATAAAGAAGTACTGCTGCCACATATGAATGTTTCACATGTACCCGCGGTGGTAGTGATGCGGTAGCGTTGTCGCCTCACAGTAAGACGCTGTCCGGTTCGATTCTCAGCTAGAGCGTCTTCTGCGTGGAGACATGCCTGAATGGGCGTACCTTCGTTGAAGGTTGTGCGTCAGGCCTGGCAAGCCGGTACATAAAAATCAACTGCCAATTATTAGCGGACCGGAGTTCCACTGTGGCGACCCCTAACCTGGAAAAGCCGAAAGACACAAACAAACATTATGTAGACTATTCTTCAATAACATCTACTACATGCCAGTAAATACATATGTGTCACATACCTTTCCTTTGTATAATTTGGTAATATTTCTTTTTCCTTTTCTCTGTCTCTCTCTCTGTCAGTCTCTGCAATAGAGTGATTGAGTTTGTTGGCAGAGATTGCAGCCTGCTTTTGTAGGAATTTGCACATGAGCATGTGATGGCCTCTGCACCAATTAGTGGCCACCATTTGCTAATTGCATGCAGCCTGCTGTGTCGTAATTGCAGTAATCACTGTCATAGCAACCCAGTACTATAAATTGCTGACTCATGTAGGCGTTGTCCTTTCAGCTTTCCAAGATGGAGATCATCCTTGTTTGGTGTGGACATCATTGTTTAAGACAGAAGGTTGGTATAGTTCTTATATCAGAAGCCAGGGGTGTAGCCAGAGATTTACATTTTGTACTCAGACCTAATGTTGCTGCTTCCAGTAGCCACTTTTCAGTGTAGAAATGTACTCACCCCTCAAAATGCTACCCCAAGATACATGGAAAGGAATAATTTCTTTTCAACTGTTACAGTTAACTGCCATACAAATCTAGTTATAGAGATGTAGTCCTTTGGCACAAGAATTGTTTGTGAACTGCTATACTGTGAATATTCATTTACTCAGTTCTAAACAGTTTGTGCTTTTTTAGTGTTGACATTAGCACAAGCTGCTCAGGAAAAACTGGATACATTTTAGTACTGCGAGTATGCTTACCTACATCCTTGGTAGACACTGCACACACAGGTATATTCTACATTTGGGTAGGGTTGCAGAAGTACAGAGAGCGTAAGTAGAATTGTGTGGATTTTATCTTGCTGGACTTACAGGGTTGCTGTGTACATGTTAGTTTATTAAGGCAAGTAGTCTGTCTGTGTAACTCCCAACTGTGGACCTATCCACATGATAGCCAGAGAATAGCCTGTTATTTTTTGTCTGTTCACCACCCAGTTATTTTCAGCAATAGAGCAATGGCATTCTTACAGTTGGTTGCTACCAGTATATGGCTACATCCATTTGTATTTCAGTGTTTTATTCCTACATAAGGGTATGCTTCCGAAACTCCTTCCAAAGCTATTTGCAATGCGTAACAGCAGAAAGGCTAATATGCCTCTGTGTTTCTGCCTCTGCCAGACCTCTCAACCAATCAGGTACATATTTGAACAGACTCAGGGAAAAGTCAAGAAAAAGTCTGGGACAATCAGGGACACCTTTAAAGGGTTAGTGCCAGTAAGTTGAAACATTGAGAGAATCAGAGCATATGAATTAATACACCTTTTCTGAAGTAAAAGAAGTGTCTAACTCTTAATTATTGTCATTATTCATTAAGTGTAATTCACCACCTTTCTGGCCAATGTCAGTAGTTTTAGGAGAGATTCAGAGGGACAGAGCTAAAATTTGTGTCAAAATCAGGGGCATCCCTGAAAATTAGGGAGAGTTGGGAGGTATGGCCTCTGCCCTAAACAGATATGCCAGTGTTTGTCCTGCTGTGATATTGTGTGGGGTTGTAAAGTGATGGAGTAACATTATTTCCTGCTAGAATGGCTGCTTCTCTTATCACAGTCATGTAATGTAATCCCACAACAACTATTGGTCAGCATCCACAGAACAAGTTGTGTGGTATGGTATTCCTAATTTTCCTTTACATTCACTCATTCTGATGCATGATATAATTATTTAAGCACCAACTTGATGTATATCTACCGTGGCTTAGTGGTACTTCATGTTGTGTAGTGTGTGCAAGGTCTGAGGTTCGCGACTTATAAAGGTGTTTTATTTTGCTTCTGAGCAGAACAAAGGCCCTCACATACAGCGTGACTAAGGCACTTAAGCAGTTGTAAGCAGGTTTGCGCATTGCTTAGCCAAGCGCAAACCTGCTAACTACTGCTTAATAGTGCTTACTCCCGCTCACCCCCGCGCTAATTTCTTTGAAAGAAAAGAAAAATGGGGAGATAGGAAAGTGGTGAAAAAGGGGCACAAAGAGGAAATGACAGTATGGAAAATAGGTCAGGATGTGCAGGATGGGTGTAGGGAAGGTCCATAGCTACCCATTTCTTCAACAGCAACAGCTGTGCATATGCAATAAATTTGGAAGTAGATATGAACCCTTCAACCCGTGAGAGAGGGGTGAGGACAACAAAGTATGTTGTAATGCCAATTAAATAACATTTCATGTGTCCAGTGGACATGTGTGCAAAATGGGCAGCTATGTATGGGGCGTAATTTTTTTTTGGGAACAGATTGCCCTTTTTTTTTTTCAGGTGAGAGTGGAATGTGGGGTAGGGGAAGTAGGTATATTTGGGGAGGTAGGTTGGGGAGGTAAACAGACAAGACAAACAAGACTCATACAGGGGCGGTATATGACACATGTGATGGGTGAACACCTTTCACGGGGAGGGATGTTTGGAAATCGCAAGCCCATGAGCCCCCAGATGGAAACAGTGGGACTGAGGTCCCCACCCATGGGCAGTCACCACTGCACCTTCACGGCCCAGAGGGTGGCTGTGCTGGGGGCTGTGTAGGAGGGGCAGGCTGACCCGGGAGTTGCGCCACTCTGGCCTCAAGCTGGTGTAGAGGTTCTGCAACAGAACGTTCAATCTCTCTGCACCACAGCCCGGACCGTTCAAAGGGTGATTGGTGCTCCTCCTCCCACTCTTGCATGGGGGGGCCAAGCCCCATCCCCTGCAGCACTTCCACCCGAAGGTGGCACAGGGCCAGTGGAGGAGGAGGTCCCAGGCTGGGTACCAGATCTGCTGGTGCCAGGTGCCATGGCCAGCTGAGGTGGGTCCGCTGGGACCGGCCTTCCCATACAAACTATGTTTTGGAGAGTTTAATAAAGATATGGGTTAGTAACAGTCAACAGCATTCCCAATTAGTTATAACAGCATGCAGAAGTATTCCCATTAAACCAACACACCAGAATTTCAACAGTTGAAAAGCAAACATAACACATGCATTTATAGAACATTAGTGGACATTACAACAGCATGCAGGTTGAATTGATAGCAACAGGTCACCAGTATTGTGCTATTTTAACAGGGCACATGCATAGAAATAAATGCAAATATTTATAAACCAATAGGACATATGTCCCAACAAATGTTTTGAGATTAGACATACCGATTGAGGTGTGGAATTGCATTTTTTTTATGCACATACAGTAGGGTGGGAAAAGATAGCTCAATTAACAACTTATATATCCTTCTAGTTTTCACTACATTCCTATTAACTGCAGTTATATGTCCCTTACATGTATTGTTACACTACCCAATGTCCTTATATTGTGCAATTGGATTTTGCTAGATCACTATATACATAAGCTGTATCTTACATACAAACTGTCCAAGATGCAGATGTTACTGCAACATATTTTGAGAGTTGTTCACACACACTACTGCTAAGATGGTACACTGACAGATCTACTTTCATATAATTATCTAGATATGTTCAGGTGAAAGTATCAGTTATATGTTAACAGCTCCCTACATTTCTGGCAGTACACTGACATTTCTGGGGAACACAGTACCAAGCTACTCATGTGTCAGATTAACCTATACATGCTGGCCATGAACCAACAGTTGAGGGCTGTACATATGCATACAAGTTACTGGCACTCCCTTCATCCATGTTATACGAACCTACCCAAGTGTGGATTGACACTGCTTAATACAACACTACTATTTGTAGAATGCAACAGTACAACAACATATCAAAGAAAATGACAAAGACGCACTCCATGAATCATACATTTATTAAAGGTTTATTACACCTTTATTTATTGGGTTAAAAGAGTTTTTGAAGGCTCTCTCATTTATTTTATATAACAGTACATGCAGAATAATTACTAACCTGCCTCATGACGCAGCCTTTGTAGCCTATCTTCATGGGCTTGCTGGTTCATAGCCCGGACACCTGCAGCTGTGAAGTAAATGCAGTGATATTGAGACATACCTATCCATAGTATAGACAAGCATAGCAATTGTTAACTACTTAATACAATGGCTACTTACTCAGTACTGGGGCATGAGGCATTGTACGGGATTCCTGGATCCACTGGTCCAGATGATCCTCCCTACGTCACTTCAGGTCAGAATAATGGTGCCTGACCTGCTCACCAGTCCGAGGACCACCACTGGCACTGGTGAGATCACGGGCAAGACTGTTCCAGGTCTCCGTTTTATATTGGGTACCCTGGTACTGGCCCCACAGGAGTCTTTTCTCATGATTGTGGACAAGGAACCAAACCATTACTTTGGACTCCTGGATGCCCCAGCCTTGTGCTCTAAATTGAGTGCCTTCTCCAACACCAGCCATGCTGACTGCAGAAGGAAGCTACAACCAGTTATAGCAAGTATTCCCACCTGTGGAGCTTAGATATGCCTCATTTTACACACTTATTTGTGATTGGCCAGTTTGGGAGGAAAATGATTGTCTGTGGGACCTGGGTATTTAAGCTCCTATGCAGAGGAGGAAAAATGTCCATGAATAAAATACCCTAGGGAAGCCAAGAACAAATGGATGACCAGGTAGGCTGCCTTAATAAAGGTATGGTGGGATGTCGGTGAAGAAACTGGGCTACCGGTAAAGCCTTGAGAAAGGCTGTGCATACCCGAGCGCTTGTGGTTGAAGGCTGAGTGAGAGGAACCGCTAGTGCAGCAGCTAGAAATCAAAGATGAAACACACAGAAAAAACAGGCAAAACAACGTAAATGTGGCTCGGCTAAGGAACTCTGCTCGCCATGGTGGCAAAAAATCAACATGGTTGAAGTGTAGATTCTAGAAGGTCGTACTTTATTGAAGTAAAACGTGCCAGAAGTACAATCACCATCGAAGCGTAGTTCCTTAATGGAAAGAGTGATCCTGAGGATATCCTTTCATAAGAGTACCTGGGGGTGTGTCAGTGGGGGCCAATCAAGTGTGGGTGAAAAAACCTTTATTGTGATTAGGCACAACAACTTGACATCACACCTTACAATCTGGTAGGTTAGATACCTTGACCCAGCTCATACTTGGTTAGTAGAATCACTTGAAACCTACAGTAGTGAAGTTTGGAGATTAGCTAAAATTAGCTAAAAAAATTTAGTTTTCTAAAAATAGACTTGCTGGAAAAAATCAACCCTTGCTGGTAAAATAAATTGTTAGGCTACACTTTTCAAAATCTTCGTCAGGATGGTGGATGACCTAAAAGAGCATAATAAGCAAAGCCGAGCGTACTAGAGAAATAGCAACAACATGTATGTCAAATAACATGTATGTAAAATAAGAAACAGGCTAGAAAACCAAAAAATAAGAACCAGGCTAGATATGGAAAAAATATGATACAGAAATTAAAAAGAGAAACAAAATAGCGAAAAATTCTTAAATAATGGATATCAGTAGAAACTAATGTATTAAGATGTGGAACTGAACGAAGGCTGTTAATTAAAAAACAATCTTAAAAATGCACTGATATGTAACCTGAAAAGCTAGAAAGACACTAAAAAAACAGTAATACTGAACCATTGTAGAAAACATGAAAGACAAAAAAATATATTAATGAACCATTGACCAAAAACGAATGAGTCTGAATTTGCCAGGGGAAGTCTCAGACCGTGGGCTGGAGGTAGATTGGTGAGATCAAAACTGGCTGTCGCACAAAAGGTAACATGAAAGATAACATTGATTGGCCAGTTTTGGAAAAACTCAGCTGTAAGGCACGCCTGCTTAGCTGATGTTGGCAATGTTTAAAATTCCTTTGATAGATATGTGTCTGTTGAAAGTGCATGTTTGTGAAATGCTGTCATGGCTTAGTTGTTAAGTACTGTGACTATAGTGCACAGTATCCTGAGTTTGAGCCCTGTCACTGCTTTTTATTTTCCTGCTGGGCAGACCTGACTGGTTAAGGTACAGTAAAGGAGGTGTGAGTGTGTTTAACCGACTTTGCTCAACTTTGCCCGACTTTGCCTAATGTTGCTCAACGTTGCCCGATGTTGCGCTGGTTAGTGCAGTGCACAGCTATGGGCAAATACGTTGTGGTTGCGCTGGTTAGAGCGGTGCGCAGCTTCACGCAATTGTATTTAAATATGCTCAATAATGGTAAAATGTGCTTAGCAGTGCTTTATATTTCTTAAAATATGGTACTCATGCCTCAGAATGCATAACCATTTCACCTTCATATATATATATATATATAATTTGTTCACTACTACATTTAACATTTCAATGCTTTTTACAAAACTTATACATAAAAAAATGTCAGGAAATATTTTTGTATACAGATTTCCCACAGAAAATGGAACGTGCAGTAGTGGGACTCGAACCAGGAATGCCTCTTCTTTGTACGAAGGCTCTAACCACTACGCTATCACTATTTTGCTTAATTTGCATATATTTTTCATATTATCCTCTTCTGGTGTCTAAGCTGCTAACTGTAGCTAAGCAATGGGCAAACCCGCGCAAATACGGGCAGCTATATCGGAAGAAAAAAAAATTATTTTTATTTTTAGTTTTGTCAGTTTAACATATGGGGGAGTGTAGTGTTACATTGTGCACATGTGAGCGGACTCGCTCATGTAACTCGAAATTGTGGCGTTTCTTCATTGCAGGGGCGTGGATCTTTGGACTGCTCAGCAGTCCGACATGCCCTACATTCGTCCACGCTTGAGTTGAGGCAGCGCACCCTCATTAATATGCATGGCGCACTGCCATCTTACTCTTACACTGGCACTTCCGTGTAAGACTGATCTAGTCTTACATGGAAGATTAGTAAATCCGGGGGAAAAAGTCTATAAAGTTAGGAGATAAGCAAATCAGTTGTACATGAATCCAGCAGCTGCAAGTGACATGTTATGTATGTGACCATATAGAAGCAGATGTAGTCTTACTGATAAATTGTTGTAGTGCATTTGGAGACCAGCCACAGTTTAATGTTTTATATTCAGAAGTTATATAGTGAAGTAAATAAAATCACACCATAAAAATGATTACATCTTTTGTGCATTTTCCATTTTTCCTGTATATTTCTGTGTGTAATTACAAAAATGAAAATGTAATTACGACCAAACGGGGTCACTGGAAAGTTGCTCTGATTGTTCATTTGATTTGTGGCTTCCATTGGGAATCTTTTTATAATTGCAAGTAACAGGGTGCCTTTTCAAAAGCAGTTTCCAACCAAGGCATATACCCAGTGGATATATTTAATTAAGAGAAAATGGAATTTAAGTTACAAAAAAATGTCCTGAAGAAGCTTATAATTTTATTATGTAGTGGCAGACTTCAGAGAATCTGTTATTGATTCCATTACTGGATGTAAATAGCTAGCACATGCAGGCATACTATGAATAAAAGTAATTTATCTGTTCTGGGCTGGTAGTTCTGTTCTGTTTCCACATTATGGATTAAATCAAAACTACTTTCAGAAAGCTGAAGTTATATTTTTGTTCCTGTAGACAGTGCATTATTTTTCCTTTTAGGAAATATGTCAGCAAAGCTGCATACATGAACATACCTTGCATTTCTGGCTTGTAGCCGACAGATTTATTATGCATTTGTCTTGCAATCACTTTGCAAATTTTTGTTTTTTTTAGCTGTCTGACATTTCAGGCCCGAGTCCCCCCAGCATTCTTTTCTTTGGAATATTTAGTAATATTCACTATCTGCAGCTGCAGCCTACCTTTGTTATCAGGTTATTTGATGCTGCAGTTAGATCATTGTTAAATACTAGATTGTCTTAGTTATTGCAGGTACTGTGATGAAGTTCTGCATCCTCGGGTGAAGCACTTGACACATCCAAGTGAATGCTTCTCCTTCCCTTTCTCATGTGACGGCAGACAAAACACCCCATTGCACTTGAGAATTATGTTAACAACCAGTTTCAAAGAAAAATGCTCTTGATTTTTTTCATCCGTATTTTATGTGCAACATAATGTAATAACAGTAATCTCAGAAATGTCAAATAATGTATGTAACAAATTATAGAGAGAGTACAAAGAACAAAAAAACTTATGTAAGGTTTTTAAAGTTGCATTGTGACATATAATAGCATGCCTGGCATTCATTCTTAATTTGATGCAAGTTAAAAGTGTTGTTCGTATAGCTCAAAAAGACATTCTTTTCTGGTACAGTTACAGGCTGAGTATCTGCTAAATGGGCTAGGCAGCATCCTCATTTCCTAACTGGGCGGGACCCTACTGTCAGCAGTAGTCTCTTGTCCCCTGGCAGTGTCTGTTTCATCCACTGGGCCCACTTCCTAACAACCCTGTTTTTTTCATTGCACCCACTGTTACTAACTAAAAATCACATATTTTATTCATTAATTCCACCACTGTTTCAATTCTTGGGGGAATCTTTAGCCGTCAAGTTTCTGTTCACTTTTCTCCTAGCCATTAAAAGGCACAGAAAAAAAATAAAGAATACCCCTGTAGGTTTAGTGATCCCTCTTCTTCCCTGAGTTCTCCCAAACTTGCTCTTTTAAGATGTATAGCTGCTGTTTAAATTTTAGTAGCTTGGGACAATCCTAGAAAACATGTATCCATACACCTACCCTATTATCCTTGCACCTCCAGCAGTTGGGTAGTGTTCCCTGAAATGTTCTCACCAGTGTAACTGGTGTATAAAAATATTAAAAGGATAATTCCATCCAAAAATCTATATATTCTGGATTTTGTAAGCTATCCTGTTGACAGGGGCAACTTGTTCCAGTGTTCCTGGGGATTCTACAGGGAGATCCCTTTCCCAGTTAACTCTGTACTTGTTTATTGTCTCCATGTTGTTTTCTGTTAACATATTGTATGTCATTGATATCAGCCTTTTTCTTGGTGAAAACCTGCCTCTTGCAAACGTCGACCACTGAAACCAGAGGTGGCCTTTCCCCTACATCCTGCTGTGTTAACTTAATTTGTACATGTTCTTCGTGTTTCAGTGTTGCAGTCATCACACTTGGGTTATCTGCCTGCAGGTAGCCCTCAGTTGGCCCGAATACTAGAGTCTTGGGATTTCTGCGTCGGATGCTGTCACTTCTTCCATGACATCAGGTCGTCAGGGGTATAAAACATGCAGTTGATGCTATTACATCAGCCTTTCTTAACGAGTGGAGCCCGAAGCAGAAGCAGCTCGCAAGTGCCGGTTGGCCGACTCCTGAAATTTTCGTTTTTCGAGTTTCAGACCTGAAATCTTCTAAAAGATAAGTACCCCATTGGGGATCCTTTTTTTCTTGCTCTAACCGATGTCAGAAAAAATTAATAATTGTCTTGCCATTGGAAAGCAAATACCTCACAGAGATTTTCATTCTTAGTGCGTCACCTGTTTAGGCCCAGACCACGACGTTTCTCACTGTCGGTTTTGTGCCCTGTTCAATGCCCGAACTATTCGTTGGGCTATTTTTGTCACTAAATTCTTTTGCTCTCATTCTCCGTATTCAGCCATCCGACTACCGATCTTCCAAAAAAGCGTAAGGATAAAGATAGAGACAGACCGCATAGGCCCAAAACTGCCGACAACGCTTCCGCTAAGCTAGTCGCCAGTCTGCCGGTACTCAGTGAGACGCTTTTGCAGCCCCTGATACTTGCTTCTGCAGATTCGCAAACCTCTACTGAGACCCATTCGGAGTCCGGTATGTAGCGAAATGCTTCTTCGACTATGGAACCTGTGGATGTCTCTACCTTGGATGGGTCTGAAGCCGCTGTGCAGGCACCGGCTTCTGAGGGTGTATTCAGGCCTTCTAATGTTCATATTAAACCAACTACTTCATTTCAAACCAAAAATACAGAATTTCTCAGGCCCAGAGTTCAAACTATGCCTGGGAAACCGACAACCAAAGCGCATTCTCAGGCCCCCTTGCCACAGAAACAAATGCTTAGAATGGCTGATGACCTTATTACTTTAATTAGGGGAAGCCAGCCTTCCCCCTCCAAAAGACCAAGAACTGATTTTCCTTCTGATTCTTCAGATCATGAGTCCAATGACTCTGATCCTTCTGATTACCAGGACATACCTTTATCTCCCTATGAGGATTCTGATGCAGAGGATTCCATTCCTTCTGCTTCCCCACCAGAGGATTTTTCTTTTGGTGAAACTTTGCATACTCTCAGGGAACATTTCCGCTGGGAGTGCCAGGACTATGCACAGTCCAAAAAGAGACTCAGGGGATTTTTAAACTTGCCTCAGCACAGGCCTCTAGCTATCCCTCCTGTTCTGGAAATTGTAGATGATATCTTCATGGAATCCAGTCTTACCCCTGATATGTTGTAGTACCTCTCTGGTTTCCTGGGAGCTGGTGGCAGAGTACCTGACTCTCTCAAATTCTTATTTAAGAATCCTACTACGGATCCAGAGACCATTTCCCAGGGAACAAAAGGCATTAAGGCTACTACAGCCAAAAACCCTACCCCTTCGGACAGGGATTCTAGGGCTTTAGACAGATGGGGTAAGAAGGTATATACCTCTGCTACTCTTGTCATCAGGGCTTTAGATTGCCAGTTTCACATGTTAAAGTATCTACAACATATCATGGAACTAATTAAACAGAAAATGATGTTGATTCCTGATTGTGCAGAACATAAAGATGTACAAGAGTTAATGCATTCTGCTAACCAAGTTGGATAACATACTTTGCAATGTGGTTTTAATGCCTTTAGAAGCATCTTACAGGGCTGCTGTCACTGGGTCTGTTCTTAGAAGGCATGCTTGGCTTAAGGAAGAAATCTTGCCAGACCATGTCAAAGCAAAATTGCTAGATGCTCCATTAAACCATGAATGTCTGTTTGGCACTAAAGCAGAAGAAGTCCTCAAAAAGATGGAGGAAAAAGCTAAATCTATGCAAACTGTTAAAGATTTCCTACAGGTACAGACATCTAGATTCAGTAGGCATTGACCTTCTAAAAACTAGTCTTTTCCAGTCCCTCCCAGACCTTTTCAATCCAAACCAAGGGGCAGCAGACCACCAAGACTACAGTCTCAGGGTATACACAGATCTAAACAATGGAGTGCTCCCACCTCAAAAACAGGGAGTAGTAAGCCATCATCCTATAGAAAAAGTTCACAATGACTTGTCCTTCATGCTTTTAAGCCTTGCACTCTTAGGAGGAAAACTAGCCCTGCACGCAAAAAACTGGGAGTACATTACCCAGGACTGATGGTTCTTGAACATTGTATCCCAAGGATACAGATTCTACTTCCACTCACTGCCAACCCCAAGCAGATGACCAGACCTCCCCCCAAACCAGTGGGCAGAGGCCCAAAAGCAAGTACTTTCTCTTCTCAGTATCAAGGCAATTCAACCTGTCCCAGCAGAGCACAGGGGACAAGGTTTTTACTCCAGATTGTTTCTGGTACCCAGAAAAGAAAACTCTTGGTGCCCTGTCCTGGATCTGTCTGTTCTCAACACCTTCCTGGTGGTTCCAAGATTCAAAATGGTTACTCTCCAACAGCTGCTTCCTATGCTAGCGAAGGACTCCTGGCTAACCACCCTAGACTTAAAAGTAGCTTATCTGCATATCCTCATACGGGAATCTTGCAGGAAATATCTATGTTTTAGAGCAGACTGTATGGACTATCAGTTCTCTGCACTTCCCTTTGGCTTATCTACTGCACTCAGGGTATTCACAAAATGCCTAGCTTCAACCATTGCATATTGCAGGAAGAAAAAATATCAAATTTACCCATACTCGGACGATTGCCTGATTCGGGTGGACAATCAGGTATTGCTACTTCAGCACTTGACATTTGTAAAGAGACTTCTAACTTCACTGGAATTTACCATGAGCCAAAATAAATCACATCTGGTACCCAGCCAAAAGATTGTATTCCTGTGAGCAAGCTTAAACACAGCTTCCCAGAAGGCATTCCTCACTCCAGAAAAACAGATTTATTTGACAAACTACTTCAATCTACTGGCCACCCAAACCCAGCTATCTGCAAGAAAAATACTGTAAGCCCTAGGGTTCATGCCCTCTTGCATTCTACTAATTCCATATGCAAGACTGCATATGAGGAAACTTCAGTGGTACTTAAAAAGTCTCTGGTGTCAACATTCTCAGGACCTGGAAACAATGATTCCTATCTTTCCATGCCCAAGGACAGAGTTCCTTTGGTGGGCAGAGGCCTGCTACCACAACAAGGGACTCCCTTTCACTCAACCCCCTGCCGCACAAACCTTAACAACAGATGCATCAGACTGCATGGGGGGCTCACATGGCAGGAAAATGCATTCAAGGCAAATGGAGCCCAAAACAAATGCACGTGCATATCAATCAAAAAAAATGTTAGCTGTACAGAATGCACTGACAGCCTTCAAATACCTTATTTTTCCAGGGCAACTATTGATAAAGACAGACAACACCACAGTTATGTGGTACATAAACAAGCAGGGGGGAACCAATTCCTACCCACTCTGCAGGTTAGCTGTGGCTCTGTGGAACACAGCCTTGAGCAATCAAGTGCACCTGCAAGTTCAATTCCTGACAGGCAAACTAAATTCACTGGCAGACGACAAGCAGAAATCTGATGGACCCACACGAGTGGAAACTGGAACCCAAATCATTCAAGCTTCTGATCCACAGGTGGGGGGCACCAGAGGCAGACCTCTTTGCTTCTTCGCCGAACTATCAATTTAGCAAATATTGCACCAGAACTCCCCACAGCCAAGCGTGTAAAGTGGATGCCCTGTCCTTTTCATGGGAAAACCTCTCAATCTTTGCCTTTCCCCCTCTGCCCCTCATCTCGAGGGTTCTACTAAAGATCAGACAGGACAAGAAAAGGACAGTCCTGATTGTACCAGACTGGCCACGTCAGCACTGGTACCCACTTTTGCACAGTCTGACAGTAGTGCCACCATGGCACCTGCCTCAGACTCCTTCCCTGCTGTCCCAGCAGGAGGGCCAGATTTTGCATCCTCAGCTGCAAACCCTGAACCTAGCAGCCTGGCTCATCCCCTGAACACATCACCAGCAACCCTCAGTAAACAGGTGCTGGATATTATCCGTGAGGCAAGGAGGCCTAGTACTAGGAAATCCTATTCAGAAAAGTGGAAAAGATACTGTTTTTGGAGCCAGTCTCAAGAAATGGGCACAACCGTGCCCATCATACCTCAAATACTAAATTACCTAACAGAACTGCTCCACAAAGGCCTATCCTTCTCTTCAATTAAGATTCATGCCTCTGCCATCTCAGCTCATTACAATACTGAGCTACTCCTCTTCTCTCACCCTTTAGTCAAACAGTTCCTGAGAGGAGCCAAAAATTTAAGACCCCCTTCAGGAGAGCTCCCACTCCAGCCTAGGACCTTAACTTTGTACTGGAGAAGCTTATGCTTCCTCCCTTTGAACCTGCAGCTACAACAGAGTTAAAAATTCCTCTCTTGGAAAACAGCCTTATTTCTAGCCATCACTTCAGCAAGAAGAGTGTCTGAATTGCAGGCCCTTATGGCCGTGGAACCCTTCATTATCTTCCATGCGGACAGGGTATCCCTCAGGACTAACTCATCATTTATGCCCAAGGTGGTATCTAGTGTGGCTTTAAACCAATCCATTCATTTGCCAACCTTTTTCCTTAATCCTCAGAATAAAGGGGAAAGGATCCTGCACTCCCAGGACGTGCACAGGCAGCTTAGGTTCTACCTGGACAGGGCTAAACCTTTCAGAAAATCTGACCAGCTGCTAGTCAACTTTGCTACAGGGGCAGAGGGCAAGGCCATTTCAAAGCAAACCATTTCTAAATGGATAACACACTGCATCCATTTCTGCTATAAACACCATGGAAAACCTACCCCACATAGGATCAGAACTCATTCCACTAGGGCTACCTCAACCTCTACAGCATTTCTCAGGGGAGTCCCTACCAGGGACATCCTGGAAGCTGAAACCTGGAGTTCTCTACACACCTTCACCAAGCATTACTACTTACCTATCCTTTCTAAATCCAGAGCTGGATTTGCCACAGCAGTCTTACAAGGCCTGCTAGCCAGCCCTAATGCTTCCTGACTGCCTCCACCCTTCCTCAGCTTTGGGAATCAACCCAAGTGTGATGACTGCAACAGTGAAACACGAAGAACATAGTACTGTTGTGTGCACTTACCATAAATGTAGATGTTCAAGTGTATTCACTGTTGCAGTCCTGGTTACCCTCCCTCCAGCCCCCTGACTTCTCTATACTTTCTACCTATCCTTTTTTTTTTTTTTTTGCCATATCTTATAACAATGGTATTTACTTATTACTAAGGGTGTTCCACACTATGTAATTGCTTCCTATTTTGGGGGCAACTGACGTCTGGGGCAAGAAAAACTGATGTAATGGCATTGGCTGGATGTTTTATACCCCTGACGACCTGACGTCATGGAAGAAGCGACAACATCCGACGCAGAAATCCTAAGACTGTGGTATTCGGGCCAACTGAGGGCTACCTGCAGGCAGATAACCCATGTGTGATGGCTGCAACAGTGCATACACTCTAACATTTACATTTATGGTAAGTGTACACAACTGTACATTCTAGGCCTTTCAGCTCCATGTATAATTCTTTTATATGCAACATTCCTAAACCTGTTTTGAAATTCATCTTCTGTGTACAAATTGTTGCTTGTGTGAAGGTCTTCCCAGCATTTGGGCCCTAGAGGTTTCTTCAACCATAGCTTAACTGTATTTGAATAGTGCCCCACTCTGGTAATAAGCTTAAGGGCTGTAGCTCATTCAGCCATTCCAGTGCCTCAATTTCTTCCAAAGTTCTTTTAATCCCATCCTAAGAGGTCTGAAAACTTTTCTTTCTAATTCCCTTTGACTCAGTACTAACTTTCTTCACAGGCCCCATATTCCATTGCAATAATACAGGTATAAATATTCCATCTAGCATTGTAGTCTTGGTGTAACCGTTTATACCAGAGACTGAGCAATAGAGGCATTTACATATGCTTTGAAATTAGGTGCTGCCATTCTCCCGCCCCTACCCTGAACTGTGCAGGGTAAATCCATCTTGTTTTAGTACTCATCTGTCTACAGTGTGTAACCACATGGAAGAAAGCTCATCTTTTTTTCAGCAGCAAAATCATAATCACATAATACTCTGCTGTCAATGATCTTAATAATCTTCCCAGGTTTCTTTAAGAATTTATTTTAAATTGTGTTTACATTTCTGAACCTATATTACTCTCTTTGATACTTAGGACAGTATTCTGTATAGTCACTTCATATCGTGTGTGGTGGTGGTAATACATTTGTGCAATACAAAATGTTGTACTTTAGATAGTTGTCCTTTAGTTATTCTTATTTCATTTACATCTTCTTGCCAAGATACTGACACTGTCTCTTAATAACCTCTTAAAGAGTTTCACAACATGCAATAGGACAGGATGTCCCCCAAAACTCCTGGCACTGACAGACTCTGGCAAAGTAATCCATAAAGTGTTTTTCTTCCAAATAAACTTTTTTTTTTTTTTTTTTGCTTTTTCGAGAATTGTTAAGCAGTATTAATTTTATATAGCTAGTAAAGCATGTAAACAATGTTAGAATAAAACAATAAACTATTATAATCAAGAAAAAAACAGCCTTGTGAATAAAGGCTTCTGCATATCTAAAACAAGTCTTATCACATCATAGATGAAAGTGCTTAACAGTAAAACACTGCATGTGGTTCCTGAGTGTGCAGATTTTTGTATTACTTTTGAGTATTTGCCAGTTTTTGATTAACATGTTTACTTGTGCTAGAGGTGACAATCATTTATCTTTTCAGGCACTGAAAGTGAATTCTTGGGTCTTAGAAGTCCTTTATTATTGTATTACAATGTATTTTGATTCTGGCTAATTTGTTTATTATTATTTATTAATTTAATTTAATTTGATTTTGCTCTAGCTGCAGTAAAGCCTTTTGCTACCTGATTCGAGAAATTTATAGCAGCAAAAGGTGTAGATAGCAGAATGCTTACCAGTTTAATTTCTCTGGGGTTTCTAATAGCATGATGGGAATACTTATTCAGTAGGAGTTATGGTTTGTTAAATAAGCAGAGGGAAGGCTTAGTGGCTTAGTTAATGTTGTACTCTAAAAAGAACAATGTGTGATTGATTCTCTAATACATTTTGTGGTGACTTTAAATTTTCAAAAAAAAAGACTGTGTAAGTGTCTAAGATATAAAATATATTTTCTGTCTGTGATGGTCCTTTGACAGATTTTTCACCACATATGAAGCCTAACTACAAATGTTTTCTGCCTATGACAGTCATTTGATAAATATAGCATACATGAAACGTTAACTCATAAAGGAACCAGAGAAACTACTTGAGAACCTGAGAAGTGCAACTGACAATTTAGGTACTTTTCTGAATTGTAATTTCTTGCAATAATCTAAAGAAAATGAACAATAGATCTTGAGGAATTGTCGAATATAGGGCATAATGACAGAGTATTTGCATCATAAATCAGTTGTACTGGTATCCAAAATGCTCCAAAGACGACAAAGGTCAGTACAGAAAATTTGCAAAGCAACAGTCGTACTGAAAAAAGGCAGTAAGCGACTTGATAGTGACTATAACAAATGGATAAATTACAGGACTGCACAAGTGGAAATCCTTCCAAGGATGTTGATCAGGAGCTTATTATAGGATAGATGATGTAAGCAAGTTCAATATATAAAACAACAAGGATAGTCAAAGAACTAAACTAGACAAACTGGAAAGATGCTACAGAAAAAATAGAAAGAACACTTTTGGCAAGCATGATGAATAAGCTTTCTTCCACTTTATTTGCTGGACTAGATCAACAGGCAGCTGAAAAAACTGTGCAGGAATTTACATCTGATGCAACTTACAGAGAGAGGAAATGATGTAAAAATCATGTCATACATGTGTGTGTATAAAAATAAAAATAAAAATAAAAATAAAACATTATGAACTTAATGTCATAATTATAACTTGTCACAAATCTGTCAATGATTTAAAAATACTTCATTAAAAACCATATTTGTTTCTTATTTTTTTGTTTTTTTATTTTATTTACAAGCTACATATAACTTTTTATTTATTTATTGTAGTGTATTACTTATATATATTTTTATTTTGTTGATGATGAAATGTCACTCTGATACTAATGAGAACCAAAACTAAATGTTCCATCATTATGGGGGTGAAATAATTCATTGACTAATGAAACCCAGTATGACGGAACAAAATCCGTCACTTGGACTCATGTTATCACTGCAAAAAAATAGATGATCTCATCAAGGCCCCTGTCACAATTCACAAAGGGGATCTCAATAACAAGTTAGAGCAGAAAGAGTCTATATGGCAGTTATGTTTAGGGGCGGATGGACCCCCTGGACTCAATGAGGGGATAAATATCAAATGTTTTCTTAACAACAGAAATTAATAACAGTTCATATCAACGATTCTTATTTGATGGTATGTAGTAAGACTTGCACCATAGTAACTTGTCCTCCAAAATCAAAAATCAGAGATGATGGAAAAGCATTAATTAGTGAATGTATGTAGACATAAAGTATATGATGGAATTTGCCATGGGTACTAATGGTCTGAAGAACAGGCAATAAGTAATATGGAGTTAGTTTGGAAAAAGCAGATGTGGGCAGGATAATGACAATATGTAGTATGGTTTTAAGAGATGTTATTTTGAATTATAAAAATCTTAAGTAATAAAAATATACATATTTACTTGGTGTGCTTTTAAAAGAGTTAGGATATGCTCCTGAGTAAGACTCACTTATACAGTAATGCTAACTTTAATTTAAGTCAATCTAAGGCCACGATTTTGCAAGAGGAAGAAAACTAGAAAAGGCACAACAAGAATAGCGAAAAAATATCAAAATGATAAACACTGAAAAATACAACACAAAATTAATTTAATAAGTGCTTTGATCTCGGTTAAGTACAGACTTTCTTAGATCTTGCAAGGAAAGTCAGTATTACAATCAATTAATTACAGTTGCTTTTTAGGGCATATCAGTCTGTGGTTTATCACTGTGAATGTTCCACAAACACACACGGCCCTTATTGGTATATGGGGGCGCTACTTCACCAGTAGTTTGTACTGACCTGGCTAGTTTTTTGCCACTTTTCTAGATAGACTCTGAAACTATGCCCCCACCATCTGCCCTTGAGTGCACCTAGAAAAACAAAAATAAAACTAAAAAATGCCACAGGCTATTGCTTTTTGGCTCTGCACTAGCATTAGCCAAGAGCAGGCTGCCAGACAACTTACCTTCTTTTACCTCCAGGCCCCCTAGTGTGGTGTTGGTACCACAACTGTGCATGACACGAGGGTCAGACATAGGTTCATAGGTAGGTACTAGGCTATCGGCCCCAGGGCTTATATAAGCCTAGCAATAAAGATTGCCCGGCTTTAGCCACCCAAAAATGTATTTATTTGTGCCCCTGTCGAGTAGAGCCACAGAAGTGATCCCAGGGGTAAATTTCCTATTTCTCATCCAGTTGTCCAGATTTTTCTTAAACAGGGCCAATGAGGTGCTCTGTTTAACATGAATGGGCAGCTTGTTCCAGAGTATGGGAAGTGTCTGGGACAGGAACCTATCCCTCCAGCAAGTTCTGTTTATTGTGGTGACAAGGTTAAGGTTCCTGGAGCATGTGGCCCGAAGGGATTGAGATTTTTCTAAGTGTAGCGTGTCTAACAGCCCTGGGCTTGACATGGCTTTGTATGTTAGGCAGAGATCACCTCCAAGTAGGCGATATGCGATGGAGTAGAGCTGGAGTTTCTTAAGACGGTCTGCATAGGGCATCTACTTGAGGCTGGTGATCCTCTTTGTGAGGTATTTCTGCGGTCTTTCCAGTTGCTGCAAATGTCTTGTGAGGCACATCCCAAACATGGCATTGTACTCTATAATAGGTCTAATGAGGGCTGAGTAGAGGGGTACAATGACCTCATTTTTTCTGGATGAGAAACCTTTTGTGATGAGGTATGCTACATAGAAGGACTTCCTGACCGCAGTGGCTATGTGGTTATCAAAGGAGAGACTACTGTCTACTTGTGTCCCTAGGTCTCCTATCGCACTTTTGGTGTTGAGTGGACTACTGCCTATGTGATAGTTCATTGGCACAAGGTTTTTCCCAAAGGGGATGACTATGCATTTTGTGGCATTGAGCTTAAGGCCGTGGCTTTGACACCAGGCATCTGTCTCAGCGAGGCCCTTTTGTAGAACGTCTACATCCTTAGGGGATACAATAATGGCTCCCAGTTTGCAGCTGTCTGTGAACTTTTTAACCATAAGCCCTCTGTGTTGGCTTGGACTTCAGAGAAGTAGATGCTATGCAGGAGGGGACCCAGGACTGAACCCTGTGGTACTCCACTTGTCACTGCTCTGTAGATGGATTTGGAATTGGCTACTTTCACGGTGTGGGTTCTATCAGTGAGCCAGTTGGCCATCTATTGAGTGACATAGGGGTTTATGCCCAGTTTCATGAGTTCATCAATATTACCAGAGTGGGGGATGGTGTCAAAGGCCTTGGCAAGATCTAGGTAGGCTGTGTGAACTGCCTTACCCTCATCCATGGCTTTGGTGACTGCTTCAGAGAAGTCAATCAGGTTTAGGAGATATGATCTACCTTTCACAAACCCAGATTGGGTGGGTTCCAGAGTTTGCAGGTTACCCAAGTCTTTGTTTATAAGTTCCATGATGATACGTTCCACCATGGCCTTGCAAATCAGACTCGGCAGGCTGATGGGTCGGTAGTTCCCGGGGTCTGTGGTGGATCCCCCCTTGTGGAGTGGGATCACCATAGCTGTGCGCCATTCAATAAGCACAAAACCTGTAGTGAGGCTATGATTGAACATGGTACTTAGGTGGGGTGGCAGTTCATTTTTTAATTCATGCAGAACACAGCCTGGGACATTGTCAGGTCCCATGGATGCTATATTTTTGGCTTTGGCGAGTGCATTTTTCACCTGTGTGGCCGTGATTACAGGGACTTGGCATTCATCCGGTATAGAGGTGTGCCCTTTTGGGGGTGAAAGGGGGGTGAAATTTGCACTGAACCTATCTTCCAAGGTGTTGGTAATATTGGTTGGTTCTGTATGTTCAGTGCCATTGTGCTGTAGCTCTGAGCAGATCTGAGTGTTGCCATTCAGATTCTTGACATAGCTATAGAATGCCTTGTAGTTGTCTTTAGAATTAGTGGTGATTTTGTTTTCATAACTAGCGTTGGAAGATTTTATGAAGGATCTCAGCTTCTTACTGATGCTGACAAGGGAGGTTTTCCAGTCTTGGGATTTTACTCTTTTTTGCAACAGTTTCTTCCTTCTGTTGTTGAGCTTGTTAATGGCAGGGGACCACCAGATTGGCTTATTTTTTTTTGGAGGATAGCGTCTTGGTTCTGTTTGGGATGGCATGGTCCATGCACTCATGTTGTGTGTTCATACAGTACTATTACTGTCCATATGCATGGGTGTGGTGAAGTTAGCCACTTCTGTCTGGTAATTTCCTTAATAGGGGGTGGGGGCGGGATGTAGATGTCAAGGGTGATTAGCTTATGGTCGAGTCTGACCAAAGAGGGGCTGACCTCTGGTGTGGAGCACCGATCGCCCATGTTGGTAATGACCACGTCTAAGATATTGCTGCTCCTGGTGGGGGTCTGGATCAGTTGATCCAAGGCGATGGAATTTATGAATTCCAAAAAAACGCTTTGCAAATGTGTTGGTACATGAGTAGTTTTCCCAGTTAATGTCAAGGTAGTTGAAGTCTCCTAGTATGAGGGTGTTGGGTTGTACCTTAATATTTTCCAGAATGTTAAGAAAAGTGGTGTGGGAGTCATGGGACATTGTGGGGGATCTGTAGCAAGCTACAATTTGTATTGCAGTCTTACCTAGTGTTAGTTGCACCTGGAAAATTTTGCATGCATTATGTTGGGCATTTAGCTTGGAGGCGTGGATATCCTTGGTGAGTATGGACATGCCTCCGCCTCTGGTGTTTCGGTCCAGGTTAGATGGCCGAAAGGTGTGGTATGAATTGTGACCTGGTATTGCAGACTTGTGCTCTGGAGCCTTGAACCAGGTCTCTGTCACTGCATAGATGTCAATATTCTCCATTTTAAGGAGTGTCTTGAGTGAGTGCATTTTGAGGTTTAGACTTCCACCATTAAGTAGCATCACCCTCAGATTTTGTTTGCTTGTAGCAGTTATGTTGGTAATTTTGTCGTTTGAATCTTACCTAAAAAAAGGTACTATGGGGGTGGCAAGAGCCTTTGCCAGTATCCAGAAACCCAAGGGCGACAGGTGCAGGTCATCTCTGGCAAAGCATCGTGGCTTGTCAATCATGTCATCCCAGGCTGACAGATTCTGGATCCCCTTAGAACGACACCAGAAGTTTAGCCAATTGTTGAAGTCCGTCATTTTGTACTTGTACTGAAGTATCATTCTGGGTGATAGCAGGATGCTACTCAGGGCTAGGGTCATACCTGCCTGGGCTACAAGATCCGAGAGCTCCTCCATGTCTCTTTTCATGTAGTCCAGGGAAGTACGTCTCCGGTCATTTACTCCAACATGAACAATGACAGAGTCATATTAATACTTGTGAAGTGACCTGAGTGCGTGCATTATGTGGTGGATCCTGGCACCTGACAGGCAGCTAAGTGTAATCTTCTCCTTGTTTAGCCTGGTGATTGGGACATCAGTGTGCCTGACTGTAGAGTCCACCTATGACTAGTGTGGTGGGTACGTTTTGCCTTAGGGAGGTTGAGTGGCACACTGGTTTTGTGAGTTGTGTGTCACTTGGGTTGTGTTGGGTGGTGTTGGTTGTTTGCGTTTCAGCTTCGAAGGTCTCTGTTGTTTGGGCAGTTTATTTTAAGAACCTCCTCAAATGTAGGTGTGGGTGTAGGTTTTGAAGGATTATGTGTTGGAAGTGGTGTGGTGCGAGTGTTTACCTTCTCCTGACTGACTATTACAGTCTTGGCTGGAAAGAGCTTGGCTTCCAATTTGGCAATATAAGTGCATCTCTCACAGGTTGTTGTGTTAGGTGGTAGGAGGAGAAGGTTGTCTGTGTACATAACGCAATTGCTACATTGCCTCAGGATGCCCAGATTCACCAGGTGGACAAGAGAAAACACCGGGAGCTGACCCTTGGACATGCCTGGATAGGTGCTTATTTATTTAAGTAGTAACTATTTAAGTACCGTTTTTTCTTATTTGGTAAGGCGAGTTGAGTGCTGTAGCAATTTATGGTCTAACTAGTACTTACAACGGTTACTAAGCAAGTGCTGAGCTACAAGGAACAGGTCTGAGTGCTTAAAAACTGAACTGGCTAGTTCTAAGGGAAAATTTGAAGAGCAGACTTTCCAGCGCCAGTAATAGTTTAACCCTAGTTAAACGGTGCTGCGTGATGTGCAAACACGGGTTTTTAAACAGAAAGATGAAAGGGATAGAAATAGCCCAAAATGGCCAGTAATGAGCTGAAACCACTTCTTCAGTGACAGACAGGTTGCTCAAAGCTCACCACTCTCACTGATGAACAGAGAAGCTTCCTTCTATCTTAGTAAGATCTGGGCAACACAGAAACTACAAAACAGCCCAGAATTCAGCAAACTCTGAAAACCGGACTCTACTAATTATAGAAAGGTGGGAAATGAGTAAAGAGATGGGATTTTTTTGTGTTTTTTTTTTTTTTGAAAATTAAAGCAGATATAGTAATACACAAACACTTTCAAGACAGAAAAATGTCTATTGCACAAACACTTTCAAGGCAGAAAAATGGCTATCGCACTTGAGTGTGTAGCCCATAACAGCTAAACAATTGGAAAACACTTAAAAACAATCAGTTAACTCATTCCCCCCAGTACAGCTCTTTTGAGTGTGCACCTTTAATTCACAGTGGGATTGGCTTGAGCCTTTAAAAAAAAGTTCTCATCTTACAGTTCTAACAAATACTCATTGACATAGGTCAAATATCAATACAGCTGTGTTTGCCATCATATATGCTTCAAGATAAAATATTTAGATACCTTGTACATAGCATGGTTTTGGAAATATTACTGCAAATATGAACAAGGAATATTTGACGCCTAGCGGCACAGTAGGAGTTTACTGCAGATGCACCTAGAAGTGTCACTCGGATGTAATGAGTGCAAACAGTAACAGAATTCAAAAAACAGTTCAAATAAGTTGCAAAGTTAAAAAAACACTCAAAATAGTGCAGTTAGCGAAAATTAGCAATAAAAAGCAAAACAGAGGTACTTAATCCACTCAGTCCTTTTCTCTCTCTGCTGCTGTAGAACTCTGCAGGACACCCAGGCAGGATATTGCTGAGGTAATACAAGCTCAAAAAACTCTCAAACATGGGTTTTTAAACAGAAAGATGAAAGGGATAGAAATAGCCCAAAATGGCCAATACAACTAGAAATTCTGAGCTGAAACCACTCCTCCAGTGTCAAATAGGCTGCTCAAAGCTCGCTACTCTCACTGATGAACAGAGAAGCTTCCTTCTATCTTAGTAAGATCTGGGCAACACAGAAACTACAAAACAGCCCAGAATCCAGCAAACTCTGAAAACCGGACTTCACTAGTTATAGAAAGGTGGGAAACGAGTAACAAGATAGGATGTTTTTTTTTGAAAATCAAAGCAGATACAGTAATACAAACACTTTTAAGGCATAAAAATGGCCATCGCACTAGAGTGTGTAGCCCACAACATATTGGAAAACACTTAAAAACGATCAGTTAAAGTGCAGACAGTAACAGAATTCAAAATCCTCCAAGGCTGTACAGTTGTCTGGTTCAGGTAAGGGAGAACCATCTTCTTCAGGTCCAGGGAAAGTCAGGGGTGCAGAATTTATTGCCAGGGTTCATAACTTCACCCCAGGGATACTCCTATTAAAGTAGTGCATGCTAATAAGAGACAGAAAACCCACCACAAAGTTAAGCAGCACACTCTTTCAGCTTTCCCACCAGAGATGGTTGGATCCATTGTTCATTCAGTTGATTGTGACGTATGTTCTTGGGTTAATAGTAATGACGATGCTTCCACCCTCGGTCTTTCTACTGTGTATCCTGTATTTGAAGGGGAGCAGGTTCTGAAGGCTTTGACCTATCAGTGATGGATCATTCTGTTTCCTCTGATGACAAGCACATAAAGCAACAAAAACAGATGTTTTCTTTTTCCCCAAATGCTGGCTAGATTTAGGGATGGAATGTGGAACATTCTTCTGTTGGCAGGGTCTGTGATCTTTTAGTGGATGAGGCACCGATACTTGAGCCTATCCCAGCAGTGATCATGACATTGAAAGTTATTTATAAGAAAATGTATAGTTCTCCTTTACTTAGTGAGGCTGTCCCTAGAAAAGTATTTAGGAAATTTACTGCTTCCTCTGCCTTGGCAAGTCTCAAGGGCCCCTTGTCTGTGGACCTTACTTCTGTGTGTCCAGCTACTGTTTCTAATAAAAAGTCTGTGTTCTTCAAATCCGGTCCCTCAAGGTAACCTAGGTAAGTGGCTAGAATCTCAAGGAAGAAGATGGGGCAGTCCAGTTTGGTAGCTTTTTAAGATATTTATCTGTCACTGTTTTATGTGGAAGCTTATGTTGAGATGCATGTACAGTGCAGAAGAATTTGCTGGATCGTTGCCCGTTGAGCAAAAGGTATCTCTCCAAGATACTGTTTCCAATGTTTCTTAGCTGTCAAAATGCATGTTAGATTATCTTACAAGGGGCAGACTCTATTTCTATAAATGCAGCTTTGTCAGTGGTGATGAGGAGACATGCTTAGATGCACAGTCAACATTTTTCTGATGACTTAAAACTTAAATTTGAAATACTTCCACTGAGCCTGATTCTGTTTGGTATTGCAGCTAATCCAATCCATAAACACTGCGATAATAGAGGTAAATTGATGCAGGGTGTGTCAAACATGTTTCATATTCCAAAGTTTTTAGTGGCCCATTAAACAGAAGTCCCGACCTAACACGAGCCAAGGTAACAAAAGGAAACAACAGGATGATAGTTCTGCCAAGTCCAACAAGATGGGTCCTTTTCCAAAAAGGATAATCAAAACTTATGATTATGCTGAGATGAGGCACCCATCTTTGTTTCCTAAGGTGTGCTACATCTCTCTTATTGTCTCTCAACTAGGCAGCAGGGCCATTAGTGGTTTCTGACAAATGAGCCCTCAGCGTTATGGGCAAGGGTTTCCGATGGCAGTGGGAAGACCATTCTCCAACATTCAGGGAGAGTTCCTCCTTATTCACTGGATCCAGTCTTTATTATTCCTTTCTCTTTTCCAGCATATGCTGGAGTTGGGGGGGGGGGCATAGAACCTGTGCCTTCTGAGAGAATGAGAGGGTTTTATTTCCAACTTTTCCTGGTTCCTAAAAAACAAAATGCATAGAAACCAATATTGGACCTGTCTTTTCTGAGTACCTTCATCCAAATTCCCATTTCAAGATGCTCACCCTGCAGACAGTGTTTCCTTTTCTTCTGGACCACTGCTTCATGGTGATCCTGGACTTAAAGGATGACTATCATCGTATACCAAATTGCTCATTTCCAGAGGTATCTGAGATTTGTTGTTTCTTTGTTGCCTTTTGGACTGTCCACTGCTCCTTATGTGTCTACAAAATGTCTTGCCTCTGTAGTGGTCCACTGTCAGACCATGGGCATCCACATTTTTCCTTACTTTGTTAACTTGCTGAACTTTGCAGTATCTGTCCCATCCAAGTGTATGGAATCATTAGAGCAGGTTGAGTCCTTGCTCTCTCTCTCTCTCTCCTAGGGTTCAAATTGAACCTCATGAAGTCATGTTTAACCCCATCACAAAGACTAATCTTTCTAGTATGTCTCGACTCCAATGTAATAATGGCTTTTTTTGACAAGAGTCTTTCTTACCGTATGGTGTTTCTTGAATCCTCCAAGAGGAATATCACCCCAGCTTGAGAATTCCAAAAAAAATCCCTGGACTGACTGTGTCTTATGATTCTCATTAGATGAAAGTTACAGTGGTGGAGAGAACAGTTGTCTGTCAGTCCAGGACTTCCATTCTCCACTCTGATTCCAGTACAGTCTGTCCAAACAGAATTATCTGATTTTTCTTGGGGAGCTGTGTCAATGGAGAAGCAAGTACAAGCCACTTGAGGTCCCAAGGATGTCTTTAGCACATCAGTATAAAAGATGTCAGCAGTGAGTCACACCCTGACAGTTTTTCATCACCTATGGACTCCAGGGGATTACAGAATACACTACAGTGTTGTGGTATCTCAACAAATAGGGGATGTATGAGGTCTTCCCCTCTGTGCCATTTGGCAATGATGGCCTGGGAGCTGGCTTCTCATTATTCTCTAACGTCCAGGCTTCTTACATTCCATCAGAATTCCATCAGAGCGGAATGTTGTGTTAGATACACTAAGCAGATCCTTGGGAGACCAGCATGAGTGGAAGCCCAAGCCAGTAGTGATGTTCCAGGATCTAGTCCAGATGTGGAGAATGCCTCAAGTATATCTGTTTGCCTCTTTTCAAAACAGACAACACTATAAATGACCTGCAGATAACACATAACTTAGGTGATTTATGTTTTTTTTTCTCTTAGAAATCACAAATTGACTTTTTTGACATATACTCATGTCATTTATAATAGATATTAATCTCACCACTGGTGTTAAACTTTACTGCATCTTTGATCACCATTTCTTTTCTAATCTTTGTAGAATTAACTTGAACAAATATTTTCAAATAAAATGATCTGGTGTATTTAGCTGAAGAGTAAAACAATTTTTGTTGAGTGATCCATGTGTAGTTGAGGTTATAAAAGATGATTTTGTTATTTTGTTTGGTAAGAATGAATATGTGTCTGTTATACCCAGATATCAGTTTGGCATCCTTTAAAGCACATGTTATGGATTAATTAATCAGCAGGGCTTCTTATAGTACAAAGAAGCTACATACACAAATCTTAGTAGCAAACTACACAGCATAGAAAATATGTAAGGTGCAAGGTTTTTCAAATGAGGAGCAAACTGATGTGTTAAGTTTGCAAAGTTATTTCAGTTTCCACTACTCTTGGCTAAAAACTAATTGCATAAATACTCAGAATGGGTTCAACCCCCACCCCTTAACTGGCAAAAACAGAAAAATTAGAAAAATAAATGTGCCCAAAAATTGTGCATCTGTATCAACAAAAGATCTGATTCACTACATACAACAGATGTGCTTAATATTTTCTGATAATATCCTCAGATCTCTACTTTCCTTGCATGGTAGAACCTGACTCGCCGTGCGGTTGATTTGCTTCCTAATAGCCTTTGAATTGCTTCCAACCTAAATTTCCTTCTCAAAATTCTATAAATGTGTTCCTGAAAATGAGTTCATTCTATAACAGTACTTCTCCACAACCAAATATGTGTCCTTCTCACCCTAAGAATTGCAAGTCAATAGCCTTAGTAAATGTGGATATAAAAATCTTGGATGTGGATGCTGCAAATAGAGTTAAACTAATTATACCACACCGTTCATCTTTCCTGTCTGGTTCTGTGTACTGTAGGGAGACGTCCAAATCTTCGCCCTCAAATCATTACCAATTTTAGCGAAATGATTAACTTGCCAACTTTTGCTTTTTTTTAAGTGAATCATACAAGGGGTTACATTGTTTGATTGAGGGCTCTTTAAAAATTCATAAAAAAAAAAAAAAAAATCATATTTACATACGAGTATTCTGCCATGTCTTTATTGGTCAGCACTATGTCATTAGACACCATTAAAGTTGAATTAGTAACTAAATAGGTTTACCCTCTGTCCCCCTTTCTTTTCATTTAGTGTATTGGAACTGTCCTCAAGTACATTCTTAAGTTTTCTGTTGATTACTAAACATTTTCCTTGGATGAAATTACTTATACTTCAGGCCCTCAAACAAATATTCCCAATATTGTATCCATTGTACATCACTAACCTAAATTTGCAAGTTATAAGCATGACTTAAATGCGTTCTGTTTGCAGATGTTAATTATTCTTAGGTATATATTTTAATCTTTTCTCAAGTTAAATACTAAGCTTTAACATTTTAAGTACTAACAACTCATATAAATATACCTACTGAAGATAATTAAGGTTTGAAAATTTATCATGACAAATCTTGACATATGGAAAAGTCATTTTTTTCTTTTAGAAAGTAAATTCAAAAATGAATGTTTTTCTAAAGTTTACCGTATACCTAATTAACAAAACTTTCCAGCAACAGTCACAAACTATTATATCAGTTTTTGTGATTCTTTAAATATACCCGGGTTTCTTACAGAATGTTAGTTTCTTCTAAATTCATTGGAGGGCATAAAATGCATAATTCTCTGTTTAATGGTTAATCTTTTCAACCTATTCTCTAGCTACAAAGTTCAGCAGTTTGGGTCCAGTTTTTGTATACCAATGGGAAATCAAAAATGTTTATATAGCTTTCTTTTAACAACAAATTTGTTATTGAAGCTAAATTTGAATGCAGTTGTAAGGGACTTGGTTTGCCTTTCAGTATTTAATCTTGGTTGTCCTTCTGTTCTGCTGTTGCAGTATTCTTTACATGAGGGAGATTGCCTGCCAAGTGACCTGAAATCTGCCAGTGTATAAAAGACTTTTTTTTTGTGCCTAGTGTGCATGGTATGCAGCATGTAAGTTGCTATCGAACATAGGCCATAAAAGTGACATACGCATCTACCATCTTCAGAACTTCTTTACTGCCAGACAGAATGCATCTTCCATATGTACGAACTGCTTGCTGAAGAATTTTCAGTTTCAGCTTTCTCAGATAAGTGTCTCGTTGGGGAATCCTTTTTATATTTGGTTAATGTCGTCTAGGAAGGGCAAATGCCAATGTGGACATAAGATTCCACATAGGGACAACCTCCAACAGTGCCTTTTCTGTCTTGGGCCTAGTTTGCCAATCCTTTGTTCCCAAAACTTTAACAAGTAGGCTGTATTTTCTTTCCATCTATTTAGAAAACCAGTGGTTAAAACGTCTTGCAAAGAGGATGGAGGGTCCCTCAGGGTCAGAGACTGAGTTGTTAGTGAAGTGGAAGGCCAAGAAACCTAGGCCAGAAGCTTCGGTTGCACCTCCAGTGCCAGACGAGTCTCCAGAGACTAGCGCTAATCCGGAGATACAATCAGGGCTATTGTCTGATCCACAGGCTGAACCCGTAATGGAGGCTGCCTTGGAGCAGGATATCAGCACGTCCTTGGAGGTACTGCAGGCGTCCAGTATGGATGTCCAAGGGGAACTCAGACTCATAATTACTGAAGGCCCTAAGGGGATCCTGACCATTCTAATTAGAAAGGAAGCGGACTCGGGCATAATTTAGTGTAGGCCTATTTCCGTTCTACCATTCGTACATAAGGTTGATATTCCTAGCAAAAATAAACAAAAGGCTAAATATGTTTCTCCACCCTCTGATCCTCAAAAGGATTGGCAGGCTTTCTCATGGAGCATTTTTAATGATCTCATGTCCCTTAGACCCTCCAGGGGTTACTGTACATACTTCTCCCTAGACTACTACACCTCAAAAGATGGTCAAGGAAGAAATTTCTTCAGAAGAGGAACAATCTTCTGATGATGAGTCACTGGCCTAGTCAACAAATATCCTCTCACCACTAGATTATGCTTACCCAGAGGAAGACTTTGATGGGGCTGATTCAGTACCGTAGGAAATTTCCTTTAGTGACACCTTAACCAAGATGCAGGAACATTTCAAGTGGGAAAGCACTGAAATGTTAGATGTTTAAAAACGCTGCTATGACTTACTGCAGGTGGACACCCCCAGTCCCTCAGCTGTCCCCCCACTCCTTCCTGCATTCTTAGATGCATTTGCATCTTCAGGTAAAACTCCAAATTTATATGCTCCAGCACCCAAAAAAACTGATTTTATAAGGTGCTTGCAGACTGCAAGTTTTTGTTCAAAGCACCCTCTGCTGACCCATTGGTCATCACTGTGACTTCAGACAAGCCCTCTAGGCTTCTTCCCTCTACCTCCTTGCTTCCTTCTGACAAGGACAGCAGACATTTGGAGAGACTGGGGGAAAAGTGTATACCTCCACTACCCTTGCTTTTAGGTCAGTCAACTACCAAACCCACATAACACAATACTCTTTAGAACTCTTGTCCCAGTTATCCAAAGTAATTTCAGATTTGTCTGATTCTGAGAATAAATCTCGGAGTATTTCCTTGTTGGGTGCAACCTCTCACATCATCTGCCACTCTATAAAACGTAGTAGTGATGCTGCAGAGACTTCCACTAGGGCAGCTGTCTCAGGATCTGTCTTTAAAAGATTTGCATGGTTAAGACTACAACCCTTACCAGAGGATATCAAATCCAAATTGATGGATGTCCCTCTGGACAATTCAGCCCTATTTGGCCCTGTGGCTGCTGACCTTTTTAAAGCTTTGAAGGAGAAGGCTAAGGAGATGAAGGACTTAAAACACTTCTTGGTATCCCCTGGCCCAAAATTCTAGACAAACTACCCTTCTAAGCATGTTTGTTAGAAGACAATCCAGGCCACCTCAAACTAAGACAATATCTGGAAAGAGAGCAATCCTTTAGGACTCCTAAACAAGCCACACCACAAAAACATGCCCTTCTAGACAGGCCAGGATTTAAATATTTGGATCCCAAATTACCCACACCCCTTTCCCTTCTCCTTTCTGTTTCAAGTCCAGCTTGGGAAAACATTACTCAGGACTCTTGGGTACCTTCCATCATAAAAAAATGGGTACTTCATGGTTTGGGAGTCTCTACCTCCTTTCAGGGGCATTCCCCAACCACCCAAAGAACAGCTTCCACTCTTTCTACAGGTGTTGTAAAACCTGTCGGATCAAGGCGCCATTCAACATGTCCCTATTCATCAAAGAGGCAAAGGGTTTTATTCCAGGATGTTTCTAGTTACAAGGAAAGAAGGTCCTTGAAGACCCATGTTAGATCTTTCCTTCCTCAACACCTACCTGAAAGTATCCACTTTCAGGATGTCACATTACAAACACTGTTCCCTCTGATTTTACATCAAACCTTTATGGCTTCAGTAGACATAAAGGATGCCTGTCTTCACATTCCACTTCATCCCAGTTATAAGAAATATGTAAAGTTTTCTTTAGCCTCTGGACACTTTCAGTTTTCAGCTTTGCCCTTTGGTCTTTCTACTGCCCTAAGGGTATTCACAAAATGCCTGGCACCAGTTGTGGCAGTCTGCAGCCATGCAGGGCATCCAAGTCTTCCCATACCTGGACAATCTTATTTTCCAAGCAGTCAGTCCAAAGTCAGTAGACCAAAGTCTCAGCCACACAATTTCCATCCTTCCTTCCCTAGGATTCACTATGGATTACCAAAAATATATAACAATTTCGAATTTTTCTTAATAGATTTATTACAAGGTACAAGAGAGGAATAATATGTTATGTCCCTATCACAGGATCATATTTTGCTGGCATACAGGATCCAAACAGACCTCTTGGAGGTTTCTCTTCCCATTCAGAAGGTCCAGGAGCTCAGTGCTTTCTTTCAAAGCCTCAGCCCTCTTTCACACATATCAGCCAGAACCTTTCTCATAACCCTGGGCTTCATGGCAGCCACCATCCCTATGCTCCCTCTGGCAAAAATGCACATGCAGAAATTGCAGTGGTTCCTGAAATCAGTGTGAACAACATGCACATCCACTGGAGTTACAAATTCCCCTTCTTCCCTGCCTGAAGAGGGAAATAACCTGGTGGATTCAACAACTTTCCACCAACCCAGGCCTTCCACTTCATCTTGTTTCACCAGTACAGGAGATGTACACAGACATCTCAGACACAGGTTGGAGAACAGCCTTTGGCTCCATGATTACACAGGATCACATCAACATAAAAGAAATGAGAGCACTGCTACTGGTACTCCAGGCCTTTCAGTCTTTCCTCATTTCAGGACCTTTAAAGATTTTCAAAGATAACATGACATTCCTCTGGTATGTGAACAAACAGGGGGAAACCAGGTCTTGCCTCCTGTGCAGGCTAGCCCTGCATGTGTGGGAACTGGCAGTCAAATTGCAGACACACCTTCAGGCAGAATACATTCCCTCAGCCTGAATTTATTGGCAGACACATTGACTGGGTCCAAAACACAATCCCACGAATGAATGCTTCACAGGGACATCTTCTTGGACATTGTCCACAGTTGGGGTACTCCAAAAGCAGATCTCTTTGCCTCCCTATAAACAGACAACTTCCTCAGTTTTGTGCCAGAGACCCACACCCTCTGGTCTGAAAAGTGGACGCATGAAGAGGCATATTTTTATATGCATTTCCTCCCCTAACACTCATTCCAAAAGTCCTACTAAAGATACAGCAGGACAGACCAAAAATATTGACGGTGACCCCCTTTTGACCAAGGCAGCATTGGTTCCTCTTACTCTTACATTTACCAAAGGCCAATCACCACAAGTTACCCCACAGAGTGGACCTACTCACACAACACAAAGAAACCCTCATTCACCCTCACTTTTCAACCCTGCAGATGACGCTGTGGGTGAGAGAGCTTTGATTCCTTTCAGGTACCTTTTTTCAGAGGATATGCTTAGGGGACTGCAGGAGGCCAGGACACCCAATACTAGAAGATTTTATTTATCCAAATGGAAAAGATTTTCAATTTGGGGTGTCTCAACCTGGACCCACTAACAGTGGAGGTCCCCATGGTTCTATCATACCTGTGCGAGTTGCTGGATGCTAGTCTAACATATTCTTCAGTGAAAGTGCACATGTCTATTATCTCTGCCTGCCTGCCTCCCTCACCTCCCTTGGCTTCCAGATTTGAGGCCAAACAATCCTTGAAGGGTGTCCTTCACATGAAACCTCCCAGGAAACCAGCTCCACTCCCCTGACATGTTAACTTTTTCTTGGAAAAACTGACTTTAGCCCCCTTTGAACCAGCAGCTTCTGCATCTCTAAATTACTGCTCCTGGAAAACAATCTTGCTGCTGGCAATCACTTCTGCCAGAAGGATTTTTGAACTCCAGGCCCCTTATTGCTTCCCCACCTTTCTTGGTCTTCCACAAGAGTAGGATATCTCGTTGCACCAATCCCTCCTTTATGCCGAAAGTGATAAATGAGTTATCACTCAACCAAGCTATCTACATTCCTGCCTTTTTCTCTTCACTCCAAAACTCTGCAGAAAGAATTCTGCACACTCTGGATGTGCACAGACAACATAGGTTTTACCTTGATAAAACCAAGAGTATTAGAAAATCAGACCAGTTGTTTATTTCCTTTTACTCTAGACCCATAGGGCTTCCTTGTCTTGAAACAAACCATTTCCAGCTGGATTTCTAAGGCTGTCTCCTTCTGCTGTGAATACCGTAGAAAGAGCCTCTCTTCTTCTGTTAAGGTACACTCTACCAGAGCAGTTGCCTCCATTGGCACCTTTTTCAAAGGGTTGGACACCAATTCCATTCTAGAGGCAGCTACTTGGTCATCAGACCATACCTTCACCAAGCATTACAAACTGTACAGCATCTCCAAATCGTGGGCAGGGTTCACTAGGACCATTCTCCATGGCTTCATGGAAAGCTCCTCTGCCCCTAACTCCAACCTCTCCTTCTCCTCATGAGCTTTTGTATTCTCCCTCATGTAAAGAATACTGCAACAGCAGAATAGAAAGATATAGATTAGTTGTGTAAAATCCTACCATACTGTTAGATGTCCTTCTCTTCTCTGTCGTAGTATTCTGTCTTGCCCTCCATCTCCATGCACTTGTTCTTCCTTGGATGTACATACCTATTTCTCAAACATTCTCCATGGGGCACTCAGTTCTGAGAATGAGGTGCATGTACGTCACTTTTATGGCCAACATCTGATAGCAGCTTACGTGTGACTTACCACGCACCCTAGGCACTGAAGTCTTTTGTTTACTGGCCGACGTGAGGTCACTTGGCAGGCAATCTCCCTCATGTAAAGAATAGTGCAACAGAGAAGAGAAGGCCATCTAATGTTACAGTAAGATTTTACACAGCTAATCTTTACATCTTAAGGGGTTTCATTGTTTTAGACAAAAACTTGCAAACCAGTATCCTAGCCAACAATTACATAATTATACCTGATCACTTTCCTTTATTTAAATAATTTAAAATATCTTTACATTTTTTAATGTAATTTTTTTTCTCAGTTTTGTACATACCAAGTCTTCTCTGTTCATCTGTGTAATAATAGTACATTAAAAAATTAGAGATGTGGCAAGTAACCAAATAAAGCAAAAAATGTATTTTTATTTATTTATTTTACATTTGTTGACCGGGATAGTCCGACTGGATGCATGTCCATTTTCAGTGGAGGCCCGGGGAGAAAAGCTCCAAGGGTAAGCAGATACAGCATTACATAATATCAGCATTACATATTACAAACAGACTATTTACAGAGATTACATAAGTAAGCAAGTTAAACAAGTTCCACAGGTTACAGTTAATCCTGAGCACAAGTCAGGATTAAATTAAATTACACAGTGAACTGGTTAACAGATTTTTACACATTCTAGAGAGAGTTAGCCAGGCTTGATACATTGACATAGCCAGTTAAGTGACAAATGTTGTTTGAGTCTAGTTTTAAATTGGCCTAATGTGGAAAGTAAGGTAATATCAGCTGGAAGAGAGTTCCAGGATCTACTTAGAGTTTGCAAAGAGAGAATCACCGGCTGTGTTATTAATTTTGCTAGTCTGAATTAGTAGTTTGTTAGAGGATTGAAGCGGTCTAGGATTGTTATAGGGGGTGATAATATTTTTAAGTGCAGGAGTACTGTCCGGATTATAGAGGATTTTATAGGCCATAATCAGTTGGTTATACTGGATTAGGCTGGGTAGTTCAAGCCACCCAAGCTGATTTAGATTGATGCAATGATGTGTCCTAAAAGGCAGCCCAGTGGCAAACCTGGCAATGTGGTTGTAGCAAATTGAGAGTTTGTTAAGGACAGTCTTGTTTAAATTCGAGAGTAAAGGGGATGCATACAGAAGGGTTGAAAGAAGGTGAGAGCGAGCTATGGTAATTTTAGCTGGAGGAGTTAGGAAGGCTTTTATTCTGTAAAGTGACCCTAGTTTTTTATTGATGGTTTTGATAGTTTGGTTAACATGTAGTCCAAATTTTAGATTATTGTCTATGATGACACCTAATCGTTTTGTAGATGGGTCAGGGGAGATTATTGTGCCATCATTTGATTTTATGGTAAAGATGAAAGCGGTAGACCTATGTGTTGGTGAAAATAACAGCATTTTAGTTTTTTTGGGATTTAGGATCAGACGATGTTCAGAAAGCCAGTTTTCTATTGTATTAAAGGTGGTCTGGGTAGCTGACCATAACTCTACTGCAGATGTGGCTGAGCAAATCAGAGTAGAGTCATCAGCATATTGGATACAGCTGACTTTTGGGATGACAGTATAAAGGTCGTTAATGAAGATGGAGAACAGCAAGGGCCCTAGTATAGAGCCTTGTGATCCATATGAAAGTTTATAGAAGAATGCTGATACACGTGAACAAATAGGGGGAACCCAGTCCTACCCCTTATGTTGAGAAACAGTGACAGTGTGGAAATGGATGATCTATTCCAGCTGATTTCTACTGGCAACACATATTTCGGGAAGTCCAGCATGCTGGCAGACAAACTGAGCAGATCCAGCTTACTTCCTCATGAATTGTTTCTCAATCCTTTATTAGCGAAAATGATATTTTGCCAGTGGGGCCAACCATGCTGCAACCTCTTTGCTTATACCCTTAATTCCAAGTGCAGCAGGTGCTATTCCGTAATCCCTCCAGAGGGGGAGGCACAGAGAGACTCTCTGATTCATGATTGCCCCCCATTCTCCTATATTCCTTTCACCCCTCTCATTCCCAAGTTTCTTCAGAAAGCATTTCCCCTGGAAGAGCAAGGTAATCCTCATTGCACCATTTTGGGCTTGACAGGTGTGTTTTCCCTTCCTGTGCACTCACCTAGTCCACCCTGCCTGGGTGTTGAATCCTTCTCAGGACCTTCTATCTGGGATACCTCACTCGGACATTCAAATTTTCAAGTTGTCTGCGTAGTTTTTCCACTTCCAGCAATGGTTAGAAACTCCAAGTTTTCTTCCCCGGTTCACCACATCCTTACATCATCCCCAAAGGATTTACTAGAAAGATTAATAGCAAATGGAAAAGATTTTCCATTTGGGCTCTCCAGAGGCAATTAGATCCATTTTCAACACCTGTCCAGGCTGTTCTTGACTTCCTTGCTTCCATTTTCAACAATGGAGCTAGTTACGTGACAGTTAAGGTTCAACTTTCTGCCATTTCCAATTTTTACTTAGGCAAAAAACATTCTTCTTTGGTCTCTCTGAGATTATGTAAGGCTTTCCTTAAAGATACATTTATACTTTGACTATCTATTAAAGACCCACGCCTCCATGGGGTTTAACAGGAGTTCAAGCTTTGACCCAGCCTCCCTTTGAGCCCTCTGCTCTGTGGACTTAAACTTCTTATCATAGCAATCCCTTTTCCTGGTTGCTATTACATTGACTAGATGAGTATCAGAACTCCAGGCACACTCTTCCCAGCTGCTGTATTTGTTTATTTCATAAGGATAGGGTGTCCCTTCAGACTAACCCTTCTTTCTTATCCAAGGTGGCATCAGACACAACTTTCAGACAGTCCATCTGTCTACCTGTTTTCTTTCCAAGGTTTTCCAACAATGGAGCATACATGCTGCACCCACTGGATGTCCATAGGCAACTTAGATTATATTTCCATAGAACTAAAGATTTCAAAAAATCAGACCAATTGTTTGTTTCTTTTTCCAAAGCTAAATTGGGCGAGGCAATATCAAACTTAACTTGGCTAGGTAACTCACTGATTGCGTTTCCTTTGTTTATAACTATAAAGGTTTGACCTCCTAAGGCTCATTTCACCAAATCTGTGGCCACATCATTTGCTTTCTGGTCCAGAGCTCCCATAGATGACATTTGTGCAGCTGCTACTTGGTCCAGTGCTCATACCTTTATAGTTCATTACAAATTGGACACCTTATCTAGGAATAGGGCAGCATTTGGCTTTGCTGTTATCCGGAATATCCTTTCTTGAGGACCACCCAGGGTTACTTTAACTGTGTACTCTGTCCAATCTGTTGAGGAAAAGAGAACATCAGATACAAAAGTTACTTCCTTACCATAATGCTACATCTGTGTTGTCT
Source organism: Protopterus annectens (assembly GCF_019279795.1). Taxonomy (NCBI): domain Eukaryota; kingdom Metazoa; phylum Chordata; order Ceratodontiformes; family Protopteridae; genus Protopterus; species Protopterus annectens. The sequence goes on from NC_056747.1 coordinate 469,381,860, forward strand.
GTTTTCATCCTAACTCAACCTCTTGCCCACCAGTCCCACTTCCTGCTTTACAAGTTCATTTCATTTAAACTCCTTGTATATGCTGAGGAGTAATTCCTGCCAAACTTGCTGAATGAGCTCCAGTCTTCTCCTTTCTGTTCTAGTTAAATACAATTTAATTTGGAGTATGCTTACTGATAGATACTTTTCTTGGTGTAAATTGGCAGGCTGACTAGAGGGCAAACTCAATTTGAGGTATTTCAGGAAAAGAGAGATTATGGTTAAAGGGAGGAGCATGAACTATGCAGCCAAAGTCTAATGAAGTGGCTGAGTCAGATCTGAGACCCATTGGTTGAGGAAGGATGAAAACAGACAACATAGATGCATTGTTGTGGTGAGTACATAATTTTTTGTTCCTCCTCTCTTTTCAATCTGGCCAAGGGCTTCATGCTTCCTAACAGACTGGATTTTTTCACACAAGACAGGGGTTGTTTGAAAAATCTTCATTAAACTGCCTGGATAATAGAATTTTAATATCTTTTAGAATCCTGTTTTCTGAGGATGTGCTGCAGTTACTAAAGCAGGTGGAAAATGCTACTAAGGAATCATTTGCAAGTGGAAAATATTTTCTAGTTGGTGCCAGTCCAAGAACCAGGACCCTCTTCAGGCCCAGCTGCCTCTGATTTTTTATTATTTGTGCAAGTTACTATCCTCTTGCCTTTCTTATTTGTCTGTCAAGGTGCATTTGTCAGCATTTACACTTGTCTGCCCTTTGATCCTCCATTCTAATGTTTACCAAGTTGGATAGTTTTTGAAAGGGGTGTTTCATATCTGTCCACCTAGGAAGCACATGACTTCTGCTTCGGAACTCAACTTTGTACTTAAAAAAAGTTACTCTTTCTCCATTTGAACTAACTCATCAGACTGAATTGAGGTTCCTAACATGAAAAACTATTCTACTCATTGCTTTAACCTCTGGTAGAAGAGTATCTGAGTTACAAGGATCAAAGGAGATTACTAGGCGATCAACCCGGAGGTCATTTTAAGCCTAGCCATTTCATCCCAATGTAATACCATGGAATTGCTAGTCAGTACGCAAGACTGCATTTAATGATGGCTGCCCATGTCCAATAGGGTTGTGGGTACTATCCCCGCTAAGAATTTATGATGCCCCATCCACTTGTTCAGATTCCTGTTGAACAGTGCCATAGAGGTGCTCTGTTTCACAGGAATTGGTAGCCTGTTCCAGAGTCGCTGGGAGATAAACCTCTCCCTCCAGCATGTTCTGTTTAAGTCGCAGGCCATATTTAGGTCCCTGGAATGGGTAGCCTCGTCCCATTTGATTTAAGGATATGCAGCAAGTTCATTAGGTTTGGGTCGTGGATTGCTTTGTAGGCCAGGCATGAGTCTCTCCTAAGAAGTCTCTATAATAAGGAGTGTAGTGACAGGGACTTTAATTGGTCTGTCTAAGGCACATGCTGGAGCCCCTTGATCTTTGTTTGAAACCTCTGAGGACTCTCCAATTGCTGCAGGTGCTTATGAAACATGCCGAATGACGCGTTGCACTCAATTATGGGCCAGATAAGTGCCAAGTATAGAGGCGTTACAACCTCTTTGGTTCTCAAGGTGATGCCTTTATTAATCAAGTGTGCTACGTGGAAAGCTTTCCTTGCTACAGTAGACATATACCGGTCAAAGTTAAAGTCGCAGGTGACTTGTGATCTCAGGTCGCTTACCACTTTATGGGTACTTAGTGTACTGTTATCGATTTGATAGTGTGAAGGGATATTGTTTGTGCCAAAGGGAATGACAGTGCATTTGAGACCGTGACTTAAACACCAGTTGTTGGTCTGCGTGAGGCCCTCCTTGAGTATACTGACATAATTTGAGGATTCATTGATTACATCTAGTTTGCAGTCATCTGCAAACATGGTCAGCCGCAACCCCTCAGTTTTGTGCTGAACTTCTAAGAAGTATATATCAAACAGTAGGGGACCCAGCACTGACCCTTGGTCTTCTGATTGATGTGGAGTCACCCACTTTGATAGTGTGTGTCTGGTTTGTGAGCCAGTCGGCAACCATCTTACAACAAAGGGGTTTATTACATTCAGTTTGCTTAGTTTATCGATAACGCCTGAATGTGGGATTGTGTCGAAAGTCTTTGGCAAGTTGAGGTATGCTGTGTGCACAGATTTGCCCTTGTTAATGGCTCTGATCACATTTTCAAAGAAATCCCTCACATTTATCAGGTAGGATCTGCTCTTGACAAAGCCAAATTGGGTAGGATCCAGGGTTTGGAGGTCACCTCTGTCTTTATGAGGACCATAATGATACATTCCATGGCCTGATAGATGAGGCTGGTCAGGCTTATGGATCTGTAATTTTCTGGGTCTGTTGCTGTTCTCCATTATGCAGGAACAAAGCCTATAGTTAGGCTATGATTGAAAACGATACTAAGTGGTGGTGCTAGTCCATGTTTTAGCCTATTTAGAAGGCAGTCATCTGGTCCCATAAAGGCTGTGTTTTTTGCCTTGGACAAAGCTTTGAGGACCTTCTCTTCAGATATGTAGGGTGGGGGAAGTTTGGAGAAAGGTTTGTGATAAGTTAGGAGAGGATAAGGGAGTGAAAGTTTTACCAAACCTATCCACTAACAGGTTTGCTATCTCTGTAGCCGTGTGTGTGATACTGTTGGCCACTAGTTCTGCACATGCTTGGATCCTACTTTTTAGGCTACATACAAACCTGTAAAAGGCGTTATGGCTATCCTTGGCACTACTTGCTAAGGTTCTCTCAAAGGAGCCCTCGGAGGATTTGACAAATTGTCTTATTTGCCTGTTGAGGCTGAGGAGTGTGTTTTTCCATTTTTGGGGCCTTGCCTTTGTTTTCTTGGACAGCAACTTTTTGTGTTTACTGTAAAGTTTGCTGATGCTGGATGTCCACCCTGGCAGCTTGTTTTTACTTGGGGCTCTAGCTTTGATTCTTTGCGGTATAGCCAAATTTATACACAACGTGTTAGCTGTAGCAGTCTTGTATTTTGGAGGTCTCTGGTGTTTAGTTAAGTTTTTCAAGAGACCCTCCGCATATGTGGATTTTCATTTTTGATGGATACAAACACTTTTTTACCCCATTTTTCACAGGGTTTCTTTTAGAGCTAATCCTTCTTTTATGCGTAATGTGGTGTCAAGAGTTTGTTTTTAAATTAGCCTCTTCATCTACCCATCTTCTTTCCTGAACCCAAGAATAAGAGATTAAAGATTTTTCACCCTTTGGATGTCCATAGGCAGCTCATATACTACCTAGACAAAACTCAAGCCCTCAGGAAGACTGATCAGCTGTTTGTGCCCTGCTAGAGTAAGAGAAAAGAACAGTCAGTGTCAAAGTTGACAATATCCAGATGGTTGTCTTATGCTATAGCTTTTTGTTACGTTTACAATAATAAGCCACTTCCAGGTAGGGTTTGGGCCAATTCCACAATGGCTTTGGTTTCTCCAGGGGCTTTCTGAAATGGGGTGGATTGTAGACTTATTTTCTATATACTTCCTCTATGCACACTTTTACAAAGCACTGCAAACTGGATTCATTTCCCAGGTCAAGAACAAGTGTTGCTAGAACTATGTTTTCTAGGGGCCCCCAGAATGTTAGTTTATTGACTTCATCTCATATTTGTTTCTGTTGTAAACTAGCCATTTAGCTTAGGCTACTGCACAGTGATCTGACTGAACATAGTACAATTGTGTAAAGTAAACTTGTGCTCTAATAGATCATTGTTGCAGTAGCCTCCACTCTCTCCAGGTCTTTTCTTTCTCCAATGTATTGCCTGGATGTGGATGTTTTTCCCTTTTCTATGTTGTTTGCTTTTGGGATTGTTTCCTAACATTATTCTGTCAGGGCTCTTGCCTCCCTCTTGAGCAAAAAATGCTCTGAAGGTTTTGGCACTCCAGCTGTCCTTATATGGAACTCTGCTCAAGCTCTTGACATCTGGTGGGCAGGAAAGGTGCCCTTTAGGTTTGAAAGCTTTCTGGTACTCAGGGGTAGGGAGCCATTTAGATTAGTCTAGTATGGCAGTGATCTGTTCATACATCTACTGTTATGGTAAGTTTACTTACACAATTGTACTTTCCAGATAATAACTTTTAATATGTATTAGAACCAATTTTTGAACATTGGGCAAGAAAAAGTACAGTTTTGTACCTACCATAAATGTAGATGTTCTAGTGTATACCCTGCTGCAGTCATCACACTTGGGTTATCCTGCCATCAGGCGGTCCCGCAGTCAGCCCGAATTCCAAAGTCCTGGTCCAGCGTCGGTTGCTGTCGCTTCTTCCCTGACGTCAGAGCGCCAGGGGTATATCAGAGGCATCCGACGCCATTTTCTTCAGTTTTTCTTGCCCTAGATGTCAGGTGCCCCTAATAGGTAGGCCAAAAAAAAAAAAAAAAAAAATATATATATATATATATATATATACATAAAGCTATATGGAAACAATAAAACAAAACCCGTAGGTACAAGCAAATACACCACAGAGGTAGTATGGAATAGAGTGGTAGAGATAAGTTCAGCTAGTTCAGAGGGGATGGAGGGAGGGTAACCTGGACTGCAGCAGGGTATACACTCGAACATCTACATTTATGGTAGGTACAAAACTGTACTATGTTCATCGTGTTACCCTGCTGCAGTCATCACACTTGGGTAGAATCCCAAAGCTAAGGATGGGAGGTGGAGTCAAACAGGTTTAGAGGAGGCTAGAAGGCCCTGCAAAACTGCAGTGGCGAAGGCAGCTCTAGTCTTAGAGTAAAGTGGTAAGTGGTAATGTTTGGTGAAGGTGTGTACTGAACTCCAAATTGCAGCTTCCAGAATATCCTTGGTTGGCACCCCCCTGAGGAAGGCTGTAGATGTAGCTGCTGCCCTGGTAGAGTGGGGCCTTATGGTAGCAGGAACTGGTTTTCCATGGTGGGTGTAGCAAAAACGTATGCAATGGTCCTATCCATTTGGAAATGGTTTGTTTTGAGATAGCCTTTCCTTGTGATGCTGTAGCATAGGATACAAAAAGCTGGTCAGATTTTCTGAAAACCTTAGTTTTATCCAAGTAGTAACGTAGCTGCCTGTGGATGTCCAAGGAATGCAGGAGTCTTTCTTCTTTGTTCTGTGGATTTGGAAAGAAGGTGGGTAAATGGATGGTTTGATTTAGAGCCACACTGGATACCACCTTAGGCATGAAGGAAGGATTAGTTCGTAGAGAAACTCCTGTCTTGATGAAAAATGAAGAAAGGCTCTACTGCCATTAGTGTCTGAAGCTCTGAAACTCTTCTAGCTGAAGTGATTGCTAGCAGCAGGGCAGTCTTCCATGATATAAACTTTAAGTCAGCTGAGAAAGCTGGCTCAAAAGGAGGTAGCGTGAGTTTTTCCAGAACAAAGTTGAGGTCCCAAGTAGGTGTTGGTGCTCTCCTGGGAGGCCGAATGTTCTTGGCCCCTCTGAGAAACTGCCTTAAGAGTGGATGTGAAAATAAGGGAGGATCCGTGTTGTAGTGAGCAGAAATGGCTGAGGCGTGGATTTTAATAGATGAAAAAGAAAGCCCTTTGTGTAACATCTCAGTTAGATATTGCAGAATCTGAGGTATGTCAGGCTGAAGGGTATTTTGGCCTTTAGCTTGGTTCCAGGCGCAAAACCTTTTCCATTTGTCTGAGTAGGCTTTCCTGGTGCTGGGCCTCCTGGCCTCCAAAATAACTTCCATAACAGCTTGTGAGAGAGGAGCTGGCTGGTTGCTTAGGTGATTTGCCATGCAGCCAAGTTTAAGGTTTTGAGCTGGCTGTGTAGAATCTGATTGTCTTGCTGTGTGAGTAGGTGGGTAAGTTGTGGGAGAATCCATGGTGGGTCCTGGGCCATATTCCTTAATAGTGGGTACCAGTGCTGGCGTGGCCAGTCTGGGGCAATGAGTATCATTCGAGGTCTCTCCATCCTGACTTTCAGTAGTACCTTTGTGAGAAGGGGTAGTGGAGGAAAGGCATATACTGTTAGCATTTTCCAACTGAATGAGAGTGCGTCCATTTTCCAAGCTTGATGATGAAAAGTCCTTGTGCAAAACTTTGTTAGCTGATAGTTTTGAGGGCTGGCAAACAGGTCTGTGTCTGGGAGCCCCCATTTTTGAGTTATCATTGCAAATACTTTTGGATCCAGTTTCAACTCGTGGAGATCCATGATGTTTCTGATTAGGCCGTCTGCCAATGTGTTCTTTTTTCCTGGCAGGAATTGAGCTTGTAATTGAACTTGGTAAGCCAGTGCTGTGTTCCACAAGGTCATTGCTTGCCTGCATAGAGGGTAGGAGTGTGTACCCCCTTGTTTGTTTATGTACCACATTACTGTGGTGTTGTCTGTCCTTATGATAAGCTGTCCTGGATGCCAGAGGTCCTTGAAGGCTGTCAGAGCATTTTGTACAGCTAGCATTTCTTTTTGATTGATGTGCAGATTCCTTTGATCTGCTGTCCATAAGCCTTGAACGCACAGTCCTGCCATGTGTGCCCCCCAGGCATAGTCCAATGCATCTGTTGTCATAGTTTGCCTGGCTGGGGGTAGGGTGAAAGGCTGACCCTTGTGAGGTGACAAGCCTGTGACCACCATAGAAACTCCTGTTGAAGGCAGAGAATGAGATTTATCATTGTTTCCAAGCTGTGGCTGTGTTGAGTCCATACGCTTTTTAGGTACCATTGTAATTTCCTCATATGCAGTTTTGCAAATGGTATTAGTAGTATGCAAGATGCCATGAAGCCCAAGGCCTGCAGAATTTTTCTTGCAGGGAGTTGGGTCTTTGTTGCCATTGTTCTGAAGTATTGAGTTAATTGTAGTTGTTGATCTGGCGTCAGATAAGCCATCTGGGCCATTGTATTCAAGCTGGCACCCAGGAATGTCATATTTTGTGAGGGCACTAGTTTTGATTTCTTTTCGTTTACTGTGTACCCTAGGCAACTTAGAAGATGTCGTACAAAAGCCAGGTGTTGTAAGAGAATGTCCTTGCTTTCTGCTTGGATGAGGCAGTCGTCCAGGTATGGGTATATTTGAATTCCTCTCTGTCTGCAGTATGCAGTTACTGGTGCCAGGCATTTTGTGAAGACCCTGGGTGCAGTAGATAAGCCAAAGGGCAATGCTGAGAATTGGTAATGGGTTGAACCTGCAATGAAATGGAGGTATCTTCTGCAATTTTGTCTGATAGGGACATGCAGGTATGCCTCCTTGAGGTCCAACGTTACTAGCCAATCTTTCTTGCCCAACATGGGAAGAAGCTGCTGTAGTGTTAGCATCTTGAATTTGGGTACTTGCAAGAAGGTGTTTAAATTGAATTGAAGGTCCAGGTCTCCAAGCCAAGCTGTCCTTTTTCTGGGGAGAAGAAGCCGTGAGTAAAATCCTTGGCCTTGCTCCTGTGTAGGTACCAGTTGAATGGCTCTCATGTCCATGAGAGCTGTAATTTGTTTTTGCGCCTCTGCCCATTGATTTTGTGGCAGGTTTGGCATTCCTTTTATCCTTGGCAAGGTGTGGAAATGGAATCTGTATCCGTGTGAGATAATGTCTAGGACCTATTTGTCCTTTGTGACGATGCGCCAGTTGTCTGCAAAAAGTGCTAATTTTCCTCCCAAGGGAGCTGCCAAGAGGGTTTTGCTTGGCAGTTTGAGGTTTAAGTCATTGTGTTTGCCTTCTAGTGCTTTGGGACCTGTCTTCTCCTCCCTTCTGTGTTGTAGTGCCCCATTGGCGAGGTTTGTAAGGGATTTGTGCTTGTCCTCTGCCCCTTGGGTGCCTGTATTTACCCCTCTGTGGTCTGTCAGAAGCTGGAAAGGACCATTTTTTTGTTGGCCAATATCTGCTGAAGCATGCGGGCTGTACCTATAAGAAATCTTTGACCATCTGCATAGATTTTGCCTTATCCTCCATTTTCTTTAAAACCTCCTCTGCTTTAACCCCAAATAAAACATCCTGCTGGTAAGGGTGCATCCAGTAACTTTGCTTTAACATGATCAGGCAGAGATTGTTCCTTTAACCAAGCATGCCTACGTATAACAGACCCAGTAACAGCTGCTCTAGAGGAAGCTCCCAAGGCATCAAAACCACATTGTAAAGTATGCTTGCCCACCTGTTCAGCTGCATGCAACAGATCTTGCATTTCCTTGAATTCAGACTGTCGAGGGTGTGTGCCCATCTTTTGTTTTATTTGAGACATTAGGAATTGCTGGTATTTAAGCATGTTAAATTGACAATTTAGTGCTCTCATAGCTAGAGTAGTTGAGGTGTAAACCTTCTTCCCCCACCTATCTAGTGCTCTGGAGTCCCTTTCTGAGGGTACAGGATTTTTAGCCATAGAAGCCGTAGCCCCTTTGGGACCCTGGGAGATCGTCTCTGGATCAGCAGCAGGGCTTTTGTAAAGGAATTTGTGAAAGTTAGGCACTCTGTAGTATCTATCTGGTTTGGCTGGAGCTGGAGGCGGAGAATCTGGATTTAGACTAGATTCTAAGAAGACATCATCCACTATGTCCAAAACTGGGGGGATAGCAAGTGGTCTGTGCTGGGGGAGTAAAAGAAACTCTCGGAGCCTTTTCTTTGAGTCAGAGTAGTCCTGACCTTCCCAGTGGAAATGTTTCCTCATGGTGTGTAAGGTTTCCCCAAAGGAGTAATCTTCAGGGGGAGAAGCTGAAGGAATGGAGTCTTCAGTATCAGAAGGAGTAATCCTGTTCCTCAGAGGAGCTTGAGGAAACAGACACCTGATCAGAGGAGGCATAAATCCTCCCCTTGTCTAGGCCTTTTGTCAGGGGGGACTCCTGATCAAAGAAATCAAATCTTCAGCCATTTTAAGCATCTGTTTCTTAGGCATAAGGCCTTGACCTGGAGACTGAAGTGTAGGCTTTTTTGGTTTTAGAGGAGTCTTAAGCTTAGCATAAGATTTTATGGTGAGGGAATTTGGTCTGAAGACACCTTCAGAAACCGAAGGTGTTTCTGCAGCACCGGCTTCCCGTACTGCAATGTCATCGGTAGGGCCTAAGGAAAATGGCATCGTCGGCCTAGAACTCTCTGCTGGGGGATCCAGTGCGGTCTGGGGATCCAATTCAGCGGTAGCCAGGGGCTGCGTAGGCGCCTCACTGGAAACCGGAGAACCGGCGACCGGGCCAGCCGAGGCCTCGGAGTTTGGCTTGGGTCTAGGCTGCCTGTCCTTATCCTTGCATTTTTTATGCACGCCGGTAGTCGGTTGCTCTGACGGCATAGTGTAATTAAATTTTCTACCGAAGTAGTGTCGTGCGAAATCAAAGTGACACTTTATAGTTCGCTTATTGAACCTAGCACAAAACCGACAACCAGTGACATCTTCGTCTGGGCCTAGGCAAGGTATACAAAAAGAGTGAAAGTCCGTATGAGGTATTTGCTTCCAACAAGAAATAAAATTGCTAACTTTTTCTGACATCGGATTGAGACAAGAAAATGTTCCCCAATAGGGTACTTAGCTTTGAAGACTTCGGACTGAAACTCGATTCGAAAATCTCAGGTGTCGGTCGACCGGCACTTGCGAACTGCTTCTGCTTCGGGCACCGTGCGGCAAGAAAGACTGAAGAAAATGGCGTTGGATGCCTCTGATATACCCCTGGCGCTCTGACATCAGGGAAGAAGCGACAGCAACTGACGCCGGACCAAGACTTTGGAATTCGGGCCGACTGTGGGACTGCCTGATGGCAGGATAACCCAAGTGTGATGACTGCAGCAGGGTAACACGATGAACATCTCAGAAACTGTGCCTTGTGCATTATTTTGATTGTTTATTTTAAGTACATATAGTGACTTTGGGCTTATTGTACAGGCAGAGTTTCAGATGAGCTGAAGTTTCTAACTGCCCTCTTCATCAGGTGAGGTGATAGAATAAGTTTTAGTAGTTTACTGTAATGATATTATTGCATACTAAATTGTACTTGCATGCTATAGTTTGTTTGGATTCTTACCCAACTTTTCAGCTTAATTATGCACAGCAGTTCAGGAATGTGGTAACAGTCCTTAATTTTTGTTCTAAATGTCTTTTTATATTCCAAAAGTTGATCAACATTTGGCCTAAAGCTGTATTTTATATTTTTCTACAAGTTACACAGTCATAGGGTTATGGTAACAGCAAAATCCTCTGCTTATATTGAAACCTGTATTCACTGTGCATAGCATGATTGGCTCTGGTAAAAGAATGTTAGATAAGTTCTTTGTTTTTGCCTCTTAGTGCCAAATCAATGACATATGTAATCTAGCAGAACGTTTTTTTGCTTGCTTTCTTGGGACCTTTTTTCACTTTTGATTGTTTTTATGTTTTAATATTTCTGTTAGGGAAGCAATGTTAGGGTTTGTCTAATACCTGTCTTATACTAGTGCATTATGCTAGCAAAATTTTTAGTCCTAGTTGGCAATGCATATTTATAAGGAGCAATAAAAAAGACATATGAAACATGTTTGTTTGTTTGTTATGTTTCATGTGATATACATATTATGTATGTACGCTGTTTTAAAATGTATTTTTTTAAACGTTAATTTTAATTAATTGTTTTGTTAAGCGTGGGAATGTAACAGGTATATAAGGAATTGAGATTAAAGATGAGTGTTCTGATGAAATCTACGATCAGTAGAAGAAAGTGCTCAACCTGTATTTTAGTGTGGTACATTAAACCTGTTTTTAAGCAATTGAAACGTGACACCCTGCTTCTTGGAATCATTTTTGTGCTACAGTTTTGTATATTCATTACTTAGTAGGGCTATTCTTATGAAGTAAGTAAAATGATGTGACGAGGTTGGCAGAAAAAGCAGTGGTAGGGCAGTTAAAGAAGGGAGGAGGAGCTTCTCATGCCTGAGCTCAGTCCAAAAGAGCAAGCTGATTATGACCCCTGTCAATCTCATTCCCTTACTTTCCCACTCGGGCAACCGCATAATACTTTCTCTAAACCTATCTATTAATTTCTGTCTTTGACACCCAATTACTTCAGATTCTTGGGTTCTAGGAATAATCCAGAAAGGATATAGATGGCAGTGGGACTCCCTTCCTCCATTCCAAGGAATTCCACCCCATCTAGTCAGTCATATTTCCCTGTTTTCTCCTATTCTAGTTCAGATGCTTTCTTGAGGAACAATAGATCCTGTTCCAGTTCAACAAATTTTAGGATTTTAATCAAGGATATTTATGGTACCCATAAAACAGGGAATTTGGAGAACCTGTAAGGGCTTCTCTTCTCTAAATCTACACATAATGTTTCCTAAATTCAAAATGCTTTCTCTAGGGTCCCTGTTACTTCTCATTCTTCCTATAAACTTTGTTAACCTAGACTTAAAAGATGTCTACAATCACATCCCATTTTACAGAAACTTCAGATGTTAAGATTTTTCCATATCTGTTTCCCATTTTCAGTTTTCTGCTTTACTCTTTGGGTTGTCAGCAGCTTGGAGAATGTTTACAAGTAGTAGCATTTTGCAGGTTATAAGGCATACGTATTTTTCCTTATTTAGATGACTGCTTTATTTTTGCAGACTCTTTTCTAGGTTAAGAGTCTTCATGACCTAGGATTTCAGCTAAACTTAGAAAATAATGTGTGTGCTACTTACAGGATAGTATTTTCTAGGCTGTTTCCTAGGTACTTCCCTCTTGGTGGTGTTCATTCCTCAGGACAAAGTATTTTTTTTTTACAAAGAGCAATTCCTGATGCTTTCACTCCAGAGTCACAGAACAGCAAGGAACTGCCTCATAATGTTAAGATTTATGGCCTCTGCAATTCTCATGATCTGTGTAGCCAGGTTACATATAATGACAGTTCAGTGGTTCCTTAAATCACTCTGGACTCAACACCAGCGCCTCACTCTCCATTCAAGGTCTAGTGCTTAATTTTGTCAAGAGGGAAGTTCCCTAGTGGCTGAGTCAATCATCCCTCAGTCTAGGTCTCCCATTCTCTCCCCTCCTCAGCCCCTACTCAACTTGTAACCACAGATGCACCACACTTTGCGTGGGGAGCAGTTTCCAAAGGGGTGAAAGTACAGGATCTTTGGAACCATCAGGTTAAAAAGAAGCACAAAAGCAGCAAGGAAATGATGGCATTGGTAAATTATCTAAAATCCCTAAACTATCTGTGAGTTCCAGGGCCTCTAATAATGATCACTTATAGCACCACAGTTATGTGGTACATAAGTTGTGTGTGGGTGCGGGGCTGGACGGGGGGAACTAGGTCTTACCCCCTTTTGCAGATTTGCAGTGCTAGCTTGGGAACTTGCTCTGCAACTTAATCTATCTCTAAAGGTTGCTTACATTCCATCAGAGCAGAAGTTTTGTGACAGACAAGCTGAGAAGGACCAGGACAGACCTCCATAAATGGGAGTTGTATCTCAGGGTTTTTCAGAAAGTCATCCATCTGTGGGGAAATTCCTCAAGTAGATCTGTTTGCATTTACCACACGCTGCTTCACAGAATGGACATATACAAGACAGGGGTTCTCTAATTCACTCCAACCTTCAAGTTCTTCATTTTACAGCCTGAATGATAGAATTTTAATACCTTTTAGGCACTTTTTTTCTGAGCACTTTCAGCAGGTATTAAAGGAGGTGCGGTGGTGGTGCTGTGGTAGCGTTGTCACCTCACAGTAAGACGCTGTCTGGTTCGATTCTCAGCTAGAGCGTCTTCTGTGTGGAGACATGGGTGAATGGGCGTACCTTCGTTGAAGGTTGTGCGTCAGGGCTGGTAACTCGGCATGTAAAAATCAACTACCAATCATTAGTGGACCGGAGTTCCGCTGTGGCGACCCCTAACCAGGAAAAGCTGAAAGACACAACATTAAAGGAGGCTAAGAAACCTGCTACTGGAAAATCATGTATGGCAAATACAGATTTTCTAGTTGGTCTCTTATGATGAGCCAAGATCCCTTTAAAGTAAAAATACAGTTGGTTCTGCACTATTTGTGTGAGTTGCTAAAATATGTTCCTTCTTATACTAAGGTTCACCTTTCTGCCTGTCTGCCCAAAGGAATTCCCCCTTTCTTTATTGTCTCAAGTGAAGCAGCTCTTGAAGAAGGTACTATAAATTTGTCCACTTAGAAGACTGGCAGCTCATTTTTAGGATCTTAACTTTGTACTTGAAGAACTTACACTTTTCCATGACAAGTATGATGTAAAGGTCATAACATGAAAAATAGTTTTACTTGCTATCTGACCTTAGCAAGAAATGTATTTGATTTGCAAGCTCTTATGGCGATTGCTCTCCATCTCACCTTTCATAAAGATAGGGTATCCTTAGGGACTAATCCTTCTTTCATGCCAAAGGTAGTTTCAGAGTTTAATTTAAATCATCTCTTCATCTCCCTCTGTTCTTTCCTGAACCAAAAAATAAGGGAGAGAAAATCCAGCAAACTTTGGGTATCAAGGACCCACTCCGGTACTGTGCTCACAGAACAAAAAGCTTATGAAGGTAAAAAGAAAGTAAGGTCAGCAACAAAACAAACTGTTTCCTATAGGCAAAGAGAAAGAAACAGGGAAATCCTAAGTGAAAGACCAGTACTGGTAGAGTTTTTAGTAGAATGTAGAAGAGAAGCTGATGTTACAAAAAGGAATAATTAGTAGAGGATACAGAATATTGCATGATAACTATAGTAATCTATTAGAGGAGGTTAGAAAGGATTGGGAAAAAAGATTGGATAAGCAATTCACAAAGAAACAATGGGGGGATATGCATATGCGTCCCAAATATGCAACAAAGTCTAGACAATTTAGGATTTTTGCTTGGAAGTTTGTACATAGGTATTTTTATACCCCAAGTAGACTCTAAAGAATTTTTAATCAGGTAGACAGCAAATGTGGGTGGTACAATGTGAAAGAAAGAGGTAACTGGGACCATAGGTTCTTGGAGTTTAATGAGTTGGCAGACTTTAAAGATTCCCTGCAGACTGCTGTGTCAGAGATATCTGTTGAGAAAATTGGTGTAACAAAAGAAATGATTTTTTGAGCTATGATACAGAATCAGAATTGCCTAGACATAGTAAGTGCTTGCTGAGTCTTATGGTAGCTGCCAAAAAAGCAATTACTAGGAAATGGCAATCAAAGTTAAAACCAATATAATAACAGAGATAAAACAACTGTAATTGGGATCTTTAGAAAAGTGTACGAGCAAATTACATAGGAAAACATGGGAACTGTGGGAACAATATATGCAGAGGAGGAACGAGGTTTAAAAGAGGGCCGGATTTGAATGAGTTATGTAATGTTTGACTGGCAATGACTGGGTAGATAATAAGTGATGTATAATGTTTGCTACTGTGATTATGCCAATATGGATTGTGATGTATAATGTTTGCAACTAAAATTGTCACTATGGTTTGTTTTCATTTATATAAATGTATGATTGTCTGTGTCATATATGATAATTTAATAAAGATGTTTTTTGTTTAAAAAACTGTTTCCTAGTGGTTATTCCTTGTATATCCAATTTTTTCTGTTCTCACGAAGTCCCTTCCAGGCAAAGTCAGAACCCATTCTATTCAGGCTGCGTCTATGCAGCATTTTGGAAAGGGTGGACTCTAAAACCTTCTAGAAGGAGCAACTTGATCTACTTTGCATACTTTTCCCAAGCAGTATAAAATGTATTCTGTCTTTAGAGCCAGGAAAAGATTGCAACAATGATTTAATGAGGGACATTGTTGTATAAATAAACTTACCATAACAATAGATGCTCAGCTAGATCACTGTTACAGAACAAACACATCTTTCCTTTCCCCCTTTTGTTTTCTGCCAGTGTGGGGGTTCCTATCTTTTCCTAAGACATACTTATGTCTTCAGGGCTCTAGCCTCCCTTTTTTTTTGGTGTGGGGGGGGGGGCAGGAAAGCACTGCATTTTGGCACCTGTACATTTATTTTATGCCAGCATGCTTTTATGCCTCATTGGACAAAATGGAAGATGCCTTAAAACTTTTTAAGTTGGCCAGATGTCCGATCCATGGCAGGATATGTCCCATATAACTTGGGCTATATCTATCTAACTATTTGAACATTTACAGTTATGGTAAGTTTACTTGCCCAATAGACATTCTTTTTTGTGCCTTAAATAAAGTGAAGTAGCTAAGTGTGCTTCCAGGTGCTGGCCAAATAACACACCCAGATGCTTTATTTTTTCAGTCATTCTTAAGTACTTAATGGTCTCTGTAGAGCCACATCTTTGGTTGACAGGGTCTCGGGACCAGATAGCAGTGTTCTAGTCTTGGTGGAGTTGAGTAGCAGTGGAGTATCCTGTCCATGTGTGTAATTCTGAGAATCTATACTCAACTTCCTTTTGTCCTTTGGTCAATGATTCAGCATGACTGAAAAGTCTGGTGTCATCTGCATACTGCATTATCTTACCCTTCCCAGAATGTTGCCATAGCTTATTGCTAAAGCTTTGCTGTTTATCTTTTTGTGATGCATTTTAAAAACCTTTGTCAAACAGGAAATCATATACTTTCTGTATGCTTTAAGCCTTTGTTGTTTACTGGATGTCCAGATTTTTATTATAATACAGAATGCCATGACTTCCCCTCTCTCAACCCAGCTTCAAAATTCTGCACAAGGACATTCCATCCACTCCACTTGCATCGAAAGTGATCCTTCCTTCAGCTGGAAAGGCCCCAGCAGCATATGCATTCCCTCTTCCCTTAGTACACAGGTATTACTAAAAAAAAGGAGGAGCGATCGAGAGGATAATCCTGATATTCCAACTGGCAAGACAACACTGGGTACCCATGTTGAAGAGGAGCAGGGACTTTGTGCTTGTGCTGACACTCAAGACCTTTTGGAACTTTTGCAACAGCAGCAACCTTGAACCTACAGCATCTTTCATGAAAAACTGCTTTCCTATAACTCCGCAGCAAGGGGGAGGGTTCTGAACTTCAGGCCCTAATGGCAGTACAACCCTTGTACTTTTTGCACACTCCTCCTGCAGTAGGTGCAATAAGACCAGTGGAGAGAACGGTGTAATTATCTGATCGACTGATTTATCTGTTATTTATAAAATTCTTAGAAATTATGGTTACAAAACAGATGTTTCTTTTTGGAATTATTCAAGTGAAGTTAATAGACAAGTATTCTCAGAAAAAGATAAAAAAAAACTTTTACAATCTGTGAAGGAATCCACATCTTCCCTGTTCTGGCATGTATATACATGGAAATTTTTACATAGATTTTTTTCACCCCACAATAGACTAGAAATAATGTACAAGAAAGATGAAATGTTGGTGATGTGGACACCCTTATGCTGACTGGATACATATGATTGTTAATTGCAAAATAATTTCTTCATTTTGGTTAGACTTTAAATATCTTTGTAAAGCTCAATGGAATGGCAACTGTATAATTTCTGACTCCCTTATCCTTTTAAATGTTCCTGTTCCTGAAGTCATTTCTAAAAACCAAACATTTTTACTATCTTCTGTTCTCTCTATAGCAAGGAAAATTGTTATTAAAATTGAAAATTCCAATCTACTCCTGTCTTTAAAGTTGTTTATTCATCTTGTGAAATAATATTTGTAAGAATGAGATCGCTGCTGTAAAAGCAAGGACTGATTACACAACTCATCATTTAATTGCTTGGACAAAATTGTCTAATCTGTTAAAGAAATATTAAATGTTCTCCTATGCATATTGCTTTTTAGTTGTTATGGACATTGTATATAGTTTGTTTTTTCTTGTTACATAGTGTTAAGTTACTGTGTTATAAAATTGGTAAAAACATTTTGGAAAAAAAAAGGATTGATTTTAGTGCTTAGCATTGTTGAATTGATTCTGGGTGCATTACAATAAGGCATCTCTGTAGCACTCAGTCCACAAGAAAAGGTATACTAAACCCAATGAAATGCACCGACCCAGCCTGACTGGTGTTAATAGTGACGGCTGACTTTAAAAGCACATTGACGCTCAGTGATTGAGGTTGTTTCTTCATTTTCAGGGTTTGCGGTTCAAGCTGCCTTTCAGTCACTGGGTCTGTGTTGAGTTCGCATGCTGTTCCTGTTGTATTTTTTTTCTGGGTACTTCAGTTTCTTCTTATTTTCCAAGATATGCTTATTGGTAGGTTACTCTAAAACTGAATATATTGCATTTGCCATTGTGACTTGGGTTGTAGCTGAAAAATGGTCATTGATGGAGCAGTCCACATATTGGGTTGACAAATTATTAGAGCTCACATCATTTAACTTAAATTTGTAGAAACATCATGAGTCTATGTCTTTACAGTGACAAAGTAATAATCCTTATGTTAAGTAGTGACATTGCAGTAATAATAGTAGTAGACCTTTACTATTATTTGTAAGGATAGGGAAGAAAATGAGCCAGTATGACTCAAATGGAAAACGTTGGAAGACCATAGTAGCAGAATAAACAAGATGTGCGAGTTGCACAGCTTACATTAATGACTGACTAATCTTACTTTAATGAAACACTAGTCATAGGTGACTCGATAGTGAGGCACACTGATGTCCCACTCAGGCTGAATAAGGAGAAAGTAACAGTTCATAGATTCATAGGTTGGTACTAGGCTATCGGCCTACAAGCCTAGCCATAACAATTCCCTGGTTATTTCATCCCACAATATTTACTTCCCTGGACCCCTGTCTAGCAGGGTGACTGATGTGATCCCCAAAGTAAATTTCCTATCTCCCATCCAGTCGTCAAGGTTCCTTTTGAAAAGGGCCAAGGAGGCGCTCTGCTTAACACGTATGGGCAGTCTATTCCAGAGTACGGGGAGTCTCTGGGTCAGGAACCTATCCCACCAGCATGTTTTTTCATTGTGATGACAAGGTTTAGGTCCCTGGAGCATGTGCCTTTGATGGATTGGGATTTCTTTAAGTGTAGCATGTCCAGCAGTTCTAGGTTTGACATGGCCTTGTATGTTAAGCAGAGATCGCCTCTGAGTAGACGATATGCGACAGAGTATAGCTGGAGCTTTTTTAGACAGTCAGCATAGGGCATCTGCTTTAGGCCTCTGATTCTTTTAGTGAGGTGTTTCTGTGGCCTTTCTAGTTGTTACAGATGTCTTGAGAGGTACATACCAAATGGGGCGTTGTACTCTATGATGGGTGTAATGAGGGATGAGTACAGTGGGACAGTGATAACCTTTTTTCTGGATGAAAGCCCTTAGTGATGAGGTGTGCCACATGGAAGGTGCCAGGATCCGCCACATAACGCATGCACTCATGTCCCTTAACAACAGGTACAAATATGACTCTGTCATTGTACATGTGGGTGTGAGTGACCTAAGACGTACCTCCCTGGACTACATGAAAAGAGACAGGAAGGAGCTCTCGGATTATGTAGCCCAGGCTGGTATAACTCTAGAAGTCTAAATCTCCAAATGCACTCTCTCGAAGCACTCCTTAAAATGGAGAACATCAACATTTATGCTGTAACAGTAACCTGGTTCAAGGCAGCAGAAAGCAGCCCTGCACTACCAGGCTATAACTCATTCCACACCTTTTGGTCCCAGAACATGGACTGAAGCTCCAAAGGCGGTGGTGTTTCCATATTCATAAAGGATGCGCACACCTCCAGACTGGTAGCCCAACATAACGCATCCGAGATGCTTCAGTTGCAGCTAACATTGGGTAAGACAGTGATTCAAGTCATAGCCTGCTATAGGTCCACAACCATGTCCCAAGTCTCACACTCCCCGTTCCTAAGCACCCTGGAGAATATTAGGGTCTAGCCTAACGCTCTCATACTGGTCGAATTCAACTACCCCTCCATTAACTGGGAAAAATACTCATGTACCAGTACACTTGCCCAGCACCTTCTGGAATTCATTAATTCCAGTGTCCTGAACCAACTCGTTCTTACCCCCACGGGAGGTAGCAACATCCTTGACCTGGTCATTACTAACATGGGTGACTGTTGCTCTACACCAATAGTTAGCTTCTCCCTGGTTAGATCCGACCACAAATTAATCACCTTGGAAAGCCACATCCCACCCCCACCCCTCACACAAAGGTAACCACCATGAAAAACTTCTCCAAAGCTAACTTTGGGCTCCTAAAAACAAAGGTGGCTAACTTCACGGCACCCATGCAAATGAAGAATAGTTGCATGACCGCTGAATCATACACTAATGCACTATACTAACACGTACATAAATACATGGATCTCGCCATACCCAATAGAACCAAGATGCTCTCCTCAAAAAAAAAAGTAAGCCAATGTGGTGGCCCCCTGCCATAAACAAACTCTACAACAGAAGGAGGAAACTCATGTGGAATAAGGTGAAGTCCCTAGACTGGAAAAACTCCCTTATCAGCCTCAACAAAAGGTTGAGATCCCTCATCAAATCCTATAAAGCTAGCTATGAAAACAGAATTGCAGCAGATGGTAAAGACAACTATAAGGCCTTCTATAGTTATGTAAAGAATCTCCACAGCAATACCCAGATTTGCTCTGAGCTACTGCACAATGGTACCTCCTGTACTGAGCCAACAGATATTTCCAAAATACTGGCCGACAGATTCATTGCCAACTTTATCCCTCTCTCCCCCCACAAAGGACCAATCACAATACCAGTAGATTGCCAGGCACCCAGTATTACTGCTGCACAGGTTAAAACAGCACTGCCCAAGGCCAAGAATACAGCTTCTATGGGACCTGACAATATTCCCGGCAGTGTTAGTAAACTGGCACCTCACCTTTGTGCCCTGTTCAGTCATAGCCTCACCTCACGCTTTGTCCCTACTGAATGGCGCACTGCTACAGTCATCCCTCTCCACAAGGGAGGACTGACTACAGACCCCGGTAACTTTCGCCCCATTAGCCTGATGAGTTTGATATGCAAAGCTATGGAATGCATCATCATTGACCTAATAAACAAGGATATAGTGAATCTCCAAACTCTGGATCCTACACAGTTTGGTTTTGTGAAGGGTAGATCATGCCTGCTCAACTTGGTTGACTTCTTTGAGTAAGTCACCAGAGCTGTGGATGAAGGCAAGGTGGGTTCATGCAGTCTACGTTCATCTGGCCAAGGCCTTTGATACCATTCCCCACTCAGGAATCATAGAAAAACTCACTAAGCTAGGTAACAACCCCATATCACTAGGCGGGTTGCAAACTGGCTCACAGATAGAACCCACAGTGTGAAAGTAGCTGACTGCAAGTCAGACTGTCGACCAGTCACAAGTGGAGTCCCACAGGGTTCGGTGCTGGGTCCTCTCTTGTTTGGTATCTACTTCTCTGAAGTCCAGGCCAACACAAAGGGACTCTGGCTGACAAAGTTCACAGATGATTGCAAGCTGGGAGCTATTATTAACTCCCCAAGTGATGTTGACATCCTACAGGAAGGCCTCAATGAGACCAACGACTGGTGTCAGAACCATGACCTTAAGCTCAATGCCAAAAATGTGTTGTCATCCCCGTTGAGAAAAACCTGGTTCCCTTGAATTACCACAATGGTAGTCCACTGAATAGAGAAGGCATTATAAGAGATCTAGGAACACAGGTTGACAGCAGCCTCTTTTTTGACCACCACATTGCCACTTTGGTCAGAAAGTCCTATGTGGCACATCTCATTACTAAGGGTTTTGCATCCAGTAAGAGGTCATCGTCTCCCTCTACTCTTCCCTCATTAGGCCAATCATCAAGTACAATGCCCCATTTGTCATGTACCTCACTAGACACCTGCAACAACTGGAGAGGCTGCAAAAATACCTCACAAAGAGGATCCTAGGTCTTAAACACTTGTCCTGTATGGACAGACTCAAAAAAACTCCAACTATTCTCTGCCTCATATCGCCTACTTAGAGGCGATCTCTGCTTGACTTACAAAGCCATGTCTGACCCAGCTCTGTCAGAAATGCTTCATCTAAAGAAATCCCAGTCCCTCCGCACCACACGCTCCAGAGACCTCAAACTTATCACCACGATCAACAGAACATGCTGGAGGGACAGGTTCATAACCCAGAGACTGCCCATGCTATGGAATACACTTCCCATACATGTCAAGCAGAGCACCTCACTGGCCGAGAAATCTTGATGAGTGGATGGGAAATAGGAAATTCACCCCGAGGATCACTCCAGTGGGCTCTACTCGACAGAGGCACTAATAATTAAGGTAGGGTGGCACAATGCCAGGGTAATCCTATGGGCTAGGCTTGTAAAGGCTCCAGGGCCATTAGCCTAGTACACACCTGTGATATATATGACACAAGTAAAGTGACATAGATAAGCTATCCCATCTGCAACAAATATGCAGGATAATGTAACAATTTTCTTGACCCCCTCCCTCCCCCAAGTATAAATAAAAAGCTACAGTTATGTAACGTCTTCCAGGCCAAATCACAAATTGTATCTGCTCTCCCATCAGGGATTATCCTTCATGCCCCTGCATCACATTCTGTTGCACAGTATTAGACTACAAGATTAATAGAAAGCTTACTGAGTCAGTAGTATAACTTTTAAACAAATGGTTGCCATTTTGGAAATGTGCCTTCCAGTGCTGCATATAAATTAAGTATATTAGAATAATCCACACCACTAACAAGTACTGCAGTACCATTTTCCCATTAATTTTGTTCTGTTGTTTCATTTCCCTTAATTTCTTCCATTTCTGTATTTTGTTTTACTTGCAGAATCCGAGGTTTCCTGCAAATCTGCAAATGACAGACCGCCAGCTGGATGAAGCAGGAGAGAACGATGTAAATAATTTGTAAGTATACAGTACAAGAAACTTATATTTAGTGCTCTTCTTGAGGTGCTCAGTTGATTAACTGAGTGACTGACTTTTCAGTATTGTGGTTTATTGGGCTGATAATCTTCTCTATCATTTCTTATTGTTTTTTTTAATTAGCTCAATGGCCCAGTGGGATGAAGTCCTACTGACTCGGGTGGCTTGGATTTAATTAGCTGCTTGGTCACTAAAAGAGCTAAGAGGAGGGAGGGAATGACAAAGTAGTGCCTGTTCACCTGTCTCAGGGATGATAGGCATTGGTGGGTATGCAAGTGCAGGTGCATCACCGTTCTAGAATCTCGGGTATGGAGCTAGAAGATCATTTAGAGGTGTTTGTTTCAAGGGAGGCAGGACCTTTGAAGGGTTGTGTCACTCATGGAAGTAGGTAACACATATTGCAGTAGCCCATTGTACACACACAAGCATGCACAGTATAGGGCCATAAACCAAGTAAAAACTGTAATCGGTGCCAACATGACTGCCATGCTCTTGCCTCTTCAGGGGGTATGAGTGAGTGATAGTACCATTCACAGTTAGCAGCCATAGAGGAAAGACTTACTTAAAAATTGTTAGTTATTTTTAAAGCCGGTCACCACATATACAGATGTGCAATCCAGCTGTTACGTGTGAGGTATTCACATGCTAGACTGTGTCCATCTTTCAGATGCTGGTACAGTTGTTTTCATCTAGTAATTAAATCCTGCATTTGTTAAGTACAGTGTTTTTCCTACTTTTCTATTACAGTGAGCACAGTCCAAATATATTTGCATGTTACCTATTCTTTCCTCTTCATCAATTCCTAAACTCCAAAATTATTCTGTACTACAGGTAATTCAGTTGTTGTCCCATGCATACTTCATGCTTTACTTCCCTTAGGTACATACATGATCAGCTTTAACCTTTATACCCATTTTCTTTTTCAAAATAATTTCCACCCCATGGTACGCTTGTCTTTCTTAGAAAGCAACTATAATAATCCCTCTGTCACCATCTGTCTTGTATCTCATCTTTTCACCTTTCTCATAGGTGTCAATGTTTTTCTCCTTCTTTCTCTTGAAATTTCTTTCAGTTCTCCTTAGCTCCTTTTTTTCCCTATACCTAGATTTCATTCTTTACTAAGTTTTTATCTTTCCTTTCTTGGTCTTATTTTCTTTAAATATTTTTATACAGCAATTCCATATCTCCTTCTGTCTGCCTTGTCCAGTCCTTTTTAAGTCATATGTGGTGTTTAACCTGTGGCTTTCTTGCCAGCATCCAATGGGCCCATTCATCTCACCTATAGGATATGAGCTAAGACCATTTATTCCTAGAATGGGACACTAGAGCTAAGTTATTCTTTCACTGGGAAGAAAGCATAATCTCTAGCCTATCCATCCTCCTTTGAGGCAGACATCTGGTGTTGAAAGGCAGACCA
Organism: Protopterus annectens; assembly: GCF_019279795.1. NCBI lineage: Eukaryota > Metazoa > Chordata > Ceratodontiformes > Protopteridae > Protopterus > Protopterus annectens. The sequence goes on from NC_056747.1 coordinate 469,404,952, forward strand.
AGCAGCCTGTCATGCACCCTTTCCCCTTCATTTCCTGATTACCCCCTTATAGGTAGGTATGACTGTCTGTCATTGCAACACACAGGTGAATGTGTGCAACCACACTTACCAGCCCCCTATCAATACAGTGTGATTTTGTGAAGTGTGGAGCTGCTCCAGCCCATTGGGTCGTGATGATACACCTGGACTCCATTAGCTGTCAGCCAGTCAGTGAGCCAGAGTACCTACCGCCTCCAGGATTGGGTACTAATGCCACTAAACAAACATGGTTGTAGTCAGGCCTTTATCCTTCTGTGCCACAGAGCCAGTTCCCGTCTTATCCAAACTTGTGTCCCTTTGCCACCTTTTTTTTATATATATTAAACAGCCTTTATTTTAGCAACATTAACAAATAGACATACACACCTCACAATTAACATTCATGTAAGTTTTTAAATGTAGTGGTGTTGCGGTAGCGTTGTCGCATTTGATTCTCAGCTAGAGCGTCTTCTGTGTGGAGGCATGCGTGAGTGAAGGTATACTCGTTGAAGGTTGTGCGTCAGGGCTGGTAACTTGGCACTTAAAAATCCACTACCAAACATTAGCAGACTGGAGTTCTGCTGTGGCGACCCCTAAGCAGAAAGACACAACAACAACAACTGCTGGCATAAAATTCACAACTTTTATGTTCAATCAAATTATTCCATCAGTCCCCAGCCAGTGTATCTAAACATATTACATGTTCTTGTTAGCTCTTTAATTCCTCATTCTTATATATTGCAAACATGCAGATTTCATTAAACACATAGATTTTAAGTTTCCTGTATCAATTTCCATATGTGTTTTAATCAAAAATTATGTACTATAGTAGAGCAACCGGTTATAGTAAATGTTCTAAAGATGTATCCTAAACAGTTCTTTTGAAAACATTTCCTGAAGTATTTACCTCTTCATTTTAGATATGTATATATTGTTTTTTTTTTCCTTATGTCTTAGACACAATTTGCATCCAAACATTAATCACCCATTTGTAGTTCTATATCAGTTCACTTTAAAGTGTTCCATATCAGTTCACTTTAAAGTGTTCACACTTTTTAGTTAACATTTTTATCTGTTATCATTTTCATTCATTCCTCAAGGGATGGGTCTTGAATCCCAATCTCAGATCTGGCTCAGCTGCATTTCTTCCAGACTCTTGGATCTGACTCTCGAGCTCCTTCCCTTCCCATAATACCCCTAAGTCCTGTATTACCTCAGATTTCATTTGTTGCTTTTACGCTTCGGGTGTGGATTATGCTGTCTCCAGGTCTGGGGTTGCTTTATACACATTTATTTATAAGTAAAAAGAGACTTTATTAAATTCTCCTTACTATCTGTTGTTCTGTAAGCTTAGCCTCCCTTTTCTTGCTTTTCTTTTCCAACTAGCTTTCTATCCATTTTTTTCGGGTATCTCTGGTTTACTATTGTTAGTTACCCTTTCCTTTCTCTTACCCGCTTTTCAGGGTAGTTATTTAATTACCATTGTTGGTAAATTTCTATTTTCTTATTTCCGTTGTAAAACAAAAAAAGTGAGAAACTTTCCTCTTTTCCTCCTCCTTTTAACATGTCTGAAAAGCCATCAGATTTTTTAAATGCACTTATATGGGCATAAGATACCCATCTCTGATGCCCTTGCCAAATCTGTGCAGGGTTCAACTCTAAGGGCCTAAGATATATACGTAACAAGTTAGAGTTGAAGGGTTTGCTTCCAACTATGGCTCCTTTATCTTCTGTTTCAAGGAATCAAACCCTCTCCAAGAAGTCAAAAATGACTTCAGAGACCAGTATTGCAGCCGCCTGCTAATTTTCCTAACCTTTCAGATCTGTTGCCCCTAGGCTCCAATCTCCATTGTTACAGGAGACACCCAGAAGATTGTCTCACCCACCTTCCATGACATCTTCTTATCAGGTCTTCCAAAAGTCTCTCCAAGGCAGATGTGGATAGGATGATGAGGAAATTCCTCGGAGAGCAGATCTAGATGGGGGTCATACCATCTCTGTCTCCCATCAGATCTGTGAGCTTTCAACCTGTTACTCACTCCATTGTCTCTCCTTCTCTGATTCATTCAGTGATTTTGGAGCCCTCGTTGTTAGATTCCAAGATGGCTTTTTCTTTGACTTGGACTGTATCCCTGACTTGTTCGCGCCAACCCCCCTCGAGTAGGATGAGACTTGGAGCCAAAGCGTCAGTGCCAGATCTGGGGATGTCTCCAGTTCTGAGAGATTCATAACTGTTGCTTCCCCTCAGAGCTTCAAAGCTGGACAGCTCAGGTCAGACTCCTCCCTCAAGATGGGAATCTGAAAGGGTAGGAGTTCAACGGCACCTGGAGTTTCGACTTCAGTGAGGTTGGCTACTCCTTGTCCATCTGTGTTCAAGGTGATGAAGTGGGTTTTCTCTCACCTGAGAGCTCTCTTGACTCTTGCTTTTTTGGATCCCACCACCATCCACCTTTTGGATCTGACTTCTGAGCCTCTTTCACCTATTCCACAGGGACAGCTGGCCTGTATGAGCTTCCAGGCAGTTCCTGCTAAGGAACTTCCCATCTCTTCCGATATCTCTCTGGATCATCCCACTGAAAAGGTGCCCTGGAAGATGTTGTGTAAGAGGAGGTATTTAGATTCCCCTCAAGAATCTTTAACTGAAGACACTGACTTCTGTGAAGGGGAAAGGTCCCCCAGATCACCACCAGAAGATGTCTCCTTTGGAAATCTTAGAGATCCTTAGCCAAAAAGGTGGATGGTCCACTAATCCCCCCCCCCTTCTCAGAAGGAGTCAGTGTTCCTAGAAGCTTTGGAGTCTATCCCATCTATGTCTTGGGTTACCTGCATGGCAGATGACCTTATAGATCTTGTGTCCCGCCAGGCATGGAAGGAGCCAGATACTGTAGAACCAGTTCCCCGTTGCCCAGTCAGGATTCTCACTCCACCCAAAGAAGGACCTTACTGGACTAAGGGAGTTCTGATAGATGCCGTGGTTGTGGTAGCAGCCAGAAAGAAGGAGATGGCTGAACAAAGCTCCTCTGTTCATCCTCCTAATAGAGAGTCTGGGTCAGTGGATAGGTTTTGAAAGCACTTTTACACCTCATTTGCCTTTTGGTTGCTCACCTACTTGGCAAATTTTAACAGATTTCAGAGAGGCTCGATTAAGGAACTCTCTAAGTCTAGCCCCAAGTCCATGTCGGTAGAGGAACAGCAACAGTCTTCTTCACAGCTGGCCACCCTTCACTCGATCTCTAATGTGTCCGTGAGGTTAAGCTGTCATGCAGCGGAATGTATCTCATGGGTGGCAGGTGAAGGCAGTAGCCATCAGGAGACATGCTTGGATGTGCTTGTGTGACTTTGCAGAGAACCTTAAGTCTTCTTTCATCAGTACTCCTTTTGATGAATAATCTTTGTTGGGCCCCACAGTAAAATTAACATTTTCCCATAATGACCAAGATAGAAAGCCCCTGTCTGCCATGGGAATCCATTTTTCTACCCCACAGAGAACCTTTTCTAGGAATTAGTGTGGTGGTAAGAAGGTGTGGTTCTGAAAATCACAAGGACCTTTTCAGAAATCATGAGAGGAAATTTCTTCCAGAGGCAGAGGGGGAAATTCCAATGGAAGATGCCATACTCGTGGCAGAGGTGTTCCGCAAAACCAAGGGTATCAAGATTATTTTTCAGATAGACCCTTTCATCATTCCTAAAGGGTTGCCTGACTGTTGCTCTCTGGAGGCAGTCGGGGGGTGCTTATCTTTGCACCTGGAAGCCTGGGCATCCATCACAAAAGACTCTTGAGTGCCAAGGATTATATCCAGAGGATATTTCATTCCCATTTGTCAAATTCCCCCATCCATATTGAAAAATCTCCCCGATGTTCCAGCCAATCAGTGGGAGTTAGCAACTCTAGACGTTCAAAGGTTGCTAGACAAAAGGGTCATCCAGGAGGTCCCACCATACCAGAGAGGATTCATAACTTACTCAAGGTACATTTTAGTGCCAAAGAAAACAGGGGACCTAAAGTCCATTTTGGATCTCAGCAATCTAAATTAATTTATGAAGAACTCCACGTTTCAGATGGTCATGGTTCAGTCCATTCTGCCTCTTCTGCAGAAAGACAATTGATTGTGCGCCATAGAGCTCCTGGATGCACATATACATCAAGATGAATAGATGCTCCTGGAGACATTTGCACTCTCATTCATCATTTCAGAGCCATGCCTTTTGGGCTCACCACAACTCCCACGGTGTTCAAATGTATAACAGTCATAGCAGCTCATCTCAGACTGCTCAGATTCAGCGTGTTTCCTTATCTAGATGACTGTCTCCCTACCATCCCAACCAGGCATCTTTTTGAAAAAGCCATGTCCACCTTCATCCAGTTCAAGTCTTGGAGTTAATAGGAGCTTACCTGGACACAACCAAGTCATTGGCCTTTCTTCCACCAAACAGAATACATTCCTTCCTTAAAACTGCAGTCAAATCATATTCTTTCACATCCTACTTTCTATTTATTTTTATTTTTATTTTACATTTGTTGACCGGGCTAGTCTAGCTGGATATATGTCCATTTTCAGTAGAGGCCTGGGGAGATGAGCTCCAAACAGTTTAAAATAATTTCTCATCAAAAGTAGTACATCTTTATAATGCAAATACATTCACAGTACAGGAGATAAACAAACTTTAACTGGTCACATATTAATAATGCTTAAAAATGTAGAGTATTAGACTTGACTTAGTAGAAATACAGTTACAAATAAGTATTCAGAAAGAAAAATAGCATAATGTACAGTAAGTGTAGATAAAAAGAAAGTTAAGAGAAGTAGTAGTTACGTAATACATCTAGTAGTAAAACGTGTCCAATAATTAAAACATTTTTATTTTTTTTTTGATACAGTAGTAAGTAATACTATGATGAAGTGGATCATTAGGTGTTAAGATGAAGTGAAAGCAGGGTTGAGAAGCCTTCCCCAGCAAAGTTGGTTCTTCAAACATTAGGGCCAATGGCTGCAGCAATTGCCCTTTTACTAACTTTTCATTTCCACATGCAGATTTTTCAGTGGACTCTAGCAGTTCAGTGGGTGATTTTTCAACAGCCTCTGAACCATCCTATAAAACTTTCTTTGGTTTTTATAGACTCCCTTCTTTGGTGGATTCAGTCCAGTGAAGTTTGTCAGGATTGTATTTCCACCTCTAACTGCCACAGTGACAATGGGCACCGCCCATTTGGGTGGTGGGGGGGGTGTCATTTCTTTGGATGGACTGTTCAAGGCACATGGTCCCCAGAAGAGACCAATTTGCATATCATTGCCCTACAGATGAGAGCAATCCTTTTAGCATTGCAGGCAGTTCAGAGCTGTCTTCTTCTGAGACAGTTGTTATATAAATGGACAGCATGTTGGTGGTCTGGTACATAAACAAATGGGGGAACCAGGTCCTACCCTTTGCCAAGAAGCAATGAGAGTGTGGCAGTGGGCGATCTCTTCCAACTGCTTTCTTCTAACAACACACATAACAGGGAAATCCAGTGTTCCACCCGACAAGCTCAGCAGGACTATTTTGATGCCTCACAAGTGGTCTCAATGATATGGAGGCGGAGAGAATATTTCATCTATGGGGTCAACTTTACTGTGATCTCTTTGCCTATCTCTTCAACAATAAGTGCAGCATGTTTTTTGCCCTAATCCCACCTTAGAGGGTAGTCACTTAGAGATGCTGTAGTCCACATTAGGCCTTCTGGTCGTCTGTACGCTTACCCCCCCTTAATTTTAATCCCTAAATTTTCTCAGAAAGCACTCGTTTGAAGGGCAGGGTTATCCTCATTGTCGCCTATTGACCTTGGCTAGTTTGTTTCCCCTTTCTGTGGTCTCACCTCCTATGCCCGTCTTGGACACTGGACCCCAGTTCGATCTGATACATCATCCCACTGGGATGGCTCACCCAGACATTCCAGACCACAAGTTTACCACTTGGTCTCCAATTCCAGTGATGGCTAGACAGCCCAGGCTTTCTTCCCCAGTTTGCCACATTTTAATATAATCCCAGAAAAGCTCAACTAGAAAAATGTATACAAGTAAATACAAAAGATTTTTTATTGGGTGCATCAGAGAGAATTAGATCCCTTTACTACTCCTGTTCCTGCTGTTTTAGATTTTTTTGCTTCAATTTTTCAAGGATGTGCTAGTTTTTCAACCATCAATCTCCTGGTAACAGCCATTTCTAATTATTACAGTGGAGATAATGCTTTCCCTCTATCTTAATCCAGGTTATGCAAAGCTTTCCTTAAAGGTACCGTCTTACTTAGACCCCCGATTAAAGACCCTACTGCACGATGGGTCCATACACTTGTGTTGCAGAGCTTGCCTCCACCTCCCTTTGAGCCCTAACCCAAGTCTGATCTCAGATTTCTCTCATAGAACACCATCTTTCTAGTGGCTATAACTTTAGCTAGACAAGATTTTGAACTCCTAACACTCTCTTCAAAACCGCCTTATTTGATTTTACATAAAAGTAGAGTCACCTTGTGTACCAGTCCAATGTTTCTACCAAAAGTAGCCACTGAGACAAACATCAACCAAGTAATCAACTTGTCTGTCTTCTTTCCAAAAATTTCCAGTAAAGGAGAATACATGCTTCACCTTTTGGATGTACATAGACAGCTTCATTTTTATTTTCATAGGACAAAGGATTTTAGGAAGAGTGACCAACTGTTTCCTTTACCCATAACAAGTTGGAGAAACAAGTCTTTAAAGTCACCTTAGCAAAAGGATTAATGGACTGTATTTCATATGTTTATTCTCTGTGAGGTCTGCCTTTCACGGAGACCTCCTAAAGCTTACTCCACTAGATCTATGGATACATCATCTGCATTCTGAGCTAGAGCCTTTATTGACATTGTTGTTACAGCCACTTGTTCCAATGACCATACTTTTATTGCTCATTGCAAATTGGACCTTGTTTCCAGAGGCAGGGCTGCCTTTCATTCTGCTGTTCTCTGGAACACCCTTCCATGAGGGTCACCCAATTGTATCATAGCTGAGGAGTCTGTCCTATTTATGACATCCCTCCTCTGGGCCAGTAATCAAGAAGCCTGAATCCTCACCACTGACTCCAGTGAGGGACATTCACTTGGAAAAAAAATAGAGACACATAGTATTTCTAGATGCAGCTGTCTGAATCAAGGACAATTTCCCTTAAGAATACACAGGGAACACAGTCAGTCCAGGGGCTGGGTTTCTCTCTGTTTCCCCAGGCCCCATTAAGACTCCTGAGTCACACAGCTGTAGAGTTGAGTCCTCAGCTGAGTGTCCAAGCCAAGTACTCTACCACTCTCTCTGTGAAACCAGTGCTTTGTCCCTGCTCCAAGCAGCTGACACACACACTCTTTGAGATTTAATTTGCACATATGTACCTAGGGAAGGCTGGCACAGATTTACTTGCTCTGCTACACTTTGTCCAGACTATAAGGTAGTCACTGCCACCAGACACTCCATGCCAGTTACGCTAAGGCTCTTACAATAGTACCCAATTATACTGAGTGAAATTAATACTGATACAAATGGTAGTGTTTGACCAATGCAGTAAGGCTTCCAGGAATAATTGCAGTGTCACCAAACAGATATAAGTACTCTCAAAGGTTAAAATATTATCTAAAAGACCAGCCACAGTGAAAGGTTTAAATATATTTAATAATACAAGAACATGAAACTACTAAACATCCATTTATGATAAACACCATAGTTTGAGTCACAGGAAAAATTAAAATAACACAGATGAATAGATCCACACAGATACAGAAAAACAGTACTCAATTAATTTCACTATATTTTCCTGACTGATCTAAAGAAGTACTATTCCCTGGTTACTTACTAAAGCAAGGCAAGATGAAGTGGCTTGAGTAATCCTTCTATGTCAGGTTTCAAAAACAGACTGCTCTGAGACTACTGTTCTCATCTAGTATTAAAACATCATTTCAGTGCTGGATTACAGAATTACATCAAACTCATCTGGTCACCTGACGTCTGGTTCTCATACTACCCCCCTTTAGTAGAAACTAAACTAGAATCTTTCACATGTGTTACCATACACAGATAGAGCTTTGCCAAGTTGTGTTATAGCATCTGGAAGCCATAACCCCCTTTCAACACTTCCACCCTTCCAGGGTGGCAATTAGTTCACTGCTAAGGACAATATAGCAAGATTCCTAGTCCTTGTTTTCACAGACATTTTGTCTCTGGCTGCAATCAGAACTGTAAGATCGAATTTTTATGGGCTACCAGGTAAATTAATTTCAGACAAATTTTCAAAGTTAGCTGGCCTGAGATTAACCTCTTCTCTTCCAGTACCTTATGTTACAATATTGATTTCAGCAGTTATAAAATTGAAATACATGTGCATTTCTTTTTTCTGTCCAGCAGGACCCACTGTTGGTACATTTTCTAACACAAACAGCTTTATAAATACATTTTCAACACAAGCATCTATACAAATCAGTTTGATATACAAATAACCTATAATTCTTTACAACACTCCAGCTAGCTATCCTGGCATATGATCCACATCCACTGCCCTACTTCTCCTGGCATAGCTGGCAGTACCTCATATTGTCACACCATTCACTGAGGAATGAATGAAAATGACATAATTGAATACAAAAGTTATGTACTAACCGTAACTATGCATCTATGTTGTTCATGTTCATTCTTCAACTCCCACCCCCTCCTTACCTTTGCGAGTGATCTGATAGAAATATTGGAACCACTACTCCTGTTTGAGCCCTTATTCTATCATCCTTTCTTCTGTAAGTTAGAATCAACCTTTTATGGACTGAGCAGCAAACTTGATCTGAAGTAATACAGGAATTAGGGGCATTATGAGTAAGGGGAGGGTCTCGAGAGTCAGATCCAATAGTCGGGAAGAAATGCGGCCAAGCTGGATCTGAGATTGGATCTGAGACTCATTTGTTGAGGAAGAATGAAAATGAATGACACAGATGCATATTTACAGTGAGTACATAACTTTTATTTTCTACTACCCTCAATGTCTTTCATCTTTGTGTCCTTGTACTTTTCATTTCCTTTGTATGTTTTTTTTTTCTTACTGTTTTTTGCTGCTGTAACTAGTAAATATACAAAGGACTTTCAGGTATAGTGGCTTTGGTATGTTAGCCCAACTTAAAAGAAATAATCCTTTATTAAACAATTGTTCTTGCCCTGTTATTAACCCACCACTGTTTTCAAGTCCATCTTCAACTGCAATAGTTGGTTACAATCCCCAAAAAAAGTTCATCTAGGTGCCTCCCTCTTTTCACATTTGTGCAGTATCTCTAGTGCTCCTGGAAACATTTTAGAAACTCTTCCTGGAGTATACAAATACTTATGCAGACACTTCCATGCAAATATTCTGAATTTCCTCAGCTTTATAGCATATTTTGCTGCTAATGCCATCTTCTGCCAGTCTTCATTAGTTAAGGGAAGGCCTAATCTCTCACACCATCTTTTTTTGGCTTTATATAGGATTGGTTTATCTTTGTTGTCCAGACTCGTAATGCTCTTCTTGTTGTTTATTTTTAGCAATCTCCATCCTAACTTCCAGGATAAATTTCACATACACTGCTTTATTTTTCCTTATTAATATTTTCCAATATATTTTTGTTTTGTTCGGATTATAATCCTAAGTAATTTATATATTCCCTCTCATTTAAGCCAAACTCATTTTCCTGCATCTACCAGCATTTTAATTTCTTTACTTCTCCCACCATCTTGGATTATTGTTTTCTCTCCTTCCATATATCAGAAGCTATCTCCATCCCTTCCTCTCTGGGTAATAGTAATGTAAAACTTGTGGGTTCAATTCAGTGTTGCCAAGGTCTGATTATCTTTATTATTAGCCATTTATTTACTGTATACCCACGGTTTCTTCACTGCTGCCCAGATCTGCAGTTCATGCTGTTCTCGTTTCCTTTTCCTTTGCTTGTATAGCAGCATTTTTCCACTTAGGTTGATATTCCTGCATTTGCAAGACATACAAAAGCCTAAGTTGTGTTTCCCTAAATTACGACTTTAGGTCCGGCATACATAGTCCTCCCCTATCTCAAGGCAACACCATTTTATTCCACTGTATCCTCTCTTAGTCCTATTTTCCCAGTAAAAGTATTTCAGTGCATTCTTATGTCTTTTCCATAACTTGTCAGGCTGATATAAGTTCATTTGCCTTAAATAGATTATCCATGGTACCAGAAACATTTTAATGCGCATTATTTTACTGTCCTGTTCCGTAAATGACATTCTTCATCTCCGTAGTCTATTAATTATTTGTGTAACTGTCTGCATTTCTTTGATCGCTTTCTTCACATTTTCTTTTGCTCAGATTCCCAGAATACTTAAATCTTTCATTTCCCATATATGTAAGTATAGTTGTACAAGTTCAAGTCAGGGAACATAATTTGTCACTATGGCCTTGAGTTTGGTCTGTCTTACATTATAACCTGCTATAGCACAGAAGTTACGAGTTCCCAAAATAAATATTTTAAATCTTTATCAAGATTATTTATGTATGATATATTATCTGTAAGCAGTGCATTATTTTCATGTACAGTCTCCAAGATATAGCCCATTATATTTGACTGTCTTATTCTCACAGTCAGTGCCTCCAAAAAAAGTGCAGATAAGGCGGGGGAAGATGACATCCTTATCTTGTTCCCCTAGTAGGTTCTATTTCATCTGATTACCCTCTAGCATATGTATAACTGCTTTGAAGTTCATATATATTTGGAATATCGCTTTTACACACTCCTTGGAGAACCCAAATTCTTGGAGAATAATGCTCAGAAACCTGGCTTATCCTATCAAATTCTTTTTCCATATCCAAACTCATAACAAGAACCAAGATATTTTAACTTTTGCATCCTGCTGTTGTTAACAGTATCTTGTTTATATTATCAAAGGTTTGTCTTCCTTCAATAAAACTGCACTGATCTATCTCTGCAAGATTAATCATTATCCTACTCAATCTTTCCCAAAATTGATATTGCCACCACTACCACCGCTTCATGCCAAGAGGCGGACTCCTCCCACCTCTAAGAACCTCATTGAATAATTTATGACAGGTTTTCTCTTACATATCTCAACAGGAATGCCATCCATGCCTGGAGCTTTTCCTACCTTTTGACTTTTCTTTGCTTCCCATATTTCCTTTATTGTTATGTCAGCCATTCAGGCCTTTCTGTGTGCTTTTTATTTTGGTGAATTCAAGGCATTCTACTTTCTCCTTTCCTTACCTCTCAGCTCTGCTCCCTTGTCTTGTCTGTAAAGAGTTCCATTAATACGGTGTAATAATCTTTTTAAATTTCTCTGGATCTTTAACCAACCACTCTAGTTTTTCTATCGTATGCTCAAATTTTTGTTGCTTTAATTTATGCACCCAACATTTTGTTACCCTAAGGATGATGGCAGAGCATGCCATTTTTTTAATGACTAGTTCTAAATTCATTCAAAATATCTAACTTTTCCTCCATACTATGTCTTGCTTCTCTTAATTTTGTCTGACACTTCTCTCCATTACTCAGTGCTGCTGGAATGCCTTAATCTTTTAAAGAGCTTGCAAATACTTGCCCCTACTTCTTCTCCAAAGTTCATTTGTTTTGGATTTTTTTCTAAAGTTTTAATTCTTACCTTCCTGTCTCTTCTTATCTTTTTATTCATATCATGTGCCTTTCCCATGCCATAGCCAGATTCCCTTCTTGGCCTTCCACTGATTCCTTTAATCTACCATCTAATTAGCCCTCAAAGACTTTCCTTTTTGGAAAGTATGTAGGAGACTGCCAATGCTTTTGGACCCCTTTTGATTATTAATCCTCCAGTAGTATCTGTATTGGGGCATAATCTCTCAAAGTAATTGGATGAGTCACTACTTGATGTTAAAAATTAAAATCTTTTTTAGTTAGATTGCATCTATCTAGAATGGAATATGTCCAGAAAAAGTACATTGTGTATCTTTATCCTCTCCTACCACATATAAAAATCCCAAATTTGTCATTTACTTGTCCAGATGTCTTCTTCAGCAGTAATTGTCATTCACTTGTGTCTCCCTGAGACATTTTCTTTACTTGAGAATAAATTCCACTTTGCCCATATTACTGTAACTCCCTGATGAAAAGCCAACAAATTACCCATTACAGTTTTGATTTCCTTAGCTTTTGCCTTAGGCAGCAAATATATCCCTTCAAGAGTCATCCTTCTACTCTCTAAGGTGTCCTTTATCATCACACGTCTGCCTTGTTTATCAGCTTATGTTTCTTCTACATTTACTCCACCCTCCCTTCTTATCACCAAAAGAACTCCCTTTTTTCTGTCCATTGCCATACTTTTTTTTTTTTTAAAGAAAGGTGTCATGTTCCTGTTTGTTTCCTGAAATATCTCTATCACCTTTTGTGGTATCTAAATATCCTGTTAATTTCCTATTATACTGAAGTGAAACATTAATGATTTGATGGACAGTCAGTATTTCCCTGTCATTTAAGTTTGTTATCCTTAATTTTCTTTGTGTTGTATGACTCCTATGCACCAAAACATTTTTCTGTAGGCCACACTTATTTTTGTCCCTCCACTTAATGAATTACTAAGATTGTTCTTCATGAGATTAGCATCACTGATTTTCATAATTAAATCACTGCTTAAGCTATATGGGATTGTATCCTGCCTTGGATATAACAGCCTTCCAGCTTCCACTTACATGCAGACCATTTAAAGCTCGGGCTGACAGTGGAAGAAATCAGCTTCCAAGCCCCTCACAGCTTTCTTGATACTGAAGAGCTGTCCTCTTGTGGGCTTTCAAGGATCTGTGATATGTTAAAATTTCTTCATAGCTGGGTAGAAGTTCCCTTTGGGGAAATGACTTCCACATTTGTCATTTTTATCTACAAACAGTAGTTCAATAAAGAACGATTTAATTTTTATGTACGTTTAATGTTTTTGGGGACAGTTGCATGACATTCTTGTCAATCAAACCTGTCTGCTTATTTTTCTGTTAGCACTATAAAGGTTTATTTTATCTGTGTTTATCTTTTTATTGATATGAATTTTATGAATATTTCTAGGGTCCTGGGGCAAGTGAATTTTGTACTTCTCACTGTTTATTTTTTGGGTAAACACTGATTTTTTTTTTAATACTAATGTTTGCTGATGTCGCATATGCTTAACAGGGAACAGCTTACTAATTCCAAAGATGTTTATCATTCACACTGTCTCAGTTACATATGGGTTTTGTGCCTGCACAAACCCACACTGGCAGCTTTCCAGAACTCAGAATTCCCTCCCCTGACTCCCTGTGACAGGGGATTGGCTACGCCTCCTCTCATCAGGGGAAGCCTAACTTCTGTCTTTAGGAAGTCAGTTGTAAGGTCTTCTAGTGCATGTTTTTACCAGTTGAATCTCCTCAGCATCCTGCATTGGTGGATTTACAGCTTCCAGACTCCGATAAGATCCCTATAAGGACTTTTCTTCCTCTTAATTATATACTTTTGATTTATTTCTGTTTTATTCAAAAATCTGTGTTAACATTTTATTTTAATATACTTGCTATTTACTACTGCTTTTAGCTCCTCTGGGAACTAACTTGACACTGTGTTGTTTGTATGCTTAATACTGACTGTTTCTGTATAAGCTGGTTAGCTTACACAAGCGGATGTGAGGGTAACTCCTCGCCAGCATTGTGGGGATAAGGGGAGCCTCGGGCGGTGGATTTTAAGCAGATGTGTCTTTTCTAGTGTGTTTTTTGACTTGTTCTGGAAACTGAAGTTCTGTCGTATCAGTTGAACACTAAGGACTGCCTCAGGCATGTAAAGCTGCATGAAAATAGTACCTGTTATTTCTTGTTTTTATATGCTTCATTTTGAAGTTCTCCAGGAAAATATTGCATTTTTCACTTTTTCATCTTTTATATGATATTTATTTACTAATTTAATACTGCTGTAGCTGTTTTTATCTTTAAATCACAATTTTACTGTAGATTATTTGTATTTTCTGTGGAGAATTTTTTCATTTTTTTCTAACAAGGTACGCTGAAGTACATGCTTATTTATGCTGTTTTAAAAAAACTTATTTTTGATTTAAAGGCATATGTTTGATTGGTACTTTTCTGTTATTGGGGCAACAGTTGGAATGCGCTAGCCTGCAATGAGCGCACAGCTGTTAGACCTCATAACTCTCTAGATTTTTGAAAAATGTCCATAATTTGGTCAGATATTTGTGGTGTGTTCCCATAAAAATTGGGCTTTTCTTTCTGGCAAATCGCTGAGGATTTAGGTCACCAAATAATGACAGACGTTCGAGTTTCAGCCTTCCTCTTCATATTCTTCAAAAGTGGATGTTAATACAAAATTGTTTATTCTAACAACGTTCTATGTTGACATGAGCAGTAATTAAAATCTGTCCTCTGGTTATTTTTTTGGCATTGTCCAGATTTATTAAGCTTACAGGATAAGAAATATGCGTACAACAAGTCATATGACTGTTCAAGCTGCAACATATATAGTAAGTATTCCAGATATACCAAAACTCAACTGCACCAAAACAAAAAAATCAGGAACCATGAACCACGAAGCAAACCAGTAGGTCAGTAATCCAAACCTTCGCTAACAGCTGTGCGATCATTGAGCTCCGCATTTTAGATGTGTTCTGTTGTATGTAAATGGTTGCCGTAATTGAAAAACAACAGTATGGGTTCCTAAACATCATTTATCCTATTAGTTGTTGAAAGAGGTTATTGTGCCCTGAGAATATATTACATCGGAGTGATTAGCATTGGTCGGAATGTGCGAAGCAATACTTCTCTGTTACTTTCAATGCGGATATTCCTGTTTTGTTTGAAGTGTGATATACGTAAGTTACACTTTCAGATAAGCAGCGGGTACTATTGCTGTCATTTTATTTCTAGCTGTGAGACATGAATCGCAGTCAAGTACTTTACCAGGCATGTTCCATAGCTGTGGGCGCTGCAATTATCCTGTGTTTCATACTGTAAATTGTTTTTGTGGCAATAATGGAGGAAAAAGAAACCTTTTCAGAGTTTTACATTTCAGCATATGTTGAAAAGTTGCCCGATACCTTTGCATTCTTGGTTCTGATCCAGGAAGCAGATGAAACTAATACGCATACTTAAAATCTGTAAGGAAAAATTAAATTAAAATAGCCTAATGAATACCGAAGTACCGAATATGTTAACTTTTGTAACATATGTTATAAATGGAAATACCTGTGCAAGTCATATGGTGACACTGAAATGGTCCCTGTGGATCAGTGTTCTTCCTAGTTAACAACTGAAATAACTAACTAAGTACTAAAAGGCTAACAGCTGTGCGGTCATTGCGGGCTAGTGCATTCAGACTGTTGCCCCGATAACGGATACGTACTATTTTTTTCTCATATGGACAAGAAAATTTTACTTGATATTGTGACTGTGTGTGCTGTTTACTACACTGTGCAACAAGGATTAACACATTTTAAATGGATTCTGCTATGTGTTATGCAGTTTAACCCTATTTGCTGTGGGGGGGGGGGATATAGTTTTTAGTTTTTATTATTGTTGATTGTAGTCAGCCCTTAATAATGTCAGTATATTATTCTGGCTGGTGTTTTTCCCACTGGTTTGATTGATCCCGATACAGCTCCCCCAATCAAATCCAATTGCACCTAAAAAGAAAAAAAATTAAACAAAAACATGCCTCAGCCTATGGTTTGTGAATCTGTTGTTGCCTTAAGTCAGCCCACAAACCACTTACTTTTTTCCGCTGTCACCCTCTGGTGTGAGTCCACAGCTAAGGTACGGGAGAACCAGACCTTTTAGGTGCGGAGAAGTCCGGAGTAAGAGTCCCCTAGCCTGATATAATACTCTTCTCAAATATTTTGTCTTCTAGTTTAGTTCATAGTAAGAAGAAACAGAAACTTCACCAAACTGCAAACAGTCCAGTTAGTACCATGTATGTGGATGATGTGGTTTCCTTAACTAAGATTGTTTTACAGTCAGCTAATCTCAGAGACCATGCTTCTATTCAGAATGATTATGGGACTACCTTCTGTAGAGATAATTCTATGGCTGCAAATTTTGATGGAGACCCTGATGTAACAATGGCTAGCACTTTGAGTCAGTGCAGTTTGATTCCACAGATGCTAGCTTGGTATAGAGATATATTTGACTGGAAGCAATCAAGAACTGTGCCAGAGAGATTAACAGAGGTTATGATCCTATTGAGGATGGGATTTTAAATGTTTTGGCTGTTCCTTCACTATTACCGGCATTAGAAGATTTCCATAAAACTGCATGCAAAACTCCTTTAGCTAGCGAACCAGTACCTAAAAAGGCTATAAGGAAATGCAAGGTGTACTTAATATCCTGCAGTTCTCTTTGCTTCTTTGTCAGCTAACCCAATTGGGGTTTCTCCAGCTCCCAACTCTAAGATGAGGCCCTTGGTTTCTTCTGACCCTACATCCTCAGATAAAACTGGCAAGTGGTTAAAATCTCGGGGGGGGGGGGGTGTTGGCTCAGTCTAGTAATTCAGTCTTTAAAACTCTAAGTTATCGATGCTTTAGTTGTGACTACAGTTTTAGATGACTTTGCTGCAACTTTACCTAGTGAACAGAAGTGTTGTATGAATGACATTGTTTCTGGTGAGACCCAGTTTTCGAAACATGTTTTGAGAAGTGTCTTGGAAGGTGCTGACCTTTCTAGAAATGCAGCTGCTTCTGTTGTATTGAGAGGGTATGCTTGGTTACATAACCAGAATTTGTTTGAGGATTTAAAAAAAAATGAGATTTTCAATGTTCCTTCAAGTTCTGAATTTGTGTTTGGTCCTGTTGCTACCCATATCCTCTAACAGTGGGATTATAGAGGTAAATTGATGTGTGGGGTATCTACAATGTTTCATATTCCAAGTTTCTCCCCTAACAATGTGACCAATTGCAAAGGACAGAAGAAATAAAACTCCCAGCCTAACAAGAAAAATTCAGAGAGGTTACTCTTGGCAGTAGACAGAAGATCCTCCTGCCTTCGGGGAATCCCACATAACCAACCAGTTCAGACATATTTGTTCTCTCTGGTACTCATTCACATGTTGCAGGCATGGGTTATAGAACCATTTCCTGCTCCACAAAAAAGGAAAAATATTTTATTCTTGAATTTTTGGTCACCAAAAAGAAGATATCATGGAGACTGTTGTTAAATGGTCTTTTTCCTGTCAGGAGAATGTAGCCATAGACTAATTAGATCTGGCAAATCAAATGGGGTCCTTCAGATACTACAAAGCACATAAATGTCAAAGAAATGTTAGCAATGATTCAGGCCATAAACGTTTTTCTCTTTTTGTAGTCAAATAGTTTAGAAAAGGAGTGTTGCACTTGTGATCCCCTCAAACGCAAATCCTTCCTCTTTAGGATGTCAGCTTTACTCTTGAAAAAATTGCCCTCATTTCCTTATGAACCGGCCTTTCAGGCTGATTTAAAGTGAATCACTTGGAAAGCTGTTTTGCTTATTGCTCTGATATCTGCAAGGTGAGTCTTGGTAGGCCAGCCTCATCTGATTTTCCACGAGGACAATGTTGTTTTACACACTAATCTAGCTTTCATGCCAAAAATTGTTTATTATTTTACCCTGAATCAAACCATCATTTTCCTAGTTTTCTTTCCAAAACTTAAAAATAAGAAAAAGAAGATTCTGCATACCTTCAATGTGCGCAGGCAGCTTACTTACTACCTTGGTAGAAGTAAGTCATTCAGGAAAGTTGAACAGCTGTTTGCTCACTCTTTTGAGACTACAAAGTGTCAACTTGTCCCTAAGCAAACAGTTGATCATTGGTTGTCCTCTGTTATTGTTTTTTGTTACTTTCACCATGGTAAATATATTCCAAGCAAGGTTAAGGCACATTCCACCAGAGCTTTGTCCTTTTTGGTGACATTTTGGAAAGAAGTGGACTCTAGAAGCATAATAGAGGCAGCATCCTGGTCCTCTGCTCATACCTGTGCAAAGCATTACAAATTGGATTCTTAAGTTCCAGAGCAGGCTTTCTGAGGACACCTGGATCTTTACCTTTCCTCCTCCCAGGTGGAGTAAGTCTTGGGAATCTATCCATGTACCACTGAGGCATTATGAATGATGAACATAGTACAGTTTCATAAGTTCTACTTACCTGTAGCAATAGATGTTTGAATTTCTGACAGCATGTTCTGATTAAGGCCAGAGAAGTTGAAAGCGTATCCTTTCTCCTTTTTGGTGATCTTGCATTATTTCTGGTTTGCATTTTGTATTATTTGCAATACCCTGATGGTTATCTGCGGCTCAGTGGATGTTTAGAAGATAACTTTTTAGCAAACTGCAAGGTATTCACGTTTCTTTATTTAGATTACTTGCTTATTTTTGCTGGGTATTTTTTTACAGTTCAAGAATCTTGTTTGGGAAAAAGATATTCACAGTTTGAGGTTACAGGAAAAACTGAAAAATCTTGTCTAATTCCATACCACAGAATAGTATTCCTGGGGTGTCTCCTGGATATATTGGTGCAAAGAGCTTTTCTCAGGAAGTAGTAGATCTATGTCTAGATCTATTCATGAGCTTTTTCCACTCAAAGACTTCATCAAAGGATGTTCTCAGGATTTTAGGATTCATGGAATTTGCATTACTCATGATTCCTCTAGCCAAACTCAACATGAGAAAGAATCAATGGGAATTATTTGCTGGAGAGACCAGTTTTACTGTAGCTGAAAACAGGTCTCCCTTTCTCATTTCCAGCCCTCCTACAGTCTGTAACAGCAGATGCCTCAGACCTTGCTTCAGGGGCTGGCTCTTTGGGGGGTAAATGTCTTTGGAACAAAAAAGACAGACCAAAACACAAAAACATCAAAGAGATGCTAACTGTATTAAATGCTCTCAACTCTTTCAATCATCTGTGGTCCCCATGACCTCTATAAATGGGCACATGCAATACCACAGTGATAATGATGTGGTATATAAACAGGGGGTTTCAAATCTTACCCTCTGTGCAGATTAGCCATGGTAACCTGGGATGTAGCAGTTCAGCATAAACTCACTCTGCAGGCTTTTTACATTCTATCAGAGCAACACCTTATGGCAGACAAGCTGAGCAGGACCACAGCAGACTGTTACAAATGGAAATTGAATCATGGGTCTTCCAGGATTTTCCTTTTGTGGAGAAAACTTGAGATAGATCTGTTCATCTCCATTCACAACAGACTGGAAAAATTCTACTCCAGGACTTTTGGAAAGCAGGCCTGGAAAACAGATGCATTCAGATTTCCTTGGCTAGGAATGTTCCTATATGACTTTTTCCCTTTCCATGGATATCCAGGATCATTTTGAAAGTTCATATGGAATCTTCAGTGACTCCCTTCTGGCCTAGGTGACAGTGGTACTCTTCTTTTGGAAATGTCCAAGGGCAATTATAAGCTTCCTCATAGACAGCACCTACTCACATAAGACAATGGTTGTGTAATACACCCAAGGTTGAAAAAACTTCAGCTGACTGCCTGGATAATAGAATTTTAATACCATTTAGGCACCTGTTTTCTGAGGACATGTTGCACGTATTAAAGGAGACAAATAAACTTCCTTCTAGGAAGACATATGTTAGCAGCTGAAAATATGTCTTAGTTGGTGCCACATTAAGAACCAAGACTCTTTTGAGGGTAGCATATCTTTGGCTCCAGTGTTATCCTTTTTCATATGATTCAACAGATGGGATCTTGGAACCAACTCCGATCTGGTCTTGGCACTTCCAAACATGTGGCTCCAGGGCTGTGACTCCTCCCCTACCCCACGATTCCTCCCTGCTCTCGCTGAATACATAATTTCTCATTTGCCTCATGAACTGAATGGTTGCAGAATTCAAATAACTCTGATATCTGCTTCTGAGTGACAAAAAGTCAGTAAGAATTTTCTGACCTCTGCAGTTTCTAGCTTAGGCTAACTTTTTAACCTTTCCCTACCCTTGTTTGTAGATTGTAAAAAAAAAGAAAGAAGAAGAAGATCCCTTTTTTCTCTTTATAGTTGAATTTTGTACTTCAATGAGTAGGGTTTTTGGGCCCTGTCCTTTAGGTATTCTGTTTTTGGTTTAACAAAAAATAAATAAATAAATTGTAACAATTAGACAAGTCTTATCTTTTCTAGGATATCTAGCAGTACTGTGTGTTATGTAGTGTATTGTGCTGTGGAGTTGCTTTTTGTTTTTCATCATGTCTGATAATAGATTCATAAAGAGCTCCAAGTGGGACCACAACATACCCCTGCAGAAGTCCTGCACCCTGTGTGTTTATTGTCTGGGGGCAACCCAGCTGAACAGTAATTGTGGGGCCTGTGCCTCCTTTGGGCATAAGGCCCTACAAAGCCATAAGGGCAAATTGATTTTAAAAGGTCCGTAGCCGTCTTAGCAAGAATAACCTCTTTCATCTGCATCTCCCTCTAAGGTGGTTGAAAAGTTTATTCAAAAAGAAAAGGACAAAGAGGGGCAGATATCTCAGGGAAGCAAGATCCTGACAAAAATCATGTAAATGGACACCCAACCCCAAATTTTTCCTGGGTATGGCACCAAAAGTGGCAAAGCCATTGGATCCTAAGGCAGGTCAGATCTGATCTCCTTCACCTACTTTACTGCTATCCCCAAATCTGATTAGTCCATGGCTGCTTTCTTTTATCTTGCAGGAAAAACGACCATTGAGGGCTTCATTTCGTAGGCTGTTCATTGAGGTCTGCCTGTTCTTAGAGAAGCCAGTGTCGATAGGATGATGCAGAGATTTATTTAATAGCAGATTCATTTAGGGGTCATCCTAGTGTTGTCTGTACAGATCAACCTGAGAAAATGTTCCGTGATTCCTCCTCTCAGAAATCCTACATTTATCCAGTCTTTGGATCTGCAGTCCATGGCTCTGAACATACCTGGAGCATATGCATCGGCCCAGATAAACCTTACTTCTTTGACTCCAACTGTACCCCACTCTCTTTCGACCCCAACCTTGTCAGTTGGGAAGACAATCAAAGCAGAAGTGTCAGAGCCAGAGCCCTGGAGAACAGATTGATTTTGAAACTTTCGAATCCAAAATCTGCCTCTTGGGGTATTGCCTCTTGATAGCTTGGCTCCATTGTCTGCTTCAGATCTGGGACAGGTCCACATCAGTGGAGTTCTTTTGGCCCCCACTCCTCAAGAGTCCTCCTCTATTCTGATTTCCATCTTGGCATTCAAAGCCTTTGAAGGGGATCTCACTACCAGAGAAAGCCTTTATGCACGGCTCCATCGCAATGTCTTTCTTTTTCTGTATCTACTTCTGCATCTCTGCATTGACAGGGACTGTCAGCTTCCAGAAGTCTTAGGGAAGTCTGCACTCCCAGTCTGATTGTGATCCATCATCTGAGACTTCACAACCTTGGATCCATAAGCAGTATTTCAATTCTCATTGTTTATGTCCTTCCTCCAAGCCTGACTAAATCTTAGATGTTAAGTTGTCCAATCTCGCCTTCATTCTTGCTGGATGGGTTCAGAGCTCTGACTCGGCCACTTTCTGTAGCTCGAGAGCTCTTTACTGGCTCGAGGCTACCCCTTATCCCAGAATGCCCAGCGTCAGCTACCCAGATCTCATTTGCCGCTTTAGCTGCAAGGTTGTGATCATACTGGCTCAGGCATAGTATAATTTTTTTCTCTATTAAACTCAAATATTGTGCTTAAAATTTGATATATATATATATATATATTCTCTCTTGTAGTAAGTTTATTTTATTGTAAACCCCTTATATCGTTCTTGCTGTGTTTTTTTGTAATCTGTTGGCCATTGCCACTTAATCACTAGGCCTTTTGTTATTCCCTGAACTCGTTTAACTTGAGAGTCCCCCCCCCCCACCTTAAGGACAGCCATTTAAGTTAGAGGCTCTCCTTTAAGGTTTTTATTAATTTTTAGGTACTATTGTAGTTTGTTTTTTTGGTAAAATGTCTAAGGAAGTTAAAACCTCTAGTTTTAAAAAGTGTGACTCATGCTGTCAGAAGATGTCTCTGACAGATGGGCACACTAGTTGTGTTTACTGCTTGGGGGCTGTGCACCTGCAGGACTCTTGTGCCATTTGTCATGCTTTTAGTCCAAGGGTCCTGCAGGAGCAGAAAAACAAGCTTATTCTCTGTGGATTGTTAAAACAGGATTCTCCAGATAAAGCATCTCAGCCAGTGAAACCTTTGATACTAGTCAACCCATCGGCTCCATGTACGGAACCAACCTGTGAGCTTGACAAACCAAGTGTGTCGGCGCCATCTGGCACCGACAAGACTACCCCTCCATCGACTCCAGTTGTTACTTCGGAGCCACAAACGAGCTAGGTCTCCTTCATTGGAGCTGATTTGCTTGGTGCCACAATCACCCTTACTTGAAAGTAAGTCTAGTCATCGCTCATCTTCCCACTCCTCTCGATCCTTGAGGTTATCGGATCAGGATGTGGAGAGATTGATCAGTAGGTTGCTAAAGTCACAGGCCCTTGCTAAAATGCTTTTGAGCCTGCCTCAACAGGCGTCGGCTCCATCTGCTTCGGTTTCGATTCCTCCTTCGACTATGCTTAGTTCAGAGCTGGAGTCCATGGACGCTCCGATAGTGGTTCCTTCGGCTCTGATGACATCCTCTTCGGCTCTGACTTTGGCTGCGATTACCTCGGTTCTTCCTCGCATCGAGATATCTGGGCGCCAAAGCTCTCTTGTTGGCTCTGAGGGGGAAGTGGCATCGGACCCTTGTCTGACCCCGCTCTCCCTCTCGGAGCGTCTGCTCAGTTGAGCTCAGCTCCCACATCGGCCTCAGAGCCGTTGCCCTCGGCACAGAGTGAAATTCCTGTCTCTTCGGAGCTGGAGCCCTCCTTGTGTCGAGACTGCAGCACCTTCAAGTTCATGCGGAGAGTGCTGTCCCCACAGACAGCTCCACTATTGGCTCCATCCCCCTCTGTGCCTGTGACAACCTCTAATCCTCCTCCTCCAGCCCCATAGCATAGGGAACCTATGCCCCAGGATACCCCATTGGGTGAACCCTCTTCTTCCGAATCCTCCCCAGAGTAATCTGAGCAGGCTTTCCAGAAGAAAAAGTGCAAGAGGAAGCACCAAGACTCCCCTGAGTCTGTCACCTCAGATACTGACCTGGATGAATTGGAGGGGTCCCCAAAGTCCCCCTCTGAAGATGTTTCCTTTTCGGACATCCTTGAGATTCTCAGGCAGAGGCATAACTGGACTTCTCTAGCCCCCTCCGAGGACATGTCTGTATACCTGGATGCATTTGGTTCCTGATCTTCCACCTCCTGGGTGTGTCTGCCTTTTGATCCACTCATGTCTGTAGTGCTCGAAAGGCTTGGTCAGCTCCAGATTCCATGGAACCTGTTCTGAGGAGACCCAATAAATTCATTACAGCTCCCCAAGACAAACAATTCTTAACTAAAGTTGTCCAAGTTTATTTCATACACAGCCGATGGAGCGAGTAGAGCGGCAGAAACAGGAGTGGCTCTTAGGAGACATTCTTGGCTGCGGTTGTGTCAGTTTGCAGAACCTTTCAGAGCATTTTTCACCAATACCTCCTGTGATGGCTCCTCTTTCTTTGGGCCTCAGGTGAAAGACACGCTTACCAGATGCCAGCAGGAAGGCAAGACGCTCTCTGATGTCGGAGTCCATTTTTACACTCCTACCACACCATACCCAAAAGGGTCAGAAGAGCAGAAAATGTGGGTTCGAAAATCCCAGGGACCCTTGCCTGATGCACATGGTGATTTTTCCCCCAGGGCAGAGGAGGAAATAATAACAATGGCAGATGCCACCCTCGTGGCAGAGGGGTCTGCAAAATCAGGCTGACAGAGATACGTTTTCTTCCAAACCCTATCAACATCCCTGAAGGGATGCCCGACTGCTCAACTCTGAAAGCAGTCGGGGGAAGGCTTTCATTGTACCCAAACACCTGGCAAAATATTACAAAAGACAAATGGGTACTAGTCATTATATCCAGAGGTTAGAACATTCCCTTTCATCAACCCCCTTTTGTTTCAAAAAAATCCATCCCAGATGTTCCACCCAATCTAAGGGATCAGGCAGTCACATAAGTTTCCAGACTGCTAGAAAAAAGAGCCATCCAGGAAGTCCCCGCAGACCAAGTAGGATCTGGAACTTACTCAAGATTTGTTTTAGTGCCCAAAAAGACAGGGGACAAGAGACCATTTCTGGATCTCAGCAGGTTAAACAAATCTGTACAAAAAGAAAAGTTCCAGATGGTAACACTGCAGTCCATTCTCCCCTTTCTGGATCAGGACAATTGGATGTGCTCCATAGATCTTCAGGACATGTACTATCATATAAAAACTGGATAGACGGTCCAGGAGATTTCTACGCTTCCAGCTAGGGGCCAGTCATTACCAATATAGAGCTCTGCCCTTTGGTCTCACCACAGCCCCCAGGGTGTTCACCAAATACATGGCAGTAGTCACGGCTCACCTGAGACATCTAGGATTCCAGGTGTTTCCTTATCTGGATGACTGGCTCCTCACTACTACCACCAGGCAACAACTTATAGAGGCACGAAATTATACCATCACATCCTGTACTCAACTAGATATCACAATAAATTTCAAAAAATCTGCCTTGTTGCCCTGTCATTCTGTTACATACATAGGAGTAGAGCTAAACACAAGAACAATGATTGTAAAATTGCCTCAGAAAAGAGTTTCCATTATTCAAAAACATGTCACTTCTCCTAAGGAGCAAAAGAATTCAAGTCAAATATGTTCTTCAAGCTCTAGGGTCCATGGCAGCGGCCATTCTTCTAGTTCCCTTAGCACGCTTTCACATGAAAATCCTTCAGTGGCTTCTTTTCACACAATGGTCCTTCCAAGAATTACCCATGGCTCACATGATGCTAATTACTGAATCTTGCAAAAGACACCTTTCCTGGTGGATGGTCTCCCCATTAGTTACTCAGAACAGTGACCACGGACGCTTCCCTGATTGGGGGGGGCATTTTCTAGGGAAGGCAGTCCAAGGCACTTGGCAACCTCACGAGTACCACTTGTACATCAATGTCCTTGAGATGAGAGCAGTGCTCCTAGCATTGCAAGCTCTTCAAGACTCTCTCCATGCTGGGACTATTGCAATACAGACGGACAATATGTCAGTGGTTTGGTACATCAACAAACGACGGAACCAGGTCTTATCCCTTGTGCTGAGAGGCCCTCAGACTGTGGCAATGGGCTATTTCCTCCCAACATTTTCTGACAGCAATGCATATCCCTGGAACATCAACGTAGTAGTGGACAGGCTCAGCAGGGTGATCCTCATGCCTCACGAGTGGTCTCTGAAATAGGAAATTGTGGATCTTATTTTCTGCAAATGGGGCCAGCCTTGCTGCAATCTCTTTGCCTCTCCCCTCAACAACAAATACAGAAGCTACTTCTCCCTTGTCCCTCTTTCAGGTCAAGACACCCAGGGACGCTGTAGTCCACTATTGGCCTCAGGACTCCTTTATGCATTTCCCCATAATTCCAAAAGTCATTCAGAAAGCAAAACCGTTGGGTTGCAAAATGATCCTCATTGCCCCCTATTGGCCTCGACAGATTTGGTTTCTGTTCCTTCACCCCCACCTCCTAGCCCAGCCTTGGAATCTGGACCCAGTACCGGACCTCTTGATTCATCAATTGGGCGGGCTGCACCAATTCCTCCAATCTCTCAAGCTCACAGCTTGGTTACTCCACTTCCAATCATAGCCAGGCTCCCCAATATTTCCCCAGCAATGCGTGCTATTATTGTTTCCTCCCATAAGACAAATACAAGGAAAGTCTATGCTAGCAAATGGAAAAGATTCTCTTACTGGACAGAATCCAGAAATTTAAATCCTTTTACAGCTCCTATACATACAGTAAAAGTGCCCCTTCCACCTTGGGATCTCAGTTTGGTTCTGGCCTCCTTGATACTGCCACCCTTTGAACCAGCATCATGTTCCTTGAAAGTTCTCTCTTGGAAACTCTTTCCTTAGTTGCTATTACTTCTGCCAGACGTTTCAGAACTTCATGCACTGTGTTCACCCTCCATACCTAGTTTTTCACAAAGATAGAGTTTCTCTGAGAGCCAACCCATCCTTTCTACCTAAAGTTTGTTCAGAACACAATTTGAATCAATCCATTGGCCTTCCATTTCCTAAAGTAACATTGTCAAAATGGTTATCAGACACCATAGCCCATACCTACCATTTGTGACAAAAGGATCTTCCATCAAAAACCCAAAGGTCATTCAACCAGGTCAGTAGCTACTTCGGTAGCATTTCAATCTAGATTGCCCATAGATTCCATTTGTGCAGCCGCTACTTGGGCAGATCCTCATACATTCATTTCTCATTACAAAGTAGATGTGGTCTCCTGGGGCAGGGCTTCCTTTGGTTCCATGGTTCTGAAGAGTCTGTTCCAATGAGCCACCCAGGATTGAGGCGCTATGGACGCTGTCCCATCCAGCAAGAACGATGTCGAGATTGGACAACTTAACATAAAGAAGTTATGTACCTACCATAACATTCTGTGTTAGTTGTCCTTTATCTCGCCTTCCTTCTTGTGTCCCTCCCTCTGTCCCCCTTCCTCGAGGATTGAGAGGAGTTTCTCAATGGTTTCACTGGCTAATTTGTTTTGTTATTAGTTGCTTCCCAACCAAATCATGACAATTAACTATATATCCAGGTCTATTAATGGATTATTTTCTATAATTATGTCTAGTGTGAGCTATCTCAAACAAGATCTGGGTAGCTGACGCTGGGCATTCTGGGATAAGGGGTAGCCTTGAGCCAGTAAAGAGCTCTCGAGTTATAGAAAGTGGCCGAGTCGAAGCCGAACCCATCCAGCAAGAAGGAAGGCGAGATGAAGGACAACTAACATATGGAACGTTATGGTAGGTACATAACTTCTTTTTATATTTGTGTACCAATATTGTTTCACCTGCAACTTCTTTATGTTGTAATTTGTTAAACTATTTCATAAGTTTGTGAGATTGTATAACGTACTTGTCTCTACAGAGTCTGAAAACTGTGCTTAATTTGTACTGTCTATGTTTTCTTTTGTAACTATCTTTGGAGCGTTTCTCTCTGAGCCTCCGCCGAAAATGGACATGTATTCAATAGGACTGTCCCAGTCAAAAAGTGCAAAATAAATAAATAAATAAGAAACAGACTTGTAAAAGGAAACACATTTGGAAGGGGAAGGTTCCTGTAGGTCCCACTTCAGAGATGCCACTTTTGGTGAAATCCTGAAATTGAAGTAGAAAGGGGGTTGGTCCACCAATGTAACTTCATTGGAAAAATCTGTGTTCCTGCAGGCTTTTGGAGCTGGCTCTTCTACCACCTGGGTGGTCCCTCCTCCTGATGCTGTCATTGTTTTGTTGGTTCTGAAAGCTTGGAAGGAACCTGACACAGCAGAGCCAATACCAAAGAAGCCCAACAAGATCTTAACAGCTCTTAAATATAGAACACATTGGAGTAATGGTCCCCGGCAGATACTATGGTTGTAGCAGCAACCACTAAAAAGGAACTCTCCAAAGAGAGTGCATCTCTTTATCCTCCTAATAAAGATTTTCGGGTGCTAAACTGATTTGGAAAACGGATTTATGCTTCAGCTAATTTTTTCTTTTAGAGCACTGAACTACCTAGTTCATGTCAAATGTTTCCACAGAGAATTGACCAAAGAGCTTACCAATTCTGTTATGGGTAATTTGCCAGCAGATATCTAGAAAATGTAGAATCCTAACTATTTATCCTCAGTTCTGTTTCTAATGTCTCCATGCGTTTGCTGTGAAATGCAGTTGATGGAACATCCAGAGTGGCAGGCACCAGTGTTAGCCATTCACTGTCATGCCTGAGTGCGATTGCATGATTTTGCAGACAGCTTCAAGATGTCCTTCTTGACATCTTTTTTGATGGTTCCACTCACTTTGAAGCAAAGATTACGGACACACTAGTCAGGAGTGAGCAGGATGGTAACACCCTGTCTTCCGTGGGAATCCAATTCTCCACTCCTCAAAGGATGCTTTCAAGAAATCTGTGAGTAAGAAAAAGATGTTCAGAAAATCTTAGGGTTTTAACCAAGATACTTCCTTGGACAGGCCATCCCATGGTGTAGGGAGGGAAGGTTCAGTGGACATTGCCCTAAGAGCAGATGTGATGTGCAATTCCAAAGGTTTTGTGGGCCCTTTTCCAAGAAATCACACTAGATGCCGTCAGCGAGCATTTATCCCTGCAGCTTCAAACCAGGCAGGCCATCACTTCAGACTCATGGATGCTACAGATCATCACCAGGGGATACATAATTCCCTTTCTTTACCCTTCCAAACCAAGACAAAGGATTCCCCTAGTGCCACCCTACCAAATGTAGTCTGCTGTAGCAGAAATGAAAAAGTATTTAGAAAAATTAACTGTCTTAGCAGGTCTCACCAGACCGGCCAGAATCCAGAGTCTACTCCAAGTTCTTTTTAGCTCCAAAAAAGACAGGGAATCCTGGACCTCATTTATTTAAACCAGTTTGCAAAGAGGACAAAATTCCAGATAGTCATAATTCAGTTAATTTTACCCCTTCTTGGGAGGTATTATGAATGTGCTAAGTAGATCTCCAGGATGCTTGTTATCACATAAAGATAAACAAGCATTCAGGGAGATTCCTTTGTTTCAGGCTGGGAGCCAGTCATTATAAATTTAGAGCTCTGCCCTTTGGTGTTAGCACAGCCCCACAGGTATTCACCACATGCGTGGTAGTAAACAACCTATCTCAGGCTGCAAGGATTATAGTTTTTCCTGTACCTAGATGATTGGCTCTTCAGCCACTCTGACCAAGTATCTACTCGTCCAAAGGAGGGACACTACTCCATTTACTTTGCAGATTGGGTCTAACAGCATTCTTAAGAGTTTACTAAATCTTACTCAGTCACTGGAATTCATAGGATGCCATCTAGATGCACTGAATCAGATGTCTGCCTTACCACATTCCAGGATTCTTTCACTTCAAAAAGTGGCAAATCGGGCATTGTCACAGTCCTTTTCACCAGCGAGATTGGTTCTAAAACTATGTATCATGACTTCAACAATCACTCTGATTCCCTTCTCTCTTTTCTACATGACTCCTTCAGTGACTTCTGTCAGTTCAATGGTCACAACTGCATCATCCATTGAGTGCAGCCATCAGGCTAACTCCATTATGCAGAACTTGTCTCAGTGAATGTCTTACCGAGTTTTATTTGAGGACCATCTATTCTGTCTCCCTCCTCCAACTGTGGTCACCACAAATGCTACCATTTTAGGGTGGGGGTGGCATAATGAAGGGAAGACTGTTCAAGGTACCTGGACTCAGAGACCAATCTTTACATTAGTGTTCTGGAGATGACAGCAGTCCTATTAGCTCTGCAGATATTTCAAGACTTTCTACCAGAGAGTGTGATCTCCATTCAGACAGGCATTTGTCAGTAGTCTAGTACATCAACAAACAAGGGAAAACTAGATCATATCCTCTATGTTGTGAAGCCATGAAGGTTTGTCAATGGGCAATGTCTTCCATTCACTTTCTTGTAGCTGTACACATCCCGGGGACTTAGAATATGCAAGCAGACAAGCTAAGCAGAAACATTCTTTTACCTCATGAGTGTTCCATCAGTCAGTCAATAGAGAATAAATTTTCCATCACTGGGGCCAATCCTGCTGTGACCTGTTCATCCCTCCTGAGTATCAGCCACTGAGGAACTCTCTAGTCCACAGTTGCCACCCAGGTCTTCTATATGCCTTTCTTCCATTCCCATTGATCATGAAGTTCATTCAGAAAGCCAAGAGGTGCAAAGTAATCATCATTGCTCCTTATCGGCCCCAACAGGTTTGGTTCCCGTTTCTTTGGCCTCATCTTTTATGTCCTCCCTCGACACTGGCTCACAGCCCAGAACTCCTGTGTCATCCATCCAGTTATCCTGGCCCAGATCTATACACCATGAATCTGACTGCTTGGTTACTACAATTTTAATCATGGCCAGAGATGTCAGGTTTTCAGAAAGAGTAGGTCATATTCTGACAGCTTCTCAAAAATCTAACACCAGCAAAGTTTACTGAAGTAAATGGAAAATATTTTCATTCTGGGCTATAGAAAATTGGTTGGATCATTTATTTTCTCTGTCCCGCTTTCTCAAGTTTTGGATTTTTTTTGTCTGAATTGTTTCATAAAGGTTCCAGTTTCTCCACCATAGAAGTCCAATTAGCAGCAATTTCAGTTTTTCACAATGACCAGTCAAGACACTTTTCTAGTCTCTCTAAAAGTTTCTAGCTTTCCTCAAGGAAACCTTTCTTCTCAGACCTTCTGTCAGAGCCTTTTCAATGTTGGGATATTACAGTAATGTTGCAAGCTCTTACACAATCCTCTTTTGAACCAGCAGCCTCAGCAGATCTAAAATACTTAACATGGAAAAACAATATTCTTCTTTGCAGTCACTTCAGCCAAAAGAACCTCAGAATTATAAGCTCTTGCAAATTGCCTTCTCTGATGTTTCATAAGGATACAGTCTTCTTAAACCAAAACCTTCCTTAATTCCTAAGGTGGCATCTGAATCCAACCATCAGTCAATCCATACTACTTCCATTTTTTTCTCAAAGCTGTCTTAAAGGAGAATATACACTACATTTGCTTGACATACATTGACAACTTAGATTTTTATCTCCACAGGACAAAATACTTCAGAAAATCAGATCAATTGATTGATGTCTTTTGCAAAGCCAATTTGGGTGCAGTGTTTCCAAGACTGCACTCTCTAAACAGCTGTCAAACTGTATTTTATTTGTTTATGGCAAAACTGGGTTTTACCATTGTCTAAAAAAAAAAAAACAGTTCGTTCAAACAAGATCAATAACAACTTCCACAGTTTTTCAACAAAATCTGCCCATTGATGACATTTGTGCTGTTGCAACTTGGACAACTGTTCACACCCTTGTGCTTCATTATAAACTGGATGTACTGTCCAGATTATGCAGCTGTTTGGTCTCTTCTGTGCTCAGGAATATCTTTCCTTAATGCCTCCCAGTTAATTTGTAGCCTGGGAATCTGTCCCATCTGTTAAATCATACGAAAAAGGACAACATCGGATACGAAAGTTATGTACTCATCATAACGTTAGAGCCATGTTGTCCTATTTTTCATTTGGTTCAACATCCCTCGCACCTTCCTCCTTCCAAATTTTCACCACTGGTACACCGAAGAATGGGTGATACTCTGAGGAGTTTTGCAAACCTCCGCCTCAGCTAGTTATAGCTTCTTCATACATGCATTTTTTTGGCATAGGTTTGAATAGTATAACGTATAGTTAATGGGCAAACTCAATCTGAGGTATTCAGGGAGAGGCAGATAGAGATTATGCATAGGGGAAGAATCAGAGCCCTGGATCCATGTGTTTGGAAGTGCCAAGACCAGATTCAAGTCAGATCTGAGACCCCATATGTTGAACCAGATGAAAAATAGGACAACACAGATCTATCATTATGGTGAGTACATAACTTTCATTTTTACTGCATTTCTGTGAGTTATCATCTTTTCTTATTTCTCTGTCAAAGTCCATCTTTGTATGTCTGCCTGTGGGTCCCCCTTTCAATGTTCTGTCAGGTCAAACTGCTTTTGAAAGGGGCTCTGCATACTTGTCCACCTACAAAGCAGGTGGTACCTCCTTGGGAAAACTAACACATCTTCCATTTGAAGCAGCTTTTCAATATGATTGGAGTTCCTTAACATGGAAAACAATGTTGCTGATTTTTTTTTTTTAGTGAATCCTTTGTTAATGCCTTAAAGTGGTATCTGAGTTTGGAAAACACAAATGCAAGCTAACTATGTAAATCCAAAGGCTGTGCTCTCGTCCTCAAAGCAAAAAAATGACCAAGGATCTGCCAAAAACTAAAAGAAGTTGATTTTATTGTAAAATAAATAAAAACTGTATCTAAGGTTAGCTCTTTCGTTTAGACAGTGTAAACTTCATCAGACAACAATCCACCAAATACTACACACTTAAGTAGTACTACACTTCATCTGATTGGATAAAAACTCAATTGGAGTAAAATAGACCTCTCGATTGCCTTGCCTTAAATTCTCATATCCAAAACATATATCTAAAACTGCAAATATCTGTTTATACATCAAATTTGCAATGTATGTAATAAAAGATCACATTCAAAGAATCAAGTTGCTTTCCACATCTAACTAACACAAGCTAATGTGCAAACCAAATTTAAAGTTATATTACTTTTTATTTCTCCTCCACTATTTTCTTTCTCTCAAGAGCTTTTAATTTTAATACCGGAGTTATAGAAGTTCTTTCATTAATGCCTGGCCATATATCAGCTTGTAGGCCTATTTGTCATTTTAGTTATTTAAGTTCCAAATGAGCCCCCTGTGCTCTTTTTTCATTGACATATACATGATCTATACCAAGAACCTGTAGTTGTGCTCTACATTGTCATGAAGGTGTCTAGCCAAACATTGTTCAAATTTTTCTTGCATTACTAGGCAAGCAACCATGAGGACCAAATACAGAAAACTATGTAAATCTTCAAAAAATGAAGTTTTTGACTCTTGACAGGGACACTTGCCCCAAATCGACAGCTGTACTCACAGGTATTACCTAACATAAAATTAAGTTTACCCATGCTAAAGCACATGCTATAGCCTGTGCTCCCATTTACATTGATTGCTGTGTTCTTTTCTTATCTCTCTTTCCTTCCCAGATGCATGGACTTGTGTAATTTCAGTAATTTTTTTCTTTTTTTCCACGCTCACTAAATGCGACCTTTTAAGCTGCACTTTGGAAGGGGAAGTGAAATGGCAAGTTCTTGAAAGTGCTGCTGAACTTGCTTTTGCTGCATTATTTTATTTTTATTTATTTATTTTTAATTTTATGTTTGCTAACAGTAAAGCAGCATTTAGTAAGTGTAAACAAACTGATGTTAGTTTGCTTTTTTCAGTCTGTGCTTGATGGCAGATTACTATGCTGCTGTGAAATGGCAGACTTATTTTTTATTGAGTAATATTTGCATATTAATATTCTGTTGAAGACGGTTAATTCCCCGGTAGGGTGTATTGTATATTTTGACCATTATCTAGTAATTAATGTAATAGCTGCGGTGGTGCAGCGGTA
Source organism: Protopterus annectens (assembly GCF_019279795.1). Taxonomy (NCBI): domain Eukaryota; kingdom Metazoa; phylum Chordata; order Ceratodontiformes; family Protopteridae; genus Protopterus; species Protopterus annectens. The sequence goes on from NC_056747.1 coordinate 469,438,124, forward strand.
GCGTTTTTGCCTCACAGCAAGAGGTTCTCCCGTTCGATTCTTGGCTGGAGCACCGTCATTGTGGAGTCTGCATGTCCTCCCCACGGTCGAGTGGTGTTCGAAAGACATGCGTGAATGGGTGTACTTTCGTTGAAGGTTGGGTGTCGAGCTGGCACCTCGGCACAGTAAAAACCTACTGCCAATCATTAGCGGACTAGAGTTTCGCTGTGGTGACCCCTAACCGGGAAAAGCCGAAAGAAGAGCATCTAGCAATTAATGTAGTGCTGTCATGTAGTCAGCTAGATGTAATCTGTTGTACTGGTATTTGCCATCCATGTCTGACTTCTGACACATTACACTGCCCAGTGTACCATTTTCATTCCTTTCCTTCAGCCTCCTTTCCTTTTCCATCCTAACCAAATTGTTTCCTCTCAGAAATAAACGAGAGCAATTATTTTCATACTTAAAAATTTGAAAGACATTTTTGACTTCCACAATTTTCCCTGTATGTTAAACCCATAGTATAGAAGTTTTTTTTTTTTTTTTACAGCTTCCAGGTGCAGATTGGGCATTGTCATGCTGAAGCTATTGTCATACTGTATTCCTTCCATTTCCTGGAGTAAGTTTTATATTATTGCCTATAAGAGCTTCTGACACTTTTCAGCCAAGCCCCTCAATATACATAATTTTTGCAGATTATTATTCTGTATTAAAACAACCTTTGTAAATAATTCCCTGCTTACAAATTCTTTCATAACCAACCCCCTTTAAATTAGTGCACTGAAGATAGCCTATTCATATGCATTCCCACTGCCAGTAAAAATGGTGCTGTGACATCTTTAGAAGCTCTTCCACTGTGAGCATGCTTACTGTTAAACCTTGTATTGTTTAGGAGGGGCACTTTTATACTGAAGCTGCATACACTCTTAATGACTATTTTTTTGGTCATCTATTTAACCAAGTGCCCATTCTTTTTAAGTAAAGTTACTTATCTTGAACCCTACTGACTCTCTTCTCCTTAAACAGCCCATCACTTGTAATCTTGTCTCTATACCCTATACTGACCCCTTCTGCTTTATCAGCCCATCACTTGTAACTCACGCTGTTGCTAAGTGGAATAGTTTAACTGCTGTGGTGTTCATTGTTTATTGAACCTATACAAACGTAAACCTTCATCTTCTGTTAGAAGTTAAAAGCACTTCCACAGCTTGGCCATTTTTTGGCCATGTGTATAATTCTACCTTTTATAGTTAAAGTAGAACTCTGCATGCAAACTGCAAACTTCTGTATTCTTATTTCTTTAGTCTCTAACAGGTAAACACATTTCTAGTGAGAAGCAATTAGCCAGCATCTCTTTCCTTCATCACCCTATCCTTAATTCATTATTAATACAATATTTTATTCATACCAATTCACAATGTCCTCTGTACTTGCAGTTATTTCTTCTTGTTATTTATACTCAACTAAAAACTCTACCAGGGCTGTTTTTTTTTTTTTTTTTTTACTTAGCACTTCCATATACTTTTCTTTTTGGCTAAACTCTGATATCAGTTTCTGCTAAGGAAGACAGCCTCTTATCTGCAGTCCAAATTTTTGACTGGCCTCATCCCACTCCATTACCTGTGTCTATCTAGATATTTGATCCAAATACATTGGTTCCTTTGCCAGTTTTCTCCAGTGAATTCCAGCCCCCTCTTGCCTATTGTTGTCATCCTCTTGGTAAAATCTCATTTCTCCTTTCCAGTGTTGGTTTAGTTCTTAGAATACTTTGTTACTTTTTGAATATAATGTTCTGTATGGTAGTTGTTCTTCTTAAGGACGTATATCCAGAATCTTACTGTCTCCATATTTCTCAAACTTGCCCCATGTTTTATCAGTACTTCTTTCCACTTATGAGCCTTAAGTGTCTTAGATGTAAAGCGTCTCTTCAAATCAGGTAATTCTAAACCATCATGATATATGGAGAGGATCCACGTATCACACTCAGCTCTTGCCATCTTCCCCCTCACAAATAAATTCCTTCAACTGTTTAGTAATTATTATCCACAACTTTTCCCTGACTGATAAAAATTATGCCTGACCTTTGTATAAAAAAACTAAAGGAACTAAAATAATTTTCACTGCTTGTATCTTACTACGTATATGCATAATCAAGATCTATCAGTTTCTCAATTTTTATATTATCTTTTTAGTCTCTTCCCACACATCCTTAGCTGCCATACCTGTATCCTTTTAGTCCATACATACTTCATCTCATCATAAATACAGGTACTGCTGAACCAGTTTGTGTGAGTATATAGTTTACAGGTGGAGCCCTTGTTTTATCCTCATTCTTTTTATTCCAAAAAGACTTGAAATTGTCTCAAAATGCTTCACAGCACTGAAATGTGTTTCTGGATTTTTCCAGTACACAATAATATCTGCAAATAAAGCTAACTTTTCTTGTTTACCATATCAGTTATATCCCTGAATTTGAGTCCCTTATTTTCTTTGCCAGTGGTTCCACTGTTCAGAAACAGCTTCTTAGAGAGGAACCCCTCATACACACACACACACACACACACACACACACACACACACACACACACACACACCTAAATTCCCTCCACTGACCCTTCATACGTCTACCTAATTAAACCTATTATTTTATCAGGGAATGCATAAGCTACTATTGCCCTTCTTATAAAATCCCAGAAGACTATTGAATGCTTTTTCTGCATCAACTTCTACCAGCTGCCTCTGTCGAATGTTTCATTGCATCAAGTCCAACCAGCAATAGCAAACTTTTCTTGGATATAGCAGCCGGCCAGTTTCCAAAGCTTGTGTACCTTCCACATGCCCAAACTATCAAGCAGCTTGAACTGAACGGACTAAAAGACAAGTTTGGGTGAGAAGGCCTTCAGTGCTTTCCTGCCAACAAACAGTAAATTCCTCTGAGGCTTCTGAAGATCGATTGTCAGTTTGTGCTTTCCTTAGCTGGGCAGATAAGTTTCCTTTGGGGAAAAACTTCCATTTTCTTATTTTTTACTGATGCTTTATTACTTTACACATTAAAATTAGTGTTAAGTAACTTATAAAATGTTGTCTGTGGAGAAATTGCGTTTATTTTCTGGTGTAATGTTTGAAATTGTTTTACTGTGTCTTTTTGTGTAAAAAAGTAACTTTTTGTGGACTGGTAGGTTTACTGGGGTTTGTTGCGTGTTTTTCCCATGATAGAGGCACCATTTTCAGCTTAACAATGGAACAGATAGGCAGTCCCATGTTCAGTCTTTCTTCCAGTCGTATTACACACACAAAAAAAAAAAAGTTAAGCAAATAGCTTTTGCCACCACAATAGGCTAGAAATTTGCCTCAGCTACAGGTGGGTGGCTCTGCTGTGGTCATTTGTTGTACCTAATACCAGTCTTATTTTACCCCAGATCCCTCTGGTGGTAACACCTGCAGTCACTATGTATAGTTGTTGTGGTCCCCTTAGTGGGCAAGGGAGAGCCACTCCTGTCGATCTTGGGAGAGGGAACATGGTAGGTTTCCTTGTTTTGTGTCAGAATGCTGTGCCCATCCCTGGGGAAGCAGAGGCTGCCATTTGTAACACAGTTAGCCCCATTTTTCCTGTCAAAAAGAAACAGAAAACCAACCATGTATGTACTCCTCAAATTTCTTTGGCTAGGAATAGTTTATTGGGATGGGCTTAAGGTTTGATTCAGGCGATTGATCCTTCTTGTAGAGTAGTTTCGGGTAAAAGAAAGAGGGATGCCTCCTTTCCTGAAGAGATGCAAGATTCTGAATCTGAACAGAAGGACACAGGGGTAGATTCAGGGTTTTGCCCTCAGATTTCTGATTCAGCCCCAGAAGAGAGCTCACTTTGATTTCTCTCAGGGGGGGGGGTCTTTATCTGAGGCTATTGCTAGAATGTCTCAGTGTTTTCAATGGAAGAAAGTTGAGATTTCTCAGTCCCTCAGAAAATAGTATGAGGATATTCTAGAGCCTATACCCATTCATCCTGTCCTGTCTGCTTTAGAGGATGTGTGTCTTATTGTCTGCAGTTTTCCTGATAGTCAGCCAGCTGTCCCTAAAAAGACAGGATGTATAAAGTTCCTCAATCTTTTACATTTTTGTACACTATTCTCAAACCTGACCCAGCAGCTATGGCCTTAGTTGACTCCTCTGCTACTAAGCACTTAGCTAATTCCAGTCCTACTCTTTCTAATAAGGACGGGAAATTATTGATAAGTATGGTAAAAAAACTGTATACTTCTGCAACTTCGAATCTCATATTCTCAGGCTCATGTGTTGAATTTTATTCTGAATAAAAAAAAAAAAAAATTGGTATAAAAGCCATAACAGTTAATAAAAACAACAGTTTATTACGAACAATAGCAATAACATAATCAGTAAGCGAGACTTCTTCAGACTGATTGATGCTTCTAAACATGCATCATTAAATAGAAAAAAATCATATTACATGATCAACTCTATTAATCAATGCTTAACCCTTTCCTTTCAAGGTAAGCATTAAAGTCTTCTTTATTATTTAACCCTAGTGGGTAGCAAGCATTTAGTCTCACTTGCCATAGATATTCATGCTTTCCTAATTCATCCTGTGCATTAAACATGTTTTCAAAACCTTGCAATTCCTCTAAAAGTTAAAACTTAAAATCTACCTTACATTTGTTATATCTTTAGTGTTTTCTTAGGGCATTTTTTTCATTATCTACTTGCACTGCATGCTTATGTTCGTAAATTCGTTTATACAATTCCCTGGTAGTCCATTCTACATAAAATGCCTTACAGGTTTTACAAATCACTAGGTAAACTACACATTTGGATTTACATGTGTAACAACCTTTCATTGTAATGAAATATTTAATCTGAAGTAGTTTACTTTATTTGGTCTTCAACCGGTGGGATACCGGATCTGAGCCAGCAGCTTTACTAGCATCTGCTCCAAGCTCCTCCCCTTACCCATAATACACCTCCCACTACCTTCCAACACCCAGATCTCATTTCCCACGGCTAGCTGAAGCATCATGATCTCCAGAGCTCCAGGTTGTAAGTGGGTGTAAAACTTTTAGAAAGTCTCTTTTCTCTCTCTAAATTTAGGTAGTCATAGTGTACGTTCTCCTTTCTCCCCTCGCTCGGTGCGTCGAGTTTTCTAACTTTAGAATTGTTAGCTTAGTTTAGAATAGTTGGTGTGTTTTTGCTTCCCCTTGCCCCCCCCCCCCCAGTGTGTTCTGTGTACGAGTGTGGTGAGTGGGTGTTTTTAGTGAGAAAGAAATATTTTTTTTTCAGTTATTCTTTCCTCTGATACTATGGCTGACAAGCCGATATTTAAAAGATGCACTGAGTGTGGCCGTAAGTTATCCCCTGCGGATGGCCACACTCTTTGTGTTATGTGCTTGGGCGTGGCCCATTTTAGCACAGACGGCACTGTATGCATGGAGTTTAACCTGCGCGCCATCAAAGACATGAAGGCCAAGTTGGCCCTGAAAGGCCGTCTGCCCCCTTCTGAGACAGTTGCCTCGTATTTGGCTTTGGTCACAGCAACTGCTGTGGCCCCTCTCCTTCTTCTCTTCCCCTGGCTTCTCCTCCCTCCCAGGCTGGGACTCGGCCTCCTGTGCAAAAGCCTGCAGAAGTGGAGCAGAAAAGGGGCAGCGAGAAGGAGAGAGAGTTGAAGTCGAGGGAAAAACGTAAGAGGTCTCCGGACCTCCCTTCACCGGTCAAGACTCTTAGGATCTGTGACTCCCCTCGGCTCAGATCTCCAAGGTTTTCCCCGGAGCCGAAGGAGACATGCTCTGCATCTAGGGCCTCGATGCCCCAACCTGCAAGGTTGGAGTCTGTGGCTTCTTCGAGGTTCACCCAGTCTTTATCTGAAGTCGACATGGATAAAATGATGCCGAAGTTCATTCATATTCAGATCCAGATGGGGGTCTTGACAGCCTCCTCTCCCTCAGGAGGGTGGAGCTCACTTCCCTTTTCCAACCGATTTCTCCTTCTCCGTTCCATCCATTGGGTTTGGAGTATTCGGATTTGAGGATGGCTTTAGTCAGGGGGTCAACTGCAACAGCTGCCTGGAGCATTTCGGATCCAACCAGCTCGGATCCGAGCCGCTCTCAGAGCTGAAGCTTGGGTGTCGGATCCAAGGGAGTGGAACTTTTTTCATCGGCTCCATCTTTGTTGGGCCAAGTTCCCTCCCTTGGAGCTCCATCCACTTTTGGCCCGGCTCCAATTCACTCGTCGGATCGGGGGAGACCGGCCTCCTTATTGGTTCCATAGGAGGTTCGTTCTCCCTTGGCATTCGACGTGGTAGAAAGGGTTCTCTCCACTGAATCGAGACCCCTGACTGTCCCATCAGACTTTGCCCCGACCCCCTCGGCTCTCTACGATTCCCATCATTTTACCAGAGGGACAGCCCGTGCTCGAGAAGCCCCAGATGGTTCCCCCCGAGGAACAAGTGGCTTGCGTGTTCCCCCCAGAGAGCCCCACAGGAGAGGTGCCTCGCAAGTATATGTGCAGGAGGAGACAGTTGGACTCCCCTGAATCCCTCACCAAGAATATGGACTTGGATGATGGGGAAGGTTCCCCCAGGTCACCTCCTGAGGATGTCTGCTTTGGAGACATCATAGAAATCCTTTCTCAGTGGGGAGGTTGGTCTGCCCCCAAACCTTCATCTGATGAGTCCGTGTTCCTGGAGGCTTTCGGCATGGGCCCATCTACATCCTGGGTGTCCCCTCCCGCAGATCCCTTGATAGACCTGATTACCTCGCGGGCATGGAAGGAGCCGGACAGACCTGACAAAATTTTGAGTCCACCTTCTGATAGGCCGGCATGGAGCAAGGGCTCCCCCATAGATGCTATGGTGGTAGCAGCAGCCACAAAGAAGGAACTAGCCCAGGAGAGTTCCTCTATTTATCCTCCTGACCGAGAGTCGCAGATGATGGACTGCCTAGGAAAGTGGGCTTACGCTTCAGCTATCTTTTCTATCAGGGCACTGACCCATGTGACAAGACTCCAACACGACCTGGTAAAGGAGCTGGAGGAGTCTTTCCCCAAGTCCATGTCAAAGGAAGACAGGGTCTCGTTCTCCACGGGGATGGCCACTTTGAAAGCAATCTCTAACACGTCCATGCGACTCCTTTCACATTGTTACTGAAGGAGCAGCTAGGGTGGCTGGGTCTGGCGTGTCCATGAGGTGCAATGCCTGGCTCAGATTATGTAAATTTTTGGAACCTTTCAAAGCATCATTTGCCAATGCCCCTTATGACGGCTCTACTCTTTTTGGAAAAACCATCAAAGAGACATTAGTCCAGAGTGAGAAGAACAGGAAGATACAGTCTGCCATCGGGATCCACTTCTCGAACCCTCAAAGGTCCTTTTCTCAGAACCAGAGAGGGCAAAAGATGATGTAGTTTCGGAAGTCACAGTATTCCAGGGGCACTCGGGGCTCTTCTTCCCCCATAGGCATAGGGGGACAGAATAGACGCTAGCCCAGAGGCAGAGGGGGTCCGAGGAATTTTCGGTCTCAAGAAACTTTCTCAGACCCGGACAGCAACCCTGAGGGGTGGCCCGACTGCTCTACTCTGGAAGCAGTCGGGGGGTGATTGTCCTTGCACCTAGTGGTATGGGAATCCATGACATCAGACCCCTGGGTGCTTCAGATCATATCCAGAGGATACTCTATCCCCTTTGTGGGTCCCCCCAAATCTCCCAAACACCTCCCAGATGTACCACCCATGCAAAGGGAGGCAGAAGCACAGGAAATTTCCAAGCTGCTAGAAAAACGAGCCATTGAAGCCATCCCCCCAGATCAGTTCGGATCGGACTTCTACTCCAGGTTCTTTTCTGTGCCAAAGAAAATGGAGGACTTAAGGCCCATTCTGGACCTTTCTACCCTGAACCTGTCAGTTGCCAAAGAAAAGTTCCGGATGGTCACACTACAGTTTGTCATGCCATACCTGCAAGAGAGTGACTGGATGTGCTTGTTAGACCTCCAGGATGCTTACTATCACGTAAAAATGCACAGAAGCTCCAGGAGGTTCCTCCGCTTCTGGCTAGGAGTCAATCATTACCAATTTCGAGCCCTGCCCTTTGGTCTCACCACAACCCCCAGAGTGTTCACCAAAGTGATGGTGGTGGTAGCGGCTCACCTGAGGCTTCAGGGGATTCAGGTCTATCCGTATCTGGACGATTGGCTCCTCACTGCTCCCACCAGGCATCAACTGTCCAAAACCAGGGATTATTTCTTGATCCTTGCCCTGCATTTGGGGATCACAATCAACTCATCCAAATCTCTCTTAGATCCTGTATAGGTGATAGACTACATAAGTGCAAGGATAGATACTTTACAGTGCAAAATCTTCCTGACCTCTGAGAGGGTACAAAACCTGAGGGTGCATGTCTCTCTAATCTACCATTCTCATCTCCCAACAGCAGAATCACTGTTGAGGGCCTTAGGCTCAATGGTGACGACCATAACACTTCTCTTGTGTGCCTGGTTACACATGAGAATTCTACAGTGGACTCTAGCTGTACAATGGTCCCTGTTGGAACTTCCATTGGCGTATCCAATTTAACTCAGTCGAGTCTGTCGGTCATCCCTCATATGATGGATGTGTTCTCCGGACATTTTGGAGGGAGGGCCCTTTGTTCCAGCCCCGGCCCAAGCCACAGTGACCACAGACACCTCCCAACTCGGGTGGGGGGGGTATTGTTGGGGCAGGACAGTCCAAGGCCTGTGGTCCCTCATAGAGACCAGCTTGAACATAAATATTCTAGAGATGAGGGTGGCCCTTCTAGTGTTGCAGGCCCTTCATGCCTTTCTTCCTCTTGGAATGATTGCAATTCAGTCAGACTACATGTCAGTGGTCTGGTATATCATCAAACAGGGAGGGACCAGATCTTACCCCCTTTGTCGCAAGGCCATGAGAGTGTGGGAATGGGCGATCTCCACCGGTCACTTTCTCATCGCAATGCACATTCCGGGACAGTCCAACATCCTAGCGGATAGGCTAAGTCGGACTATTCTGATGCCTTACGAGTGGTCTCTGAATTTTTCAGTAGCGGAACAGATCTTCCACGAGTGGGATCAACCTTGCTGCGATCTCTTTGCATTTCCTTCCAATGCGAAGTGCAGCGAGTTTTTCACTCTGAACCCCCTGCTGGGGAGTCCCCCAGAGATGCTCTAGTACATGCTTGGCCTCTTGGTCTTCTGTATGCTTACCCTCCAGTACCTCTTATTCCGAGCTTTCTACAGAAAGCTCTTCGACTGGGGAGCAAAGTGATCCTCATTGCCCCATTTTGGCCTCGCCAGGTATGGTTTCCCTTCCTTTGGTCTCACCTTCTGGCTCCGCCTTGGATCTTGGATCCCACTCAGGATCTGATTTCACACCCTTCAGGAGTTCCTCATCCGAATCTGGACAGTTTGAAGCTCACAGCTTGGCTGCTCCAGTTCCTGTGATTGCTAGGACTCCTGGATTTATCCTCCTTAGTTAGGTCTATTTTGGTGGCTGCTTATAAGTCTTCGACCAGGAAGGTTTATCGCAGCAAGTGGAATTGTTTTTCCTTTTGGTCCTCTCAAAGGAGTTTAGACCCCTTCACGGCTCTTATTTCTGCCATTCTTGATTTTCTAGCTGATATTTTTCAACACGGAGCTAGTTCGTCTACTGTCAAGGTTCATTTGGCTGCCATTTCTCATTTTCATGTGGGTGAGAATTCTGTCTCTCTAGCCTCCTCCAGACTGTGTAAGGCCTTTATTAAAGGCACCATTTTGTTACCCCCCCCCCACTCAAGGATCCTGTTCACCCATGGGACTTTACTATGGTTCTTCAAGCTTTGGTCGCTCCACCATTCGAACCTGCTGTAACCGCAGATCTGAAATATTTATCTTGGAAAACAGCATTTCTGGTGGCTATTACGTCTGCCAAAAGGGTTTCAGAACTGCAGGCCTTGTCCATCAAAGTTCCTTATATGATTTTTCACAAAGATAGGGTTTCCCTTCGGACCAATCCATCCTTTCTTCCTAAGGTGGCATTACTAGTCAATATCAATAAGACCATCAATTTGCCTGTGTTTTTTCCTAATTTTACTAACAAGATGGAATGCAAACTCTACCTGCTGGATGTTCACAGGCAGTTACGATTCTATTTACACAGGACAAAAAGTTTCTGTAAATCTGATCAATTGTTGGTATCCTTCTGTAAACCTATCTCCAAGGTCACTATTGCTAGATGGATTTCTTCAAACATCCTTCAGCTCTATAAGGACAGAGGCATGTCTCCTCTGGGTCAGGTGAGAGCTCATTCCAGTAGATCAATGGCTACGTCTGTGGCCTTTTGGTCTAGAGTTTCTTTGGATGATATTTGTTCTGCAACTACTTGGTCCTCATCTCATAGATTTATTTCTCATTACAAATTGGATTTGACTTCCAGAAGGAGAAGCATCCTTTGGTTCCGTGGTGCTCCGGAATATCCTTCCATGAGGGCCTCCCAGGAGTTTAGTAGCTTGGGACTCTGTCCTGCATGTTGAAGACAAAATGAAGTAAACTACTTCAGATAAAGAAGTTATGTACTCACCGTAATGTTCCATCTGAGTATTTCTACTTCATTTGTCTTCAACCATCCCTCCCTTCTTCCCCCGGACCTTGGTATATGAACAGCCTACGGGCTATAGTTATAGGTCTCAAGTATTTTTTCAGGTCGGGTTATCCGTATAAGATTCAGTAAACTCGATCTGGGTTGGAAGGTAGTGGAGGTGTATTATGGATAAGGGGAGGAGCTTGGAGCTCGGAGTAGATGCTAGTAAAGTTGCCAGCTCGGATCCAATACGGATCTGGTATCCCACAAGTTGAAGACAAATGAAGTAGAACTACTCAGATGGAACGTTATGGTGAGTGCATAACTTCTTTTTAATCCTTATTTCATTGGATTCAGTATACAAATAATCACATAAATTACAGTTGTAACATTTAATCATGTCTGGTCCATCACATTTATTTATTGGTATACTTAATTTGGCTTGAAAATAGTGTTTAAAGCTTTTCCCCCTTTTTGTACAAACACAGGGCCATCACCTATTAACTTTTTAATTTCAGGACAACTCCAAATGAACAAAATGACAACTTAGAACAAATTATTAATTATTATTATTAATTATTAATGACTTCTTCAGAATACATATCCTCATTAATAATTTGTGACGAAAGCACTCAATAAAATTGTATTATTTTCCCTGCTGCCTAGTTCGTTTTTAGTGCTTCTGTTCTAATTTCAGGACAACTACTGATATTCTCCACTTGTTTATGACACCTTTAATAGCTTGGACATCAACACTGTTGCTGATTAACACAGAAGTACTAAAATCAGCCATCTTAGGGTTTCAGACCACAGCATTTCCACGTTTTCTAAGATTACCTACTTCAGCAAATGTGTCTGATATCAAACCCTTAGGGTACCCTCTGTTTAAAAAATTTCTTACATAAAGTGATACTGTCATCTACAAAATCTTCATCTTTCTTTGTAAGGCTGCTCACTCTTATTAATTGCACTTTAACAATGTTCTCCTTAGTTTTTTTTGGGTGTGTACTCTTATAGTGTAAGTACAACTTATTCTGTACCTCTTTCATATGTATTTTAGTGAATAATCTATTATCCTCCTTAAAAACTAATACATCCAAAAGAATAACACTAGTCAAACTATATCCAACTTAAAAAAAAGTTAATGCTGTTAATATACCTTTACAAAATCTTTGCACAATTCTATTCCTCATCTCCAAATTAAAAAAAAAAAGTCATCAATAAAATGTTTAAATAACACAATGTTGTCAGCAAAGGAACTCCCGAAAATATTGGATTTCTCCCATCCATTCATAAATATATTAGTATAGCTTGGAGCCATTACGGCTCCCATAGCTACACTAATTTACTTGGCAGTACATTTTACCATTAAATTCAAAGACATTATAACTTGATATAACATCTAGGACTTATAGTATTCTTAGAAAATATTTTGGAATTAATTAGTTCAAATCTATTTCCTTCCCTTCCTAGTTGGGTATAACTGCATGTAATGATTTAATATCCATTGTCACCAACAAGTCAGTCTCCAGGATGTGAACATTTTCTAACTTATTTAAAAAATCAAAGGTATCTTATATATATATATATATATATATATATATATATATATATAACTTAATTCCCCCACTTTCTGAAAATGTTTGTCTACGAAGACTGCCATAGTTTGTTTATTTTTAGTGCTGGCAACAGTAGGTGTTAGTGGGGGTTAGCTAAGTCCTTATGTATTTTTGGTAAGGCGAAAATGTGACTTATCTTAGGACTATATTTTCTGATAACCTCAGTTATTCTCCCACTGCTAAACCATTCTTCTACTAAAGAATCTATAAGTGAGTACACTTTTCTGACTTCTAAATGAGAAACACTTTTATAAAAATTGATGTCAGACAACATTTTTAACTTCTTATGATCATATTTACATCTGTCCCTTATCACTAGAACATTAACTTATCTTTAGTTATTAAAATGCTGTTGCTGTTAAGCATACTTGTAAAACATTTATCTTTCCTTCGTAAATAAATTGTGATAATTGTACAGTGGCTTATTATCTAACAGTTCACTAATCTGCATCTCAGAAATTGTTAACATTTCAAGTTCTTTTTTAAGGGGTGGTTTGTATATAGTGGGCTTAGAAAACACATCATCTTTATAACAGAGTCAGTCTTAAACATAAATTTAAAATTTAACTTATGCACGTAGTCCCTTAATTAATATCACATTTATTTGCCCTACTAGCTAACTTATTGTGAACGTATAAGGAATGTTTTATCTACAGCTTCTTCTTCTGTAGAAAAATCTGCTTGAAATAACATAGTCTCTTCTTTTACACAAGTCACTACTCACTGTTTGCAGTGTGTGTAGGACTCTTGATAATTCTTCCAGGGCTATGGCCACTGGTATTGTTTTAAGGAGGTTTGCTTGGCTGCATTCTTAGAGCCTCTCAGATGATGTAAACAAATAGATTTTAAATTCTCCTTTGGATAGAGATTTAGTGTTTGGCCCCTCTGTTGCAGAGGTGATCATAAAGTGTGATGAAAGAGGCAAGCTGATCCAAGGAATCTCGATTTTTCAGTCCTCCTTTTCCAAATTGTCCAAGGGATTTTCTTTCTCCTCTTCCAATTTCTGCAGAAGCCGAATAAACTGTCTCAACAGAATTCAGGTAAATAGATGTGTAAGAAGAAGTGGCAATGAGGTTCCAATCTCCCAAAACCAAGGATACTCCAGCAAGTCTGACTGTTCAAGACCTTGTGACCCCCTTCCCATCCTGGCTCTTTTTCTCTTCCAGAAGGTCTGATTCTCCATTTATCTCTTTGACAACAGATTGTTTCAGATAAATGGGTTCTGGAAATAATTCATCTGGGTTACAGATGGTAGTGAGAAGAAATTTCTCCTTTACAAGGAGGTCTTTCCTCATCCTGCAGGTCAAACTCTTTTGTTTCCATCTGTTATTCATCTCATGCTGTCCCAAGGAGTGATAGAACCAGTTCCTCATTCCCAGGTGGAAAAAGAGTGGAAAGAAAATGCTTGGAGACCAGTTCTGGTTCTTTCTTTCCTAAACTTGTTTGGGATAGTGCCCATATTCAAAATTATGTCATTTCACAATCTGTTGCCTCTTTTTCCCCTTTTGAAGTTTCCTGGTAGCACTAGACTTAAAAGATGTTTATCATCACATTGCTATTCATCCAGACTTCAGGTATTTCTTCAATGTTTGTGTGTCTGGATCACATTATTAGTTCTCTGCCTTGCCTTTTTGACTATCCACTGCATCAAGAGTGTTTGCAAAGTGTCTAACTCGAGTTATAGCTAATTGCCATTAGTTTCCACATTTTTTTAGATGACTTTCTTATCTTTGCTGAGTCTTATTCAAAATGTCAGGAATCTTACTGCTAGGTGAGAGATCTCTTGCACAAGCTGAGATTCCAAAAGAGCATTCAAAAGTCTTTCTTGACTCCCTCACACAGGATTGTATTCCTGGGATGTGAACTAGACGCCTCAATTCAAAGAGCTCTTCTTCCACAGGTAAAAATAGTCTCATCTCATGGCATCTATGAGTCCCTTGATACTCCTGCGAAGACTCCACGTGAAAAAGATACAGTAGTGTCTGAAATCCCTTTGGTCCCAGCATCAACACCCTTTATTTTTTTAGATGCCAGCAGTATTGGGTTTTGTCATAAAAGAAATCCCTTGGTGGACACAGCAGATATCCTTAAATCAAGGTCTCCCCTTCTCCCTCCCTGCTCCAAAGCGGTCTGTCATCACATATTCAGAAAGAAAAGTGCAGGAGGTGTGGGACACCAAGAACAGACGCAAGCATATAAATATCAAGGAAATGTTTGCCCTGATAAACGTACTAGATTCTCTGAACCATCTTTGGTCCCCAGGACCTCTTCACCCTAGGACCTCTTCAAGTCATTACAGACAATACCGCAGTGATGTGGTACATTAACAAGCAAGGAGAAACCAGGTCGTACTCCCTTTGCAGACTAGCCATGTTAGCTTGGGATATAGCTTCACAGCACACCCTCACTCTACAGGCATCATACATTCCATCAGAGCAAAACTGTGCACTAGACAAGCTGAGCAGGAGCAGGGCAGACCGTCACAAATGCAAACTGGATCTAGGCAGAATTCCAAGATTTGATCCATCTGAAGGGAGTTCCTCAGGTAGACCTCTTTGCTTCCTCTTTGAGCTATCAACTGGCAAAATTCTGCTCCAGGACTCCATGCAAGAAGGCCTGGAAGCCAGATGCCTTACCTTTTCTTTTAGATGGGAGGGCTTGTGTATGCCTTTCTACTAATATCCAGGGTAGTTCTGAAGATTCATAAGGAATTACCCAAGATCATTGTGGTGACTCCCTTCTGCCCCTGGCATCCATGGTTCTTCCTCCTTTTGGAAATGGCCAGGGTCAATTACCACAATCTTACTCACAAAATGGATCTACTCACACATGAACAGGGGTGTGTGATACACCCTGGCATTCGTCATTTTCAGTTGACTGCCTGAATGATAGGTGCCTGAATGGAATTAAGAACCTGTTTTCTGAGGACTTGCAGCAGGTAATAATGGAGGCAGGATAGCCTGCTACTAGAAAATCACATATTAGCAAATGGAAAATGTTTTTAGTTGGTGCCAGCAACATAACTAGAACCCATTCAGAGCTAGTTGTTGTCCGGTTTTACTTTGTTTGTTGCTGTTGTATGGCCTTTCTTATTCCTGTATCAAGGTTCATTTACCAGTCATTTCTGCATGTTTGCCCATGGATCCTCCTATTTCAATTCATTCTCATGATAAAATGTTCTTGAAAGGGCTTTTGCTTAAGAGGCCTCCAAGTAAACCATTGACCTCCTCCTTGGGATCTTAATTTTGTGTTAAAGAAACTAACACTTGCTCCATTTGAACCAGCTAATCTGGCTGACTTGAGGTTCTTAACATAGAAAACAGTTTTATTGATTACTCTGAACTTTACAAGAAAGTTATCTGAGTTGCAGGCATTTATGGTGAGTCAACCCTACTTCATTTTCCACAAGGAAAGGGATTATTTGAGAACTAATCCTTCTTTTATACCTTTAGTGGTATCTGTCTTTACTTTAAGCTAACCTATCCATCTTCCAATTCTTTTTCCTTAAACGAAAAATGAGAGAGAAAGGGTACTCCATACCCTGGATGTTCACAGACCATTAATGTACTGTCTAGACAGAAGTAAATCTTTCAGATCTTTGGATCAGTTGTTCATTTGTTGTGAAGGTAATAAAAAGGGGGCAACCTGTGTCAAAACATACTATTTCTAAATGGTTGTCTAGGGCTGTTCATTACCTTTTCTTATACTCACTATGACAAATCTGTTCGAGACAGGATCAAGGCCTACTATACAAGGACCTTGCCACCTTTATATAGCTTTTCGGAAAGGATTGGATTCTAGAAGCTGGTTTAAGGTCCTTTGTACATACTTTTATGAAGCACTCTAAACTTGATTCCTTCTCTAGGTCTAGGTCATGCTTTGCTAGGACCCTTCTCTTTCTCCTTCCCAAATATAGTCAGTTATGGTAATCAACCCGTGTAGCTAAAGCTGCTGTAGCAGTGATCAATATGAAGAACATAGTACAGCTGTGTAAGTTGAACTTAACATAACAGTAGATGTTTGAATGATCAGTGCTGCAGTAGCTGCTCCTTTCCTTCACCCCCCTCCCCTGTTTTTTAGGTGTCTTTTTATGCCACGGTATGGACATTTATTTTTTGGTATTCCTACACTTGTCCTTTCAGAGCTCAACCTCCCGATCTCACTCTCTCTGCTGGCAGGAAAGCTCTGAAGGGCTTTGCACCCAAACTTGTCTTTTGGTCAGCTCAGTTTGAGCTGCATTACAGCTTGGGTACATTGAAGGTGCCCTGAAGCTTTGGATGGTGGCTGGCTGATGTATCCTTGGCAGGATATAACCCCATATAGCTAAGGCTACTACAGCAGTGATCATTTGAACATCTGCTGTTATGGTAAGTTCAAGTTACATAATTGTACTTTCTATTAATGTTGTCATATTTGCCTCCTCTCCACAAAAAAAAAAAAAAAAAAATCACTGCAAATCTTTCAGTTTTGGCAACAACTTTGTCATTCTTTCTTAGTATAGATATAAACACTTTATCAAAATTGTTTACATTTCAAATGGGTCTAGATGAATATGGATCTGAAGAGTCTTTACGCTCGTTGGATAATAAGTAATAACTTGTAGCCCTAAGAAGAGGTGCACTGGTTATCTTTAAATAGATAAACTACACTATGTACTGCTATATTAAATGTATTAAAGTATTAAGGCTTCTGAAGAGGCATCTACTTATGTAAGTCCCACAGTTTCAAACTTCATTTATTTATTACTGATTTGCTTGCCAATATATCTTTAAATGCCCAGAACTCTCAGGGTTAATTGTTTGCACCTGCAGACAGCTGGACACCAAGTAATAGCAGTTGGTAATGAGGGAAAAAATCAGCTATTAACTTTTCCAGATGCACAAAAGAATCTGTTAATTTCACTCAGGACACACAGTTTTCAGACTTTTCTCATGGTTAATTGCAAGTACCTGTAGACTACTTGTCTCACACTGAGAGCGCTTCCTAATGGGAAAAGATAGGTAATGAATCTGCATATAGATGAAAACCATCAGTTTAGGATCATATGTATTTACTAGCATAGCCAGCCTTAGGCATAGGCTAACTAGGCAGCCGCCTAGGGCGCAGCTCTGGTAGGGAAACTTTTCCAGTATTTATTTGGTGTAGGTAAACCAGGATGGGGGCACTGCGTAGTGTGGTGGGGGGTGCCGTGGAGCCCTTTTGCCTAGGGTGCCAGTTGATGCAAGGCCGCTCCTATTTACTAGGCTGTTGATATGTGAGGATCTTTAGAAACCTAGCCATACATTCCAATGAAGTGTATAGCCCTTATATTCTAGGTACTAATAACCCAGAGGTGAGCAGAACATTTACATGTTGCCCCTATCCATGAAGGATAAGGCTGCTAAACCAGAGATCAATTTGTGGTTAGTCATCTGTTCATCCAAATTACATTTGTGTAGTTAGTGTAAAAGTAGTAGTACTTTGCTTTCTGTGGAGAGGAAGACAGTTACGCAGAAGTGGTATTCTCTCTGCTATTTATCTATTCCTCCATCATGTTGTATTTATGTTGGAAAAGCAAGTTAAATCTCTTGAGCAGGTGGTGTTGCCACCGTTGGACTTCAGAATGTGCAGTAGGTCTGACAGGATAGTCTGTTGATGCTGTTTAGATGACGCAGGGACAGCCCCTCAGTAACCTGTATGACACAAAGTAGAGGGGCAAGGCTTTGCGACAGCTCCGATAGTTTTGTATGATTTAGGCACTTGATTTCCTTAGTAAGAAAGCATTATGGGAGTTCAAGATGTGTCATATGTTTTGACAGGTAAGTGTCAAAGGGGGCATTATACTCCAAGATCATCTGAGTATGAAATAAATTGGAATTATGGCATCCCTGAATCTGGATGCCATACCCTTTATTATAAGCTGTGCAGTGGAAAAACACTGTATTAAATAGTCGATACACAGTGATGCACAGTTTTTTGTCTACATAGGTTCCCAGGTCCATAACCACTAAATCAATCTTCAGAGGTCTGTTGTCAGTGTGATGGTTACGAGGGGCTTCTTGGTTGCTGAAGGGTACTGTTATACATTTCTTGGAATTTAGTTTTAGTCCTTGGTTTTGACACCAGCTATTGGATTGGGAGTCCCTCTTTGAGTTCTTGGTGTCCTGTGATGAGTTTATGATGGCACTAAGTTTGCAGTCAACTGCAGACTTGATCAGCCATAAACCCTTAACAGTAATTTTGACCTCCTAGAAGTAAATACCAAATAGGAATAGCCTAAGGACTGAACCCTGATGTACACTGCTAGTGACAGGTCTCTTGGAGGTGGTAGAGCATCCCACCCTAATTTCTTAGGTTTTTATTTGTGAACCAGTTTGCTATCTAATGGGTTACATATGGATTAACATTTATCTGGTGTAGTTTATCTACAATACCCGAGTGTGGGATGGTGTTGAACACCTTTGCAAGGCCTAGATATATCATGTGTACTGATTTGTCCTTGTTCATTGGTTCAGTAACCTTATCAAATAAGTCAGGTGCCGAACTGGCATGAGTTGAGAGTTTATATGTTACTTTTGTCTGTGTTTATGAGGCTGGTCGACTTGATGGTGTGTAATTTCCTGGATACATTTATGCCCCATCTTTGCGCAATGGATGATAATTGCTGTCCTCCATTCATCTGGAAGAAAGCCGGTTTGGAGGCTGACATTGAATTGTCTCTGTACGTTACTTGACAGGTCCTGCTTTAGGCTGGCCAGTAAGTAGCCCGGGAAGTTATCCAGCTCCATAGAAGCAGTGGTCTTGGCCTTGACTAGTGCATTTGGAGACTTGTTCATGGGAGATTTGAGAGGGTTGTAGATGTGGACATGAGATCTGAGTGTAGAGGTAAATTTAGAGCTAAATGTATCCACTAATAGATTGGCTATGTCCTTTGGGTCTTGGTATGTGATATAATTCACTGTTAGCTCTGCGCAATGCTGGGGATTGTTTCTAAGGTTTCGATTTGCAAAACCTTACAGTACTGTAGCAATCAGGACAGATCCTTCCCTTCAATCCTTCAAACTTTCGTTAAGAGTTGTTATCCAATACAGGGCTTTGCTCATTTTCTACACTTGCTTATTTACCATCAGTTCCAATCATCTATAGTATCTTCCCTCATTCTTTTATTACTACTCCATCTCTCTGTAACCTCTTTTTCTCTACTTACTTTATTTCTTATACTACCCTATAGTATTTCCATAGCTAGCTGTACTGTTAGCTGTTCTGCTCAGATATCTTCAGCTCACAGGATTTCCACAGCTAACAGGATTGTTAACTATTATGTTCAAGTATCTTTAGCCTCCACTCTTACAGTACATAGCTTACAACAAGCCAGAATCTCTTCTCCTTTTGCTTTAATTAGTGACGCCTATCTCAAGTCCTAAATGTCTGTACAAATAAAAGTTATCTTAGAAACATAGTATAGTAACTGTGTCTAACTTGTTTAATATGGCATAAAAAATGAACTTTCTTCTGTGCTGCTACTGTATGCGTATAAATATTGTGCGTTTATAATGTACATCTTTAATGCTTGTAATTACTCTGTATAATTTGAACTGTTCCTTGCCTTGTGCTGTTTTGAAATCATTTTTTCTGTAGTATATAGTAAAAAACCTGCTTTCTGTTATGTTAGCATATATTCTGTATAAATGTCTGTTATCTGGAGGATGTTAAGTTGTCAATCTCGCCTTCATTCTTGCTGGATGGGTTCGGAGCCGATTCTCGGCTCTGACTCGGCCAATACTAAAGCTTGAGAGCTTATTCCACTGGCTCGAGGCTCCCCTATATCCCACAATGCTAGGTGGTAACTACTCGGATCTCATTTGCCGCTTAGCTGACGAGGTGCTTTCTTCTACTGGCTCTGGCAGGTTAGTGAGTTTTTCTTGTCAAAAACTTAAATTTTCTACCCTATCCTTTCTAGTTAGTTTAGTTTTTAATATAGAGTATCCCTTTAGTTTAAATCGGGTCTCCCTTGTGTTTCTATTCCCTTTTTATCCCCTTTTAACTTTTAGGCCTTTGGCCCACTCCCTTTTTTTCCCCTGTCCTTTCAGTGTGACTGGATTTTCATTTGGTTAAAGGGTGTGTCTGTGTGTTTTGACTGTGTTACATACAGTCTATTTAGGATGTCTAAAGACTCCAAGGTCTCAGGCTTCAAGACGTGTGATTCGTGCTGTCAGAAAATGTCTCTGACAGACTGTCACACTTCTTGTGTTTATTGCCTGGGACCTTTGCACCTGCAGGACTCTTGTGCTGTTTGCCATGCATTCAGCCCTAGAGTCCTGCAGGAACGCAAAAACAAACTTGTACTTCGAGGCTCGTTAAAGCCTGAAGGCCCCTCGACCCAGTCTGCGTCGGGGAAGCCTTCAAAGACTTCCAGGCCATCGGCTACAGCTTCAGAGCCGTCTGCTGGGAGAATTAAGGCTGCTTCGACATCGGCTCCAGCTGGAGTCGATGTTTTGAAGTCTCAAACTGTTACCTCTGTTCTGGCCAGAGCCGAGGTTGTTAAGACTCAGTCGGCTCCGATAGTCTTATCAGAGTCACCTTCAAAGAAGAGGTTGAGGTCCCCTTCCATCGGCTCCATCCACTCGGCTCCGGGATCCCCTCTTCTGTCGGAGCGGAGCCATAGGTCTCATTCCTCTCGGTCCTCCAGACTGTCCGACCATGACTTACAAAGGGTGGTGAGTAGACTTCTCAAGTCCGAAGCACTGGCCCAAATGCTGCAAAGCCCTACTCAACCGTCAGCGGCTATTCCCATCTCTGCTTCTATTCCTCCTCCGACTCTTTTGAGTTCGGAGCCGGCGCTCGTCGGAGCCGTGACTGTTGGTGCGTCAGAGCTGATACCTTCCCTTTCGGCTCCGTCGTCTGCTCCAATTTCCTCCTTGGAGGGATCTCGGCGCCGAGCTTCCCTCGGCTCCGAGGGGGCGAGTGGCATCGGACCCTTGTCCGACCCCGTTCTCCCTCTCGGAGCGTCGGCGCTGGTGAGTTTGGCTCCGACATCGGCCTCGGAGCCGACCCTGTCGGTGCAGGGGGGGTCCTTGTCTCCTCGGAGCGGGGACCTTCGGCCTTGGCTGATCAGGGCGCCTTCAAGGTCATGCAGAGTGTGCTAGACCCAGTGTCTACCCCACAGTCGGCTCCGTCAGCTCCTCCCTCTTCAGTGCCTGCGGTAGTTTCTACCCACCCCCTTGTAACAGACCATAGAGAGCCAGCTCCTCAGGTTTCCCCATTGGGAATATCCTCCTCTTCCGAGGCCTCTCCTGATCCAATAGGAGAACCCTCTCGGAAGACACAGTGCAAGAGGAAGCACATTGACTCCCCTGAGTCTATCACCTCTGACACCGACTTGGAGGAATCTGACGGTTCCCCTCGGTCCCCCTCTGAGGATGTCTCTTTTGCTGACATCCTTGAAATCCTTAAACAGAGGGGGAACTGGCCTGCCCTTAACCCTTCAGAGGACGAGTCGGTTTACCTTGAGGCGTTTGGCTCCCGCCCTTCCACCTCCTGGGTGGCTCCTCCCTTTGACCCCCTCATGGAAGTGGTGGCAAGGAAGGCTTGGACGGCCCCTGATTCAGTGGAACCTACCCCAAGGAGGCCGTCAAAATTTATTACTGCCCCAAAAGAGAAACAGTTCCTATCCAAAGGTGTCTCTGTTGATGCCATGGTGGTGGCCGCAGCCACTAAGAAGGAGTTAGCCAATCCTTCAGTACCTGTCCATCCTCCTAATAAGGAGTCTAGGACCATGGACAGGTATGGTAAGCGGATGTTTTCCTCAGCGACCTTTGCCATGCGGTCGCTGAACTACTTGTGTCACTTCACCCGTCTCCAGAGGGATTTACACAAGGATGTGGGTGAGGCCATGCAGGATCCAACAGCTGAGGGGTTCCAAGACAAAATGAACTCCCAGTTGGCAACCCTGAATTCGATTGTCAACTCCTCCATGAGGCTTATCTCATATGCGGCTGATGAGGCGAGTAGGGCCGCAGGCACAGGTGTAACTTTACGACATCACGCCTGGATGCGGCTTTGCAATTTTGCGAACCCTTTCAAGGCGTCCTTCACCAATTCCCCCTTTGATGGCTCAACGTTGTTTGGACCTCAGGTGAAGGATACATTGACTAGGTGCGAGCAGGAAGGTAAGACTCTCTCTGCCGTGGGAGTCCGTTTTTCTACCCCTTCTAGACCTTATCCCAAAGGTCAGAGGGGGGGGGATGTGGTTCCGCAAACCACAGGGAGTCTCATCTGACGCACAAAGTCATTTCCCCTCTAGAGGCAGAGGGGGGAACAACAATAGACGCCACCCCAGGGGCAGAGGTGGTCTGCAAAACAAGGGTAGTAGAGAAACTTTCTCTGATAAACCCTTTCAGCATCCCTGAGGAGCTGCCGGCTGTCCACCTTCAGAGGCAGTCGGGGGAAGATTATCACTGTACCCAAAAGCCTGGCTTTACCTCACTCAAGACAAATGGGTACAGTCGATCATATCCGAGGGTTACAAAATCCCCTTTATTCACATCCCATCCCAACCCAAAGGATCCCTTCCAGACGTTCCACCCAGTCTAAGGGAACAAGCAGCATTAGAAATATCAAAGCTGCTGTCAAAAAGAGCTATTCAACCAGTCCCAGCAGACCAGCAAGGATCTGGAATCTACTCCAAATTCTTTTTGGTACCAAAAAAAACAGGGGACTGGAGACCAATACTGGATCTCAGCAAGGTAAACAGTTAAAATTCCGGATGGTCACGCTACAGTCCATACAACCCTTCTTGGGTCAGGACAATTGGATGTGCTCGATAGACCTTCAGGATGCGTACTACCATATCAAAATGCACAGACGCTCCAGGAGGTTTCTCCGCTTCAGGCTGGGAGCCAGTCACTACCAGTTCAGAGCCCTGCCCTTTGGTCTCACTACAGCCCCCCGAGTGTTTACCAAATGCATGGTAGTGGTCGCGGCTCACTTGAGACGTCAAGGATTCCAGGTGTTTCCATATTTGGATGAGTGGCTCCTTACCACCACCACCAGGCATCAACTGCTTCTATCCAGAGACTTCACCATCCAAACTTGCCAAGCTCTAGGCATTTCAATAAATTTCGAAAAATCTGCCTTGTCGCCTAGTCATTCTATTACCTTTATAGGCGTTACCTTAGACACAGTTCATCTTTCCGCCAGACTAACAGAGCAAAGAGTATTAGATATCCGCAAACAAGTTTACCTTCTACTTCAATGCAACAAGACCAAAGCCAGGGTAGTCTTGAAGGTATTAGGACTCATGGCAGCTACTGTTACACTTCTCCCCTTAGCTCAATTTCACATGCGGATCCTCCAGTGGATGCTATTTTCTCAATGGTCCTTCCAACAGCTCCCGATGTCTCACATCATCCTACTAACTCAATCATGCAAGAATCACCTGTCTTGGTGGATCACATCGCCTCAAGTTCTCCAGGGCAGACCCTTCATCCCCCCCCCAATCGCCACGGTGTCGACGGACGCCTCCCTGATTGGGTGGGGGGGGCATTATCAGGGCAGGACAGTCCAGGGCACGTGGCAATCCTTCGAGTGCCACTTGCACATAAATGTCTTAGAGATGAGAGCAGTGCTTTTAGCGTTGCAAGCCCTTTAGGACTCTCTTCCCACAGGGACTATTGCAATTCAGACGGACAACATGTCCGTAGTGTGGTACATCAACAAACAGGGCGGAACCAAGTCCTACCCCTTATGTCGAGAGGCACTCAGACTTTGGCAGTGGGCGATTTCTTCTCAGTGTTTTCTGATAGCAACATTCCCGGGAAGTCCAGCGTGATTGCGGACAAGTTGAGCAGGGCTATTCTCATGCCTCACGAGTGGTCTCTAAAGAAATCAGTGCTGGAAGAAGTCTTTCAAAGATGGGGCCGGCCTTGCTGCGATCTTTTTGCTACTCCCCAAAACAGCAAGTGTCACGACTTCTTCACCCTCTTCCCTTTACCAGGCCAACCCACCAGAGACGCTGTAGTCCACGATTGGCCCCGGGGACTAATGTATGCTTTCCCCCCCTTTCCACTGATCTCTCATTTAATTCAGAAACCTATCACCTCGAGAGTCACCATGATCCTCATTGCCCCTTACTGGCCTCGACAGATATGGTTTCCGTTCCTCCATCATTACCTCTTGGAGCAGCCTTGGCATCTGGACCCAGTGCCAGATCTGTTGACCCACCAGTCAGGCCAGCTGCACCACTCCCTCCAATTTCTCAAACTCACAGCGTGGTTTCTCCGATTCCTACCCTAGCCAGGTTTCCCTTAATCTCTCATTCGGTCCGTAACATCCTGATAGCCTCTCACAAGTCTTCTACCGGAAGGATTTACGATAGTAAGTGGAAACGTTTTTCCTTCTGGGCAGCATCAAAAAATATAGACCCCTTCACTGCACCTATCCAGTCTATCCTAGACTTCCTGGCAGAGCTCTTTCATTTAGGCTCTTCCTCATCTACCATTAGAGTACAACTAGCTGCTATATCTAACTTTCATGTAGGTGTCTCGGACTCCAGTATCATGTCCCATAAACTCTGCAAAGCCTTTTTAAGAGGTGTCTTTTTGCTCAAGCCCCCAATCAAAGATCCCCCACCTCAATGGGACTTGAATTTAGTCCTAGCATCCTTGATTCTCCCCCCCTTCGAACCTGCGGCTTCATGCACTCTTAAGTCTTAAGCCCTCATGGAAAACACTTTTTGTAGTAGCCATAACATCAGCTAGAAGGGTATCTGAACTTCATGCTCTTTGCAGTTGTCCTCCTTACTTAGTTTTCCATAAAGACAGGGTGTCCCTCCGGACTAATCCGTCCTTCTTGCCTAAGGTTTCCTCTGAGGCAAACCTAAACCAGACGATTGATCCCCCTGTCTTCTTCCCTGATTATTCCAACAGGTCGGAACAAAAGTTACATTTTCTAGATGTTCATCACCAACTTAGATATTATTTAGACAGGACTAAACAGTTTAGAAAATCTGATCAGCTCTTCCTGTCTTATGCGGAAGGGAAATTGGGCCTTCCAGTTACTAAAGTGTCCCTTTCAAGATGGCTTACCTCAATAATTACCTTCATCTATGAAATCAGACATCAAAAACTGCCTTCAAGACCTAGAGCTCATTCAACTAGGGCATTAGCTACATCTGTAGCTTTTCAGGACAGGCTACCAATAGATTCCATTTGTGCAGCAGCCACTTGGGCTTCTCCTCATACCTTTATCTTGCATTACAAATTGGATGTGGCCTCCAGAAACTGTGCCAACTTTGGTTCCACTGTTCTCAAGAGTCTGTTCCGATAGGCCACCCGGGGTAAGGTGCTAGGGACGCGGTCCCATCCAGCAAGAATGAAGGCGAGATTGACAACTTAACATTAAGAAGTTATGTACCTACCATAACGTTCCATGTTAGTTGTCTTCTTCTTGCCTTCTTTCCCCCTAGCCTGGACAGACCGATAGGAATTTTTGGGATCTTCCATTGGGGTTTTCCTTCCCACATGTTCTACCACCTCTATTCTCCCATTTATGTTTGTGGTAGCTTACCTACAGGTTTATATATAGAGAGGTGGGTTCCTTTTCTCTCTTCTCCATTCTATGGAGACCAGAAATGCTTGGTTTTAGCTGTCAAACGAGATCTGAGTAGTTACCGCCTAACCTTGTGGGATATAGGGGAGCCTCGAGCCGGTGGAATAAGCTCTCGAGCTTTAGTATTGGCCGAGTCGGAGCCGAGGATCGGCTCTGAACCCATCCAGCAAGAAAGAAGGCGAGAAGAAGACAACTAACATGGAACGTTATGGTAGGTACATAACCTTCTTATTTTCTGTCTTGCAATTTGCTGAAAATGCATAGGCAGCAACCTAGCTGGACCTTCCCAGTAAACAATATCAGATAAATAAATGAAGAGGGCTTTGTGGTTAGCTTTTCCTTGGGTGTTTATTTTTACCTCATATCTGGCTTTGTTTGATTTGATCATTGTCCAGAGATGTTCAACAAGCACACGGCCTTAGTGGCATTCAGGTTGTTAAGCTCAGCTATCCTCTCTGACAGTATCAGAGCTTTAGACTCTTCTCTCTGTATGTTTGTGGATGTGCAAGAGCAGGATAGTCCTTCACAACCACAGACAGCAACCCATCTTGTTTTTTTCTAGTGTCACTGGAAGTGAAGGATTTCTGGAAAAACAACTTCTAACTTTTTTTGTTCTCTGGAGCTCAGATAAGATACTCGTTGGGTTATTTTATTCTTCCCCCTGCCTTTTCTGTCTCTGGTTATAGCAGCTAAATTTTGTGTGTGCGTTTTCTTTAAGACGTTTTAAAAAGTGCATCTTTGCAGTACTAATTTTCTGCTGTTAATGAAGGATTTTCCTATTTGGGGTAAGCCAAATTTTATTTTCTCAAGGATTTATATATAACCCTAAATGTTTTATTGTAATTTTGAAAAGTTTAACACTTTTTGCTTTACTGTGGCAGTTTCTGTCAACTGCTTTCTTGCCTCATGCTGCCATAATCGTGAGATAATTGCAACTGTTATTTCTGTTTATTTAAAGCATTATTTTGAATCTTTTTAAAGGCAACCTTGCTGTTTTCACAGTTTTTCCACTATATATTTGCGTAAAGATGTGAATTAAGTTATATAATGAGATTTTAAACAAGTTATTTGTGTAGTGTTTTGGCACTGTTTTTTCTGACAGTTTTCCCCCCCTAAATGTTTATTGAATTCCTTATATTAGCCTAGTGTACACCATTTTTATACATCTGAATCTGAATTTAACCACTTATTGAATTTTATCGGAGTTATTTGGTGAATTGTATTGGTGCTTAGTGCACGTACTGAATTACTGCCTGTTTCTCCAGTGCAGTATTCTGTTTGTTTCTCTGTTAAAGTAGTCTTTACATTGCTATCTTAATGGAGAATATAGGGGTGTTATCCCTTTGTTTTCTGGGAGTGCAGTTTCTCCAATAGTTTTGTACCCCCTGTATAGATGGATTCCAAATCTCATCCCCCTCCACCTACCCCATCTCCACCTAAAAAGCACAAAGCGAAAACAAAAAATATACCTCAGCTTACGACTTGTGACTCCGCAGAAGCCTTAACCAAGAGCAGGCTATGGTACCACTCATCTTCTTTTACCCGCAGGTCCCCTGCTGTTGTGTTGGTACCATAACTGTGCATGACACAAGGGTCATATATGTTCTCTGGGGTTTTACCACTGCCTGGTTCAGCTACAGGAGAACCAAATACTTTAGGTGCAGAGGAAGTCAGAGGTGCAGAACACGTTACCAGGATTGACGAGTTTCCCTCCAGGGCTTCTCCCTCTACTATAGTGCATACTAAGAAGAGACATAAACCCCACCATGTAGTTGAGCAACAGTGTCTTCCAGGTTTCACACTGGAGATGGTGGCATTGACTAAGTTCATTGTCCAGGCAGTTGATTCTGGGGTGTGTTACTGGGTTATAGCAACTCCGGTAACATCACCTTCATTTGTTCTGCTTTAGATCCTGATTTTGAAGGAAATCATATATCTGAAGGTTCAGACATCTCTGAATCAGATCCATTTCTTTTGATTATGAGCAGATACAGGAATCCAAACAGACAGTTTCCTTTTCCCAAATGCTGACTAGATTTAGGGATGTGTTTAACTGGGAGCAGTCTTCTGCTACACCTGAGATTGGCAAGGTCTGTGATCTTTTAGAGGATGAGGCTCTTATCCTTCAGCCCATCCCTCCTGTGATCACAACATTGGAGAATGTTTTTAAGAAAGCCTATAATTCTCCTTTGTTTAGTGAGGGTCTCTCTCTCTCAAAAAGTGTTTAGGAAATTTAGAGTTTCCTCCACTTTGCCTAGTCCTCATGGTCCTTTGTCTGCAGACCCGGCTTCTGTGTCTCTAGCTACCATTTCTAATGACAAGTCTGTTTTCTGCAAATTTGGTCCCTCAAAATAAACTAGACAAGTGGCTAGTCACAGTCCAATATGTAAAATATTTAACTGTCAGTGTTTTATTTGGAAATTTGTTTTGAGATGCATGAGAGTTTGCTGCATTGTTGCCGGTTGAGCAGAAAGTTTGTCAAATATACTGTTTCCAGTGTTTCTCAAGTGTCAAAACATGCTTGAAAGATTATCTTAGAAGAGGCTGACACTATTTGTAGAAATGTAGTTTCGTCGGTGGTGATGGAGGTATGCTTAGTTGCATGGTCAGAATTTTTGTATCGTATGTGTTCTTGTGGTATAAGGAATTGTGCGCCTGTGTGATGTGGCAAATCCTGTCACTTCATAGGCAAATAGCAGTAACCCCCTCCTTGCACAGCCTGGTAGGTGTTGCATTAGTGTGCGTCTCAATGGAGTCACCTCAAGCTAGTGTGTTGGATTGTACTGAGGGTTGCCTTATGGGCTTTTGAACTGAGACACTGCAACTCTTCGAGGTATGTTTCAAGATGAGTTATATTGGTTTGTGTTTGTAAGGTTCAAACAAGTAATCCAACAAAATGGTGAACGACCAGCAGAAAAAGCAGTAGCAAGTCCAGCATGGTTAAAAGTTCCTTTCGTAAGTTTATTAACAAACACGCACTTAAACGCAATATAAAATATCATTAAATAAAGTGAGATACTAGCAGTTTCATCCTGGTACCCTCCAGAATTTACTCAGATTAATCTAAACAGACTACACCCAACTTAGCCTTTAAATAACCTCCGTTGAACTACTATGCTTCTTCTTTAGATTTAAAGAGGCAGTGTTCAAAAACATTACATTTTGTAACATTAGCTCATAAAAGCTAACAATCATATAATTAACTTTTAATTACTTAAAAGCAAATAAATATACATTAAATAATGTATACATATATATATTATATGTGCGTGTGTGTGTGTGTATATATATATATATATATATATATATATATATATATATATATATATATAATATTTAAAATATTAAGTTTAAACAGACACCTATATAAAATATATTACTATTAATAAATCATAAGTGAAAATTAGAAACAAGCATATTTATACATGTATTCATTTCCTACCACATCCTAATATGTTAAGCAAGGTATTGCAACTATTATACAAGTATACACAATAAGACTTAAAAAACAAATAAACATCAAAAACACAAAAGATCCATATCGCCTCTACAGGGAACTGAACCCAGAACCTTCTGCATATAAAACAGATGTAATAACCACTACACTACAGTCATCTCTCAAGGGCTTTCATTCTTAATAAACAAGCTATATTGCAGTTGTGATTAAGTCTTGGGGGCTTAATATCATCAAAAAAGAGCTGCCAGTACAATTTCCTTATTTCTAGCCTTGCTTACCAAGCACCCCCCCCGTTTCCCAACATCCACTTTTTCTAAAATGGCAAATTTGAAAGAGTGTCCAGGATAAACTAAAATATGCTTTGCCAGGGAACTTGTGTTTTTATTCTTTTTAATGTCATATACATGTTCTCCTAGTCCTCTCTACAACCCTCCAACATCGTAAAACTACCTTTTCTGTCTCTTCCCTGAATAACACTACCACCTCTACTGAACCTCACACTAAACTCCTAGGTGTTATTATTGATGACCATCTAAAGTTTGAGCTCCATACTCAGCAGTATATTAAAAAGACCCATCACTAACTAGGCCTGCTGTACAGACATAATACCTCACAAATGCTTCCAGGCTTTGCCTTGCAAAAGCCTTCCTACTCCCCACACTGCTCTATGTAGCCCCTATTCTCACATACCTCCAATCTAATCTTCTCACTAAACTAGAACTTACCTATAACAAAATTGCATGATTTGCCTTTAACCAACCTTACCGCACTCATCACTGCATAGTCCTATAAAACCTGCAGTGACTAGAATTTCATCGCCATATTCTAGTACACCAGCTTCTCATGGCTCATTCAGTCTTACATGAACCATCACCTTGTCCCTCTCTCTCTACTCTCATCCAGCCTTACATTCCCAACTGCGCTCTCCATAGCTGTCAGCAGAACCTACTGCAAGTTTATAAGCCCAATAAAAATATTGGCAAACTACTTTACAGCTATTCTATAGCTAATGTTTGGAATAAATTGCCACATAATGTCAGATGTATCACTAACCCTAACACCTATAAAACAGCAATAAAAGATG
Organism: Protopterus annectens; assembly: GCF_019279795.1. Taxonomy (NCBI): domain Eukaryota; kingdom Metazoa; phylum Chordata; order Ceratodontiformes; family Protopteridae; genus Protopterus; species Protopterus annectens. The sequence continues at coordinate 469,468,418 of NC_056747.1, forward strand.
GCCTCCGTAAATTATGGTTGTGTTTCTGTAATGACTCAACATAATCTATCTTCCTGTCCTCTAATTCCTGCAGTCTTCTTCCCCCTCTGTGTGCTGCTTCTTCTGTATGATAACAAAAAAAAAAACTCTTATAGACTGCTGTCCTCTCTGCTTCTATTACAGCAGTCCTTTCACTGACTTCTTACGTGGGGTTTTCCACCTGTACATACTTCAATACTTACTTTCTCTGCTTATCTTTACTTTTTGCTATTTTTGTGATCTCTTACTGCTTTATCTTTCTATTCCTGTTCAGAGCCTGCATTTGTGTTAACTGTCTCTTAGTTTAAAACACAAAGCTACAGTGATGTAATGGGATCCTATCTCGCCTACATTCATGACAGATGGGACAGATGGGTTCGGAGCCGATCCATCGGCTCCGACTCGGCAACTTATACACTAGCACGAAGTCTCTCATTGGCTGGGCTACTCCCTATCCCAGGATGCACTACACCTGCTTCCCCAGATCTCGTTTGCCGCTTTACAAGCTGGACGTGGTCTCGACTTGGCTGGAGCTAAGTGGTTCTTTTTACCTTTTACTGGTCTTTGACCTTGGGGTTTTTTCTCTATATATTAACCAAACAGCTGTTTTAACAGCTATTCCTTGTAATTTGTATATCGTAAGTCTGTGTTTGAGTGATTTCTAGTACTTTATTTTTTTCAGTTGGGCAAGGCCCGTTTAAGTTAGAGGGCCTTTGCCCTACCTTTGACTGCTGTTTAACTGCTACTTAAGTTGTGGTTAGTTGTTCTTCGGGCTAGGCCCGTTTAAATTAGAGGGCTTAGGGTCGTTGAAATTGTATTGTCTGTGTCAGTTTACAGTGTTCTTTTTTGAGGTAAAATTTCCTCAGTACTCGTGCATTGTGTCTCGCGCTCTTTATTGGCGCTTTTTTCGTGATAGTCTTATTGCTTGTTGAGTGCCTGTATTATGTCAAAAGAGCAGAAGTCAGGCTTTAAAAAATGCACTCGGTGCAGTTACAAAATGTCCATCACAGACAGCCATTCAGTTTGCGTTTATTGTTTGGGGCCGAAACATCTGCAGGAGACATGTAGTGTCTGTCATGCTTTCTCCGCTAGGGTTCTTCAAGAACGCAAGAACAAGCTGATTTTGAAAGGGCTTATTAAACCCTCCTTTGAGGAAGCTTTAAATCCTCCTGTTGCTTCCAAAAAGAAAAGATCGTCGGCACCGACAAGTCCGTCGGAGCCGACTTCTAAAAAGTCAAAATTGACCTCTTCTTCCTCGGCTCCACTGACTTCGGGGCCGAGGGTCGAAGGGTCTGCCTCGATACCTCCTACTTCGGCTCCATTGCCTTCGGAGCCGCAAGTTGGAGTATCGAGAGGTGAATCACCTCCATCGGTTCCAATGGCTTCGGAGCCGGTGGAAGTGTGCAGCTCAGACTCTTCCCCCTCGGCTCCGAAGAAGGCTCCTTCGGTGCCGATGGTGTTCCATGCTGTGGTGGAGTTGGCGCCAATAGAATTGGAGCCTTTTCGGAGCCGGTCCCCTTCTCTCTCGGAGCCGAGAGGAAAGTCTTCTCGAGTGTCTACCTCCTCTAAATCCTCGAGACTGTCAGATTTGGACCTGGATAGGGTTTTACAGAGGCTTTTCCAATCTCCAGTGTTTACTAAAATGGTCTCGGCTCCAGCTCAGTTTGCTTCGGAGCCGATCCCCCCCCAACACATTTGATTCCTCCTCCAACCTCTTCGGAGCCATTGGAGCCGGTGGTGGTGGAGCAATGTAGAGCCATACGGTCGGAGTAGAGACCCCTTACAGGTCTTTCGGCTCCGGCTATGCTTCCTACCCTGTCCTCCGGTTCAGGGTTTGGTACTGCGACTTCTTCAGCCGGGCCCGAGGGGAATACTTTGGGATTAGGTGCTTCGGTGCCTAGTCTTCCTCTCGGAGCATCGGCTGCTGGAATTCCCAGTGCCATCGTGGCCTCTAGACCAGTGACCTCCTTGGATTCTGGAGGTCCGGCCTTTGAGGCCATGAGGAGCGCGCTGGCCATGCCTTTGCCGGTTCAACAAGATTCTACCTCACCGTCCCTAGATTTGGAGACTGGTGCCTCTGTTGTGTTGCAGCCCCCCGGCAGCGGGGCCCCAGGGCCTGAGGATACCCCATCGGGTTCCTTCTTCGGGTGATCCGTCCGAAACTGCTTCGGACGAACCCCACGGAAGAAATTGTGTAAGAGGAAGCACGTAGACTCCCAAGATGAGTCTATTACATCGGATACTGACCTCGATGACGCAGAAGGGTCCCCAAATCATCTTCGGATGATATCTCCTTCTCAGATATCTTGGAGATTCTGAGACAGAGAGGTGACTGGCAAGCCAAAACCCCTTCAGCTGAGGAGTCAGTCTTCCTCAAGGCCTTTGGGGCCCAGCCTTCCGCCTCCTGGGTGTCTCCGCCCTTCGATGAACTCCTTGATTTGGTTTCTCGAAGGGTGTGGGAACACCCTGATTCTGTAGAACCGGTGCCTGCGAGGCCCAATAAATTTTGTCAGCCCCAGAAGGAATTTCTCACAAAGGGTGTGCCTGTAGATGCTTTGGTGGTGGCTTCTGCCACACAGCAGGACGTGGCAGAGGCTTCGACGTCTATTCATCCTCCTAATAAGGATTCTAGGAGTATGGATAGGTGCGGAAGCGTACCCTGTCCTCAGCGGCCTTTACCTTACGGTCGCTGAACTATTTATGTCATTTTACGAGGCTCCAAAGGGATCTTCTCAAAGAGCTAAATGACTCTATTGTTGGTAATCTACCTGAGGCGCTGGCCCGACTGTTGGCGCACAGATGACTACCCTTTTTTCTATCGTTAACTCGTCCATGAGGCTCATTTCGTATGCGGCCGAAGGGGCGAGTAGAGAAGGAACAGGCGTTGCCCTCAGGAGGCAAGCCTGGTTACGCTTGTGTTCGCTCACGGAGGCCTTCAAGTCTTCCTTTGCCGACGCCTTTGATGGGTCATCTTTGTTTGGACCCAAGGTGAAGGACACACTAACTCGATGCGAGCAGGAGGGCAAGACGTTGACTGCCGTTGGGGCCCGTTTTTCCGCTCCTTCCAGGCCTTATCCCAAGGCTGGGAGAGGAGGAAAATGTGGTTTAAAAATCCCAAAAGTCTTTCTCTACTCCACCCAGTGATTCCCCTCCAGAGGCAGGGGATTTTGGAAGACGCGGCCGCAGAGGTGGCAGAGCCCCCGGTAACTCTGGAGACCGCGATTCCTTTCGTGGTTCTTCATGCAAGCAGCGTTCCTGAGTTGTTGCCCGACTGTGCAACTCGAGCCAGTCGGGGTCGCTTTGCGGCGCACCCACAAGCTTGGGAATCCATAACAAGCGATCGGTGGGTGCTTCGCATCATTACCGGAGGATATATCATACCCTTCAACAAACCCCCCCCTTTCTTTAAGGGAAATCCCGGACGTACCACCCAGTCAGCGGGATCAGGCAGCATTAGAGGTTTCAAAGCTGCTAGAAAAAGAGCCATCCAGCCTGTCCCCATCGACCAGATCGGATCAGGAACTTACTCAAAGTTATTTTTGGTACCAAAAAAGACAGGGGACTTCAGGCCCATTTTGGACCTCAGTTCATTGAATCGTTTAGAAGAAGTCCAAATTCGAATGGTCACTCTTCAATCTATTCTTCCTTTGCTGGAAAAAAATGCATGGATGTGCTCCATAGATCTCCAGGACGCTTACTATCACATTCCCATAGCTCAAGAGTCCAGGAGACATTTACTCTTCCGCCTCGGAGCCAGTCATTTTCAATTCCGAGCACTGCCCTTTGGTCTCACCACAGCCCCCAGGGTGTTCACCAAATGTCTGGCAGTGGTAACTGCTCACCTGAGAAGTCTGAGATTCCAGGTGTTTCCTTATCTAGATGACTGGCTCCTTACTGCCACCTCCGAGCATCTACTACTCCAAGCGCTCAGAGCCACGTTCACCTTGGGCCGTTTCTTGGGGATCACGTTCAATTTGCAAAAATCTGTACTACAGCCATCTCAGCGTATTACTTTCATAGGCGCAGACTTAGACACAAAAAGAATGCGTGCCTATTTACCTGCAGCAAGAATTCAGGTCTTACAAGATCAAGTCAAATCCTGTCTCCCCCTACAAAGAGCCCCGGCCCATCGGATCCTACAACTGTTGGGCTCGATGGCGTCGACCATACTTTTAGTTCCCTTGGCCAGACTTCACATGCGAATTTTACAATGGCTACTGTCGGTTCAATGGTCCTATCAGGAACTTCCCTTGAACCACTTAATCATAATCACGGAAAGTTGCCGTCGAGATCTTCATTGGTGGCTTCTACAATCAAATCTCGACCAGGGGCGACCCTTTATACCTCAACGTCCCATTGCCACTGTGACTACGGATGCCTCCCAGGTAGGGTGGGGGGGTCATTACCTGGACAGGTCGGTCCAAGGCACATGGCAGATTCAGGAAACGCATTTGCATATCAATGTCCTGGAGATGAGAGCGGTACTATTGGTACTTCAAGCTCTCCATCACGCTCTCCCACAGGGCCCGATTACTATCCTATCGACAACATGTCGGTGGTGTGGTACATAAACAAGCAAGGTGGAACCAGGTCTTACCCACTATGCAGAGAAGCCATGAGACTTTGGCACTGGGCAGTAGCTACCAACCGCTTTCTAATGGCAACGCACATACCGGGGAAGTCCAATGTGATTGCGGACAGATTAAGCAGGACCATTCTTTTACCCCACGAGTGGTCCCTCAAACAGAGTATAGCTGCGAAGATCTTCGACAGATGGGGTCTTCCTTGCTGCGACCTGTTTGCCAGCCCTCACAATGCGAAATGCAGAGAGTTCTTCACACTGTTTCCTTCTCAGGGACAGATTCCCAGGGACGCTCTGACTCACATTTGGCCCCCCGGTCTTCTCTACGCCTTCCCTCCGTTCCCCCTCCTACCGAGGGTGATACAGAAGGCTATTTACTTGGAGAGCGAGATGATTTTGATTGCCCCACACTGGCCTCGTCAAGTTTGGTTTCCCTTCCTACAGAGGCATGTGATAGAAGGTCCATGGTTTCTGGATCCGGTGCCAGACCTGTTGACTCACCAGTCAGGACGGCGTCATCCGTCTCTCCGGTCCTTGAAGTTGGCAGCATGGTTACTCCACTTCCATCCTTAGTCCGAGACAATGCTCTTTCGCCGGACGTGGTCCACATACTGTCTTCTTCTCATAAACCTTCCACCATCAAACTTTATTCCAGTAAATGGAAAAGGTTTGCCTTCTGGGCTCAAGAACGGGGTATAGATTCTCTCACTGCACCAGTATCGGAGGTTTTGAATTTTCTGGCCTCCCTTTTTCAGTCGGGCTCTTCAGTTTCTACCATTAAGGTTCAATTAGCAGCGATCTCTAATTTTCATGCTTCTTTTGAACCTTCATTGATGTCTCACAAACTTTGTAAGGCTTTCCTTAAAGGGGCTTGGCTCCTTAGACCTCCTTTATCTCAGCCTGTTCCCCCTTGGGATTTGAATATGGTTCTTGCTGCCCTAACTGCCCATCCTTTCGAACCAGCTGCTACTTGTGATTTAAAATTTCTGTCTTGGAAAACGGCCTTTTTAGTAGCCATAACATCTGCTAGGCGAGTTTCAGAACTTCAAGCTCTTTGTTCTGATCCTCCCTATTTGATTTTTCACAAGCATAGAGTTTCATTGAAATTAAACCCTGCATTTATACCAAAGGTGGCCTCCTCTTTCTGTATGCAACAAACTATAGAACTCCCTGTCTTTTTCCCAGAATTCTCCAATAACGCAGAATATACTTTGCATCAATTGGACGTACATAGACAATTACGTTTTTATTTGAATAGAACCGCTCAAACGCGGAAATCAAATCAGTTGTTTGTTTCTTTTGCAGCGAACAAATTGGGTCAACCAGTAACAAAAGCCTCCATATCTAAATGGATTAAAGATTGTATCATTTTTATTTATTCACAGGCTAATAAAGACCTTCCCTTTCCAGTCAAGGCTCATTCTACCAGGGCAATGGCTACTTCCATAGCTTTTCACTCCAAGTTATCAATAGATGATATTTGTGCTGCGGCAACCTGGACTTCTCCGCACACCTTTATTTCTCATTACAAATTGGATGTGGTTTCTCGAGGCAGAGCTTCCTTTGGTTCCACAGTTCTCAGGAGTGTGTTCCAATGAGCCACCCGGGATGTAGGTGCTAGGACGCTGTCCCATCTGTCATAAATGTAGGAGTGATAGGTTCCCATTACATCTTTTAGTTATGTACTTACCATAACTTCGGGTGTATGGGTTCCATCTCGTCCACATTCATAAGTACCCACCCTCCTTCCCCTTCCATTTGGATTTAGAGGAGCTGTAGTCACTTTTTTCTTGGCGTTCTTTCTTGAAGAACTTTAGTTGGTTATAGTGACTAATAGTGTTTTCTGTGTTTACATGGGTGTATGAAAGCGAACAAACAAGATCTGGGGAAGCAGGTGTAGTGCATCCTGGGATAGGGAGTAGCCCAGCCAATGAGAGACTTCGTGCTAGTGTATAAGTTGCCGAGTCGGAGCCGATGGATCGGCTCCGAACCCATCTGTCCCATCTGTCATGAATGTAGGCGAGATGGATCCCATACATCCGAAGTTATGGTAAGTACATAACTAAAAGTTTATGTTATCATGTTGTATTAGTGCTCCGTTAAGAGTCTGCTTTTGTGAGCATTGTCTCCATGCTTAAAGAAGCGAAGCTACAGATTTGTTTAATTTATTTGCGCTCTGTTTAGAGCCTGCATCTGTGTTAACTGTCTCTGTATTTAAAACACAAAGCTACAGTGTTTACGTTGTATTTTGCTGTATTAGCGCTCCTTTAAGAGCCTGCATTTGTGAGCATGGTCTCTGTGCTTAAAGATGCTAAAAACCCTATGTTTTCCACAAATACTAGTTGGTCTCTATATTAACAGATATTTCAGCTAAGACTAGCACCTGTTATTTAACTAGATGCATGCTTATTGTATATGCTGTTAATTTTTATTCATATAGTGTTTTTAAGTGTCTGTGCTATTGGGTGACTATTTCTACTACCCAACCCATCCCACTAAATACTCTGCATTTTTGTTTCTCCTAGCTCTCTCCTTGTTTCTGCATCTTAAAATTGCATCCCAGTTCAAGGCTCTGACAATTACTGCTAAAACCGGGAATCTGACCTAAACCATACTGAAACGCATACCTCGGGAGACTGGAAATAAAGTATGATAACCTCCCCCTCTGTTAATGAGAAAATAATTTATCTGAAATCCTATCTGAACACATTTACCTTATTCGACCTTGGAATTTAGGTATCTTTAACCAGGGTGAGCACAACACCATGGGAACCTGATGCCCTGTATTGACCCTCACACCCCTCCCCATAACTACACCTTAACAATCATTCTCTCCCCATATAAATACAACTTAGCTAACTCCCAGAATTTTAACAGAAGCACTTTGATTCTTGCAGTAATCCTGAGTGATTCTGGCTCAGGGCTGACTGATATTTTTTTTTAAACAGCTGCTACTCGGTAGGGCTCCACTCCGTTCGCCCTCGCTATGCTTGGGCTCACTTTGCTCCGCTCCCACCCACCCCCCATATAATTTCCTTTATACTTATCAATCTAATCCACACCTCTCTAACTCCACCCTTATTCCCTCCCACCTGCTTCCTTACTAACACACCTCTTCTCCTGTACCACCTTCTCATACACCCCTGCTGATCTCTCACCCCTCCTTCCCACTGTCTCCACATACTCTACCTTATATCATGTCGTTCAGAACACAAACCTTACTCTTGATACCAATACTGTATTGCCTTTACTTTCTCACTTCCTACCACTCACAACTACTTCTGCCCCATTTCTACCCCACTAACTGGACTTTAAATCCAAGTACAAAACCCCAGGCTCCTCTACAAATCTGTCCTTCCATCCTAACCCATACCACTCCCTTTCCTAAAATAAAATTATCTTCCCCTGTCCCAACCTCCTTAAAAGAAAAAAGAAAAGTCCCCCCACTCAAACAGTTACTCTACTTCTATCAGGAGACATCCATCCTAACCCAGGCCCCTCCCACTCTACCCTGAACAATAATCCTCATATACCAAATTTAACCAACTTCACTCCCTCAATAAAGGTGCTGCGGTAGCGTTGACGCCTCACAGTAAGATGTTGTCCAGTTCGATTCTCAGCAAGAGTGTCTTCTGTGTAGAGATATGCGTGAATGGGCGTGCCTTCGTTGAAGATTGTGTGTCAGGGCTGGCAACTCGGCACGTAAAAATTTACTGCCAATCATTAGCGGACCGGAGTTCCGTTGTGGCGACCCCTAACCGGGAAAAGCCGAAAGACGCAACAACAACAACTCCGTCAATAAAGCAAACATCTTTTTGCTCTATCAACCTCAGGAGTTTAGTAAATAAAGTTCGTATTTCCATGTCTGGTTAACTAACTATACTCCTGATATAGTCACTCTAACTGAAACTTGGCTGAAACCACACTACCAAGATAGTGAAATTACCCCTCCTAGCTATAACATCCTTAGACTTGATAGACAAAAGAAAAATGGAGGAGGAGTAGCCATACTCTGCCCTGATCACCTCACTATAACTAGTCCAATCCTCCCTCTACCTTCTTTCTCTACAGCTGAACTCCTACTTGCCACTTTTAAACTTAACAACTTTATCACCATAACTGTAGTAGCAATATGTATCTCCCCTGGAGATAATCTTAACATACTTGAAAACATCCTATCCCACCTCTCTCATGCCATCCATAATGAAACCATCATACTAGAGGACATAAACATTGATTGGCTCTCAATTCAAACTCCCAACACTACCTCATGTATCAACGTACATGGATTTGAGCAGCTAATCACTATCTCTACCTTTATTAATAATTCACACCATCCAAGATCTCTTCTGGACTAGATTTTGGTCTCCCACCCTCAAAACTACCATAACCCTCAGACCCTTCCAAATGCCTTTAGTGACCACTGCCCTATCACAGTAACCAGACATACTACCCATTTCACCAGACCATTCAAGTTTATCACTTCCCGCAAAATCGCAACCTTCAGTCCTGACTTTTTCATTGACCAACTCTCTAGAATTAACTGGTCTCATCTCACTACTGCCCCCTTAGAGGAGGTTATCCACTCTTTCAACACCACCTTTTTTAACATTCTAAACTCCGTAGCTCCTCTCCACACAATTAGAATCAAATCTAACACAGCTTCTTGGCTTACCAGATCTACTCGAACCCTGGTGAAAAACCGAGACAGGATATAGAAATTATGGATTAAACTAAGACCCCTTCTCTCCTACAGACCTATAAAGAACTTAGGAACCAAATAAAGAAAATTATCAACAAAGACAAAACAAACTTCTATGCTCACCCTCCCACTACCCTAAAATCAGACCCCAAAAATTCTGGAACACTATCAGTCACATACTACATCCGGGAAACCCTTCCCCTCCAAACCCTTGCTCAAATAAAACTCCAGAAGAAACTGCCATTACATTTAACAATCATTTTATTGACTCAGTAACCTCCATAATCAATTCTCTTCCCACCAGGAAAATGGCAGTAACCTCACAATCTCTCCTTCTCCTCCCAATCCTTCTAACTCTTTTTCCCTTAAATCTGTATCAACTAACTATATAAAATCCTTACTCTCCAAACTCAAACCCTGCTCCCCCTCATCTGATAATCTACCTTTCTATTCCCTACAGATTGCTGCTGAATGCCTAGCCTATCCAGTTTCCATCCTGATTAACCTCTCTATCACTAAATTGTATGTCCCAGCAATATGAAAAAAATGATTTACGTTACCCATTCACAAAGGCGGTAATTCCTCTGATATATCAAACTTCAGACTAATTGCTATACTCTCTCCCCTCTCTAAAATTCTAGAGAAATGCATTCACAAGCAGATAATGCAGTACCTTCTACAAGAAAACCTTCTCACACACACTCAGCATGGATTCCGTACCAAACATAGTACCACAACTGCACTTATATCCTTCATCAATACTGTATCTCTGGCCCGTGCCAACAATAAACTTGTCTCATGCCTGTTCCTGGACCTGTCCAAAGCCTTTGACACTGTCTCCCATCCTCTCCTCTTGGACAAACTCTCCTACTTAAAATTCTCTCCTCCCACTATTTCCTGGTTCTCTAGCTATCTCTCTAACCACCAGCAAGCTGTTAAATGGCAATCTGCACTATCCCCCCCCCTCAGTGTGCCAATGGGAGTCCCCCAGGGATCCATACTTGGGCCACTGCTCTCTAATATTTTCACTAATCTACTTTACACCTCTTGTCCCCACTCAACACTTGTACAATATGGAGATGACTCTACTGTCATCACCATTGCAGATAATCTATCAAACCTCCACTCTACTACCCAGGCATCTTTCAACACCATAGAGACATGGCTTTGTGATAACAAATTAATTCTCAATCCTAAGAAAACTAGGCTCCTACTCTTCCTTCCCAAGAACCTCACCAATCTCAAAACCACATTTACCATCCTATCAAGCAATAACACCATCATTGCTGCTGAACCTACCACTAAACTGCTGGGAGTCATAACTGATGATCAGCTTAAATTTGATCTCCTTGTTACTAATTCTATTAAAAAAACTCACCGGAAATTTGGACTCCTTTACCGCAATAAGAAGTATTTAACCAACACAGCCAGAATAACTCTGTCCTATGCATTTCTTCTTCCCACCCTTCTATACAGCTGTCACTTATTCACAAACCTTAACACCACACTTATTACAAAACTTGAAACTACCTGCAATAAGGTGGCCAGATTTGCAGCAAACCAAACCTACAAGTCTCACCATTGATTATCCCTTAAGCAACTGGACTGGCTCGAACTCCCCCATCTGCTCCTACTACATCATCTACAAATTATCCACTCCATCCTCTATCTGCCCTCTTTCTGCGCTAGCCTTTTATCTATTATATCTAAATATTCCCCGACCAGGACACTACGCAGCTCAGACCAAGAATTGCTACAGATTTATAAACCCAAAACCAAAACAGGATGCTTGCTCAATAATTATAACCCTGCTGCATCTTGGAACCAACTACCCCAAGAAATTAGGTCCCTTGATCATACCAAGCATTTCAAGGTAGCCACTCGAATATACCTAACAAAAAAAATGGTCCTGCCACTGTAGTCATCCCCCCTGAAACTACTCTACCCCAGCTTTGAGTACCCCTCCCAACACCAGTCCTCACTGTTTTATTCACTGTTTTTCCACTATCTCCTTCCCTTCTATTCTTTTCAGTTACACCCTTCCTCAATTTCTTCTCCTCCCCTGTCTATCATAACAAAGTTTAACCTCTCTGTCTCACTGGTTTTAACCACTTTATTTCTATGCCCTATACAAGAATTATGAAGGCATTATTCCTTCTATATGACATTGTACCCTAATGTAATTTTCAAATGATTGTAAATGATATTTTGTTAACTGTTTGTTGTTAAGTTTTAAAACTCACTGAGGAGCTTTTCTCCCCGGTTCTCCAGTGAAAATGAGCCAAAAGCTCAGTTGGACTAACCCGGTTAACAATTGTAAAATAAATAAAATTTATGACTGTAACTGTCTATTTTATTATTTCTAGCATATTGTACATGCTCATTATGCTGTTTTTTTTCTCTGAATTTCCTTCTGACATATTTGTACTGTGTACATTTTATATGTAGTTTGTTCACCTGTAGCAGTTGAACTTATTTGCTATTAGTTCTTATGTACTCTTGTTTCTCTTGTAATGGTCCATTTTATGTACTGTTTATCTATTGCACTATTGGAGCTTTTCTCCTCTGGTCTCTGCTGAAAAAGGGCTTCCACCCAGTCAGATTAACCCGGTTAACAAATGTCAAATAAATAAAATGTTCATATATTCGAGACCTTAAAGTCTGTTCAGTTCTACCTATGTACATAAAGTGCATTACACTATCCCAGTTATTCTGCAATTAAACTCGCCATTAAAATAAAATATTTTATCCAAAACAGAACAGCTGTTTGTAAGGTTGCTGAGGGTACTTGTGTTTCAGGTTACATTTAGGAGGCCTTTGTTGTTGAGGTAGACTACTTTTAAGACCCTCAGCATATGTAAGTTTATGCATTTGGTCTAATCTGAGTGACTGGTTTAGTATGGTGGTGTGTAATACTGGCAATCTGCTTGTTATTTGTAGTGTCTTCATGGGAGAGTTTTGCCTTTGATAATATTAAATAGCTACAGTTCTCATATACTGTGTCAGTTTAAGTAGTAGATGGTTTTCAGTAAACATGAGACATTTGCCACATTGTCTCAGGATGCCAATTCCAGCCAAGATGGCTGGAAAGTACAGAAAGTACATTATCCATGGTTCTGCGTGCTTAACAATGTGGGTTGAAGGGAAAGTAGCACCTGTGAGGTTTGGAGTTTATTTAAGATGCTATCTGTCTGGTAATGGAAATAGTTCTGGTACCAACACAGCTATATGCATTTAGGAATCAATGATCCTTGGCTTCTTCTCTCATGAGAAGCAAAAGTGTAGCATTAATCCCAAGCTGTTCCATGAGATGTAGTAGTAGCTCAGGTGTTGCTGGGTTCAGTAAACTTGCTGAAGTCTTCTTTGATGGTTAACCTGGATTGAACATATAGCAGTTAGATGTGACAGACTGCCAAGCTGCACAAAAACCATAAAGAAGTTCTCACCAAACTTCAACCAGACCACTCAGTGAAGTCCCATACACACTGCCCAACCAGCGACCACTAGGAGTCAGTGCTTCTATGCTCCTTGCCTTACCAGAACCAAAGCAGTGGCACTAATCCCAAACTGGCTCCTAAGAAGCAGTTTTCAAGATTTCCAGTAATTGGTAATGTTTAGGAAGCCTAAGAAATGTCCTTCGTCTCTTTCTCCAGAAGCAAAACAGAAGCACTAATCCTAAACTGATTCCTGAGAAGCAGTTCTCAGGCTCTCCAGTGATTGGCAGTATAGTCCCAAATTTTAAAAAGAATGGAGTTAATACTCTAAATATTGCAGTTTGTTCTAAGTGATATGAAACAGAGGCTAACTCAGGCTTTAAGAGTCTAAGAGAAAGGACTTCCAGGTTTGATCTTTCAGTGCACAGCAGAATGAGCAAATGAGGTGAGATTAAACTTTTATTTTATCTGTATTCTGTTTTTTTATGTTGTAAACTTTTGAGGACTAACATTACCTAAAAAGATGTGATTTGGAGGAGCTTACACAGTCAAATTTACAGTAGGGATGGGCACCTCAGGGTCCACCAAGTTTACTGAACAGCTGCAAGGTTCTTCTCAGTTTTTTCTTCCTCTTCTCTGGCTGATTTTCTGTTATTTTCTCCAGATGTCGTCTTTGCTGGCATTCAGGCAGTGTAATTAATAGCCAGGAACTGAATTTTCCTCAGTGAATAGCTTTTGCTTCCATTTTTATCACAACTGGAGTTTTCACACTAGGAAAGCTCAAATCAATCTGTTAATCATTGTGCATCCATCTTGGATGTCCCCATTTGGAAGGAAAGTTTTAAGGCTAAGGGTTAGGTATAGCAATTTATGTTCAGGGTTAGGTTTCTAGCTATATTTAAATAATTTATTTTATTTAACATTTTTCCGACTGGAAGTGAAACCATTTTCAGCAGAGGGCCGGGGAGAAACACTCCAGGTGCATATTTTTGGAATGTGGGAGGAAACCGGAGCACCCAGAGGAAACCCACGTGAGTGCAGGGAGGACATCCACACTCCACACAGAAGGCACCACAGCTGAGAATCAAACCGGAGAAAATCTTACTGTGAGGTGACAGTGCTAACCACTGCACCACTGTGCCATCCGCATTGTAAGTCAACAGTCTAGCATATAACTCACATTTGCAATCCAGAAAATGAGATATGTAAATGAGTTGTACCTAGCAGATGCAAATAACTAGTTCCATCACCCCTAGCATGTAATTTTGTTTGGCATAATATTTAATATTCACAGACTTTTTTCCAATACCACATTATCTGTGGAAAAGTAATCCTAAAGTGTTCTGTAGAACTCACTAATAAATAGCTATCTTAAACAAAAAAGTATATATTCTGCCAGACAGCAAAGGTTTCATTGAAGTTTTAATACCTTCCTTGCTTCCATTACCAAGACATTACATTTTTTTCCTTGACTAAATTTTAAGACTAATAAATATGCAGATCTGTTTGGAAAAATACGAGTCTAGGAATGATCCTTCCAGTTGTTTAACCATAACTTTGAAAAGAATGCCGTGAGACAAGGCCTGGAGCATCTATAATATCAGTTCTACAGCAGGTGATCTAGAAGCTTCTGAGCAATATGGTCCTCTGTACATACTCTCTGGGCTGCAGCTGTCTTTTTTTATGGAGATCTGCCCAAGTTGCTGACAGTTGGAGTGTGCAGAAGGCACCCTTGGCATTTGGAAGCTGGCTGGTTGCAGTGGGGTAGAACCCGCAAAGCTTAGGCTGCTGCAACAGATCTATTAGAATATTTTCTGTTATGGTAAGTTTCACTTACACAACTGTACTTTTCCCATAATGTGTAAACATTTGTCTTGCACATCAGCCTACGGTCTGTGTACAATCTTGTTTTCATTTCTTACATATAGCTGCTGCTCCTGAGTACTCCTTAGAGGTCTATCTTCTGCATGGATTTTTTTAAATTTCTATCAGTCAGTGAGTTAAGTAGGAGAGCTGTGAGCTGTTAATGGCATAGTGATGTCAGAATTGTACCTCATAGTGTCAGTTTTTAAATGTAGTAGACTTAATCATTAAATTGTTGAAATATGTATGACACACTAACAATTTAAACTGTACATTTGGCCTTGCATCAAATTACATTAATTTACTTCTGTGTAACATATGCTGAATAATTTTGCAGATGTGTTGTAACTGTACCAGTGGAATGTTGGTAGTTCTTGACTTTACTGTTTACAGTCGAATATTTAGTTTCCCTGTTTTATTAATGGCTGTTTGCCTTCTTTGTTTTCTGTTTTCAAGTTTCCAATTAACTGTGGAAATGTTTGACTACCTGGAGTGTGAATTAAACCTTTTCCAAGCAGGTAAGTCAATAAACATCACCTCTAAGTGTTTTTACTAAGAGGAATAGACTGACATTTGGGTGCTAATTTTATTTAAATGTAGTCATATTTATTATTGGACTGTTGGTTTCATTTTCCTCACCACCTTTCAGAGAAACAAAAAGATTTAGCATAAAGTTTTAGTTTTGTATCCTTGACTGCAGAACAGGTTGTGGTGGGTTAGCACCACTGGATATTCATTGCTATTTTAATGCCATTATAATATAAACTTGGAACAGCACCATGTTTGTGAATAGGCTGTGGGGATTGGTGTTGAGCTTCTGTTTTATTTCTTTTATTTGTATTTCAGTGGTTTGTTTTTATTTATTTATTTAGTTAGTTATTTGTGTACCAGTACGAAGATTCAAAGACAGCCTTAAGCAATTAAACAGAAGTGATTTACTTTTTAATTTGGAGGTGGGGTATAACCAAGGCCTTTCTACTTGTGGAACGATTTAAGGTATTTTGTCTATGCAATGCAGTCTGTTACACTGCTGATATCAATCTGTATATCTCTTAATTTTCATGTTCTCCTTGTTTAAGTAATTTCTTCCTGATTTCCCTTTTAGATCAAAATTAACAGCAGCCTGCACACCCCCCCTCCCTCTTCCTAATTTAGAGGCAGATGTTGGGATGATGGGATGACATAGTCTCAGACTTCCTGAGGGAACATTTTGAGTTGCACAGTAAAACATGCAATGAAGTGAGCTGCATCTCTTTAGCAGCCTCCCTTTTCTATGTTTGTGGTCTGAGTAATGGAATTATGGGTTTCTCCACCCATTTCCATTGTGCCAAAGGAAAATATCCCCCCCCCCCCAATGAACTAATCTGGCTAACTTCCAGTTCTTTTTTCAGTAATGCAGATAGAAGCCTTGTCACTGCACAGCAAAACCCTCCCAGAATCAGTCTAAGCTAACCAGAGCAGAAGTTCATTTTTTACACTTGCTTTCAAGCTTATTTTTGAGTTAAAACTTCTCAAAACAATTGCACATTAATTATTGTAGTAGCAATTTTTTTTATTTCACATAGAAATAATGTAAAAACTCACTAGATTTGCAATTACAGAATTACGCAGGGCTGCATTTTAATACTGACTTTAATGAAAGTTGGTATTGTAGGTGGACATGAAAGTTAATAACACACAATAATGGACTGGAATAAATTCTCTGTTGTACATGGCTCTTTTAGTCCAGATATGGATAACTGGTGTACATCTGAAGTACCTGCTATAGTAGCAGCATTCATGACCATTTTATAATGTGTTAAGACTCTGACTCAAAGTTACTTCAGTGGAAACTAGTTCTGTTTCTGGAGGGAAATTTTCTCTACATTGAGTCAGGTGGCAGTTTCCTTGTTAATACTGGTGTGGTCACTTGGTATTTTGAAACTAAGCAATATTGAAACCAGCTGGTAGAACTCCGCTAACTTTAGAATATGATGCACGTGTTTGTTGTATTTAAGTAAATGATCCATTTGTAAAGTGTTTACCATCTATTTCACCCATCCCACTTTAAATATATGGCATTTCCTTTCTTTGGCTTGGATGTGTTCCTTTTTGTTGAATGGCCTGAAAATAACATTTTGTGTCTGAGCTCAAAAAACACATGTAGAACACGGCAGGTTTTTAATGTTGCCTATTTTTTTTTTTTGACGCAGCAGTTGTGATATTCTTTTGTTGGATAATCTTTTTGACTTCAGGCATACATAAAGGACAGCAATGGATTGGGTTGCACACCTGTCAACAGTGCAGTACTTTCTGGCATTTGTCAACAGTGCAGCATTTGATGAATAGTTTCTAGTGAAATCATATTTCTAAACATTCAGAACTTTTGAGACAGCCCATCAAGCTATGGGCTAGCTGAGCTGTGTTCTTTCACAGGGCACAGTGTATGAGCCAAGACAAACTAGACTTTAGTTTAAGGTTTTGCCTTCATAAAAGGGTCGAAGAGAGGCCATTGAAAAACTTGAGTACAGCTGTTTTGTGTGTTTGTTAGTGCGTGTGTATGTGTGTCTGTCTGTCTATCTATCTATCTATCTCTATTTCTCTCTGTGATATATACAAACAAATATATGTTGGATCTCATGATTTCTTCCAAATTGTCATTATATCACTGTTGTAGTAGCTTCTAGCTATATCAGATGTATCCTGCTATGGATCAGATGTCCAGCCGCTATACCAAAGGATTCTAAATTGATCCTACTTTCAGTTTCTCTTTACTGGTCACAGATAGCCAATTCCACAGTGGTTATTTCCAATTACTCAGGTTTTTGACCTCTCTGATCCTGCTCTATGATACACTGTTAAGGGTCAGGAAAAGTTAATTTCCTCCTCAACTGGATGTTAGGTTGTCACCAGGAAAGGAGAACACTTCTCTCCGGAAAGACTGGACAAGATATCTGAAATTTCATTGTGGGAGAAGATAGTTGGCTTCCTTATAGAGGTTCGGATGTCAGTACATCCAAGATCATTAACTTGTATACCCTTAGAAAAGGATGCTTATCAAAATACTCCAGTTCAGAAAGACTCCAGACCTTATTTACATTTTCTGTTTTTGGATCACATTTTTAGTTTACTTCTTTAACTTTTGGTCTTTCAACAACTCCAAGGGTATTCAAAAAGGGGCTGGCATCAGTAATTGCCTTTTTCAAACCTCAAGTAGTACTTATCTGTCCCTGTTTGGATGACTGCTTCATTTCAGCAGAATCCTTTCAAAATTCCCAAGCATCCTTTTTCTTTGAAATAAATATGCTTAAAAGCCTAAGATTCAGAAGCAATCAGGAAAAATCTTTTGCAATGCCTTCTCACAGATTAACTTTTCCAGGATGTCTGCTTCTACCGAAAAAGGTGTCCCATTACTATCTTCATTTCCTGGATCTAGCTCATCTAGCTCATCTAAGACCATAGAAGGGAATATTTCAGGATCATATGCACTATGGCATCAACTATCCCAATGGTTCCTAGTAAATCCATATAACAGAGCTTCCAGTTTCTCAGTTTTTGTATTATCTTTTGTTTAGTTTCTTTCAACATATCCTTCGCTGCCACACCAGAATCCTTATTAATCCATACTCCTAAATACTCCATTTTATCATGTCCCCATAAACATGGATATTATTGGATATCAAAATACAAGCAATTAAAATGTTTGTCCCTTTAGTTTTATACACAAGTCAGGAATATTTCAACCAGAGGGAGAAGTTGTTATAGCAGTTAATAAAGAATTGAAGGATTTTATCTGGGAGGGGAAGACAGCCAGAGAAGTGGGATAAGCTGATTCTTCTAATAGAACAAGGCAGTTTGGGATTACCTGATTTGAAAGGGTAATTCACAGCTACATAGTTAAGGCTCTTATACATAGAACAAGCAGACACCTGTAATAAAATGTGGAAAGGGGGATGATGATGAAATGGGGGGGGGGGGGTTCAAGAAACAAGGAGATATTTTGGATGCAGATCCATAAAAATAACCATACAGAATATAATATTCATAAAGTAGCAGAAAGTATTCTAAGAACTAAGCCAACACAGGAATTGAGAAAGGAGATTCTGCCAATAGGGATGACTGCAATTAGGGATACAGACAATAGGCAAGAAGAAGCTGGAATTTATTGTTGAAAACTGGAAAAATAATCAAGGTATTGGGAGCAAATAACTGGAGAGGGAAAGGTAATAGAATAGGAAGAGGCCTATAATTTATTTGGACTGCAGGCTAGATATTGCCGTCTCTATCAGGAATTGATATCAGAGTATAGGCAAAGAGAAAGAAACAGGGATTCTAAGTGAAAGACCAGCACTGGTAGAGTTTTTACTACAATTCTAGAACAGAAGCTGCTGTTAAAGGAATAATTAGTAGAGCATATAAAATATTGCATGATAACTTTAAGAATCAATCAGAGGAGGTTAGAAAGGATTGGGAAGATAGACTGGGTAAGCAGTTCACGTATAAACAATGGGGGATATATATTATCTCTCTCAAATATGAAACAAAGTCTAAAATGTTTTAGGATCTCTCCTTGGAAGTGTTTGCACAGATATTTTTGTAGCCCAAGTAGATTCCAAAGAATGTTTCCTTGGGTAGATATCAAATGTCGGAGATGTGATGAGGAATAAGGAGGTAATTGGGAATGTGTATGAGAGTGTAATGAGTTGGCAGACTTCAAAAATTCCCTGCAGACTGCTCTGTCAGAGGTACTGGGTGAGCAAATTGGTATGACTAAGGAAATGATTCTTTGAGCTATGGTACAGAATCGGAATTGCTTAGACATAGTTAAGGCCTTGCTGACTGTAATTATGGTGGCTGCCAAAAAAGCAATTACTATGAAGTAGAAGTCAAAGTCTGTACCAAATGTACTGGAAGCAGTGAAGATAGTAACAGAGATAAAATAACTGGAAATAGGATCTTTAGAAAAGGACAGGTGCAAATTACATAGAAAAAAATGGAAATTGTTGGAATGATACATGCAGACAAGGAATGGGGTTTAAAAGAAGGCATGATTTGAATGAGCTATGTAATGTTGGGCTGACAGTGACTGGATAGATTATAAGTGATGTATAATGTTTGCAACTAAAATTGTCAAAATGGTTTGTTTTCATTTATCTAAATGTCTAAATGTATGATTGCCAGTGTCATAAGTGACAATTTAATAAAGATGTTTCTTGTTTAATACAAAAAAATAATAATAATTTACAGCTATTGCCTTTATTTATTTTATTTATTTTTTTTTGTTTGACATTTGTTGACCGCGGTGGTGGTAGCGTCGTCGTCTCACAGTAAGACGCTGTCCGGTTTGATTCTCAACTAGAGCGTCTTCTGCGTGGAGACATGCGTGAATGGGTGTACCTTCGTTGAAGATTGTGTGTCAGGGCTGGCAACTCAGTACGTAAAAATCAACTTCCAATCATTAGCGGACCGGAGTTCCGCTATGGCAACCCCTAACCGGGAAAAGCCAAAAGAAGAAGAAAAAAAAGTTTGACATTTGTTGACCGGGATAGTCCGACTGGGCTAAAGCCCTTTTTCAGTGGAAGCATGGGGAGAAAAGCTTTACATAACAGTACAAGAAAATTAACATGATAAAGTAATGTACATTAGAAAAGTTTGTCAACGTATCCATAATTAGAAAAACTATCCCTTATTACTAAAAATAAGAAGAAAGAAAGTGAGGATAACAGGTAACTGGAGAAAAAAGAAGAAAACAGCAAAAGTCATGTTGAGGCTATTTGAAGAGAAATTTGAATTAAGGGAGGGAGTCATGGAGAGGAAGAGAGAGTGAGTAGAGAGAAAGTAGTGATGGAGTAGGGACAGAGTTCAGGTGGGATGGTCACAAACATGACTGTGTGGTTCAAATGTTTGAGTATTTTCTTCAATTCATGGTCATTGGTAATATTTCTGAGGGGCTTGGGAAGTTTGTTCTATTGGGTGATGGGAGAATAGCTATAAAGATTTTGTCCAATTAATTTTTTAGGTTTGTGAATCTGTAATAGACCTTGGTCAGAGCTTCTGAGGGATCAAGGAGGGATATAGAGGAAGATTAGTGTAGAGATAATAGAGCAGGAGGAGGGTTTGTTTAGGATAGAGTGGATAATGAGAAGTTGAGTGAATAACAGTTGGTTAGGAAGCTCTAGCCAGCTGAGTGTCCTCAGAACGTGGCAGTGGTGTGATTTAGAAGGAAGATTAGCATTGAATCTGGCTACTTTGTTGTAGATGCTTTTTAATTTGGAGAGAAGTGAAGACTGTAAGTTAGAATTTGTGAGCCATAGAAGAGATTGGGGAGGAGGTAAGCGTGTGCATGTATGAGTGAGATTTTAGAGTCAGGGGTGAGGAACCTTTTTTTCTATATAGTAGGCCGAGCTTTTGGTGGTTTTCTTACTACAGTTATGTTCATGCAGGTTATATTTGAGCTGGTTATCTGTGGTCACATCAAGGAGCTTTGTGTGGGTTTCAGGGGTGATGGTAGTGTTATTATGTGAAGAGATGGTAAGTAATGACTTGAGGTGGTGGAGGGCTTTAGGGAGGAAGAGGAGGAGTTTTGTTTTTTTGGGATTGAATATGAGTTAGTTGTTAGTAATCCAGGATTCAGTGAGGTTGAAGGATTTCTGTGCGTGTTTGAGCAGGTCAGTAGAGTTGTCAGTGATGGAGATGATAGTGGAGTCATCTGCGCACTGTACGAGGGAGGACTGGGGAGAGGATTGATGTAGTTGGTTGGTGAAGATGTTAAAGAGAAGGGGACCTTGAAATGAGCCTTTAGGGACACCCATTTTGATGGGGGAACGGGAGAGATGGCACAGAGCCATTTGACAGATTGCTGCCTGTCTGTAAGGTAGCTGTTGAACCAAGAGAGAGTTTCTGTGGGTAGGTTGAGTTGGGACAGTTTGGAGAGGAGGATGGGGTGGGAGACAGTGTCAAAGACTTTAGAGAGGTCGAAAAAGAGGCAGGGCACTAGTTCATTGTTATCTGGCAAGGGAGATGTAGTTAGTAAAGGAGATGAGAGCAGAAATAGTACTTGGATGGGGCCGAAAGCCATACTGGGTAGGGGTGATCAGATTTTCTTTAGTGAGGTAGGCTAATAATTGTTTGTGAACTCAGTGTTCAAGCATTTTGGAGATGGGAGAGAGTATAGCTGTAGGATAAAAATTAGAGAGTTCTATGGAATTCCCTCCTTTGTGGATTGGTATTGTGTGGAATTCTTTCCAAATAGTGGGGACAGTGGATTCCCTAATGGAGCGATTTATGAGGATGGTGACTGGGCATGCAGTAGATTCGGCAGCAGTCTTTAGGAAGAGAGATGGCAATTTATCACCTGATGGGGAACATGGTTTTAGATTAAGGAGAAGGTTTTTAATGTAGCTGGTAGTAACTGGTCTCAGTGAGAAAGGGGAGTTGTGTAGTTGGGAGGGTGCTAGGGGGTGAGATTGGGTGGACTGGAAGTTTGAATAAGTTTACTGATGGTATCAATGAAATATGAATTGGAGAGGTGCAGTTTCCAGGGTTGTTATTTGGGGAGGGGGTTGGATGTAGAGGGTTTCTCTAGCTGGAGAATCTGGTTGATAGTATCCCAAAACTTTGTGGGGTTTCTGGGTATAGTGGTTTGGTGTGTGTAGTAGAAGTTTTTTTTGTCATTAATAATGTGCTTTTAGTCAGATTCTGGAGTTCCCTATATTTTTGTAAGTTGGTGGGAGATTTGATTGTGGTCCAGAGTTTCCATGCATTATTAGATTTAACTCTGACTGTTCTGGGAGGGGCAGGAGAGTTAAGTGTGTTAAGGAAGATGGAGTTGAATTGAATTGAAGTACAGCTTCATCTAGTGGTAGGGTTGATAGGAAAGACCAGTCTGTAGCTAGGAGAGAGTTGTTAAATGTCTCAGGGTCAGCGTTAGTTAGCTTTTGGCATTCTTTAAATTTGTGAAGTCGAGAGTGATGGGGGGAGAATCTTTGGATACGTATTGGACTGTGGTCACTTATTGAGTTTGGTAGGGATTCAGGGTTGTGATAGAGGTGAGGGTTAGAGACAAGTATCCAGTAGATGATGGCGCTAGTATTAGTGGGCCTATGATGAAAAGTGGGGGAAGAGATAAGTTGAGTGAATCCATATAGGTTTATGCCGGTGGTAGGGGAGTTAGAGCAGAGGGTTAGCCAATTGATGTTGACGTCAGTGAGAATTATGGTCTCATTGGGTATATTGTCAGACATCCAGTGGCGAATCTGTACTAATAATGACATGTTATCTCCTGGGGGTATGTAGATGGTGACTATCATTAGGGTTTTTTGGTTATTAGGTTTTTAATTTGCCATAATGAGTTCTGCTGGATGAAAAGAGGGAGGAGGGTTGGATGGGGTTAGGGTTAGGAGGTTTGAGCATGCAATGGCAACACCTCCACCTTTTTTGTGTGTTCTGTCATGGCGTATAATGTTGTATCCTTAGGAGGAAATTCATTGTCTGTATTGTGTGATTTTAGCCATGTTTCAGAGAGTGTGACTATGTTAGGGGAATATTTGTCTATCCAAGAGTGGAATTCAGTTGTTTTATTAAAGATACTATGGATGTTTTTGGAGTAAAAGGATAAATGTTTGGGGTTAAGGTTAGGTGTGCAGAGTTGTTAAATAGGCTGTGGTAGGACTTGATGGCTTAATATTGTGGCCGGGGTTGGGATGAATGCCACCTGAGAGTTGGAGGGTGTGGTGTTGAAGGGGTGGAGGCGAAGTGTAATAAAGGGATAATAAGAGAGAAGTTTGTTTGGTTCTGTAAAGTGAAGAGATCATGGGAAGTATTTTGATTTTAAAAAAAACAGTGAAAAGTAGAATTGTCCACAATAGAGGCAATGATGACTAGCGCTTTCTTTCACTTTTATTTTTCGTGAACTTCTTCAGAAAAAGACAACAAGCCCCCTCATGCTTGTGTTTGTTGTGTTCCCATCATAGCAATAAAATTGAAAGAAGTACCAAACATTTTTCAAATGAAATTTAAATAAAAACATCACTCACATGCACCAAAGCAATGATTGTGAAACAATTAACAATTAACTATTTTTATAAAAATTCAATGCAATTTGATATAAACTACTAAGATGGTTGTGTACAACAAAAAGAAAAAATTATATACAGTAATAGGATAATAACACTTATAACATCAAGTGGATTAATATTCTGTAAAAAATTCTTTGTATTGTTGAACGGAAGAATTAATTAATGACATCATATCCTGTATGTATTTTATATAAGACACAAGCATGAGGGGGCTTGTTGTCTTTTTCTGAAGAAGTTCACGAAAAATAAAAGTGAAAGAAAGCGCTAGTCATCATTGCCTCTATTGTGGACAATTCTACTTTTCACTGTTTTTTTGGTCAATTTAATCAGTTTTTCGGTTTAGTCCGAAATTTAGTGTGTTTTTCAAGTATTTTGATTTTGGGGAGAGTGAATTCAGTACAGGAGAAGAGTAAGGGTGATATGAGAGAGGAGTGATGGGTATATGTGTGTGTAGTGTTGTTAGAGGACCTTGAAGAGCAGGGATGTAGGATTAGCTGAGTGTAATATGAGGTGAGGTTGGAAAAGAGTACAAGAAGGGAGGATACGAGGAGTGGGAGAAGAGAGAATGAGAGGAGAGGAAGGAACATAATGGAGGTTAAGGAGAGAGTTGCAAGAGAGAGTGGTGAGAGTGTGATTGGGGGAAGGTTTGTATGAGTGCAAAAAATTGGAGAGGGGAGTAGTTGGTGGGGATGGGTGGAGTGAGATGTAATGTGTAGAGATGTAGGAGGGGTTTAGATGGAAGGAATTGGGCTTGATTGGTTAAGGAAGTTAGAGTTTATAGGGGAAAGGATCAGGATGGTTAGTTATAAAGGAAATTGCACCAGGGGTCAGTGGGAATGGCAGGGGTAGGTTAGGGGAGCAGAGTGAGCCTGAGCGTAGCGAATGGAATGGGCTGGACCAGGATGCAGCTTGGCTGCAAGAGTGAAGAGAAAATGTGTGGAGCTGTGTGAGCAGCTGAAGAATCAATTGCTTGGCAAGTAGCACTGGTAGGTAAAAGGTGAGTGAGAAAGCAGCCATGCAGGTAGGGGAGTGCAAGGTCCAGTAGGTTAGAGAAGTTATGGGTTTGGTCAGAAAAGGTTTAGTGAATAGACCAGCTAGGAGAGGAGAGCAGGTAAACATTTCTGGAGGGAATAAAGCTGGAGAGAAAAGTAATAATGGTGAGTATATTACAGCAGAGAAAGTGGGGGAGGGGCAGAGTTCTGGCTGGGTAGTGTGCAGGTGGCCTTATAAGCTGCATATAAGGATTAGCTATCAGACGTAGATCAAACAAGTTAGAAATTTTCTGTGGAGCCATAGCATTTAGTATGCATGGAGGATGTTATGCTTGGTGCTGGGCAGGTGATGTAGCTTGGGTTCTTAGGATAGTGTTACACCAGGCCTTACAACCTAGAAAGAAAACAGGGAAAAATGAGATATGAAAATGTGAAAGGATCTAAGAGACAGTTCACTAAACACAAGAGTGAGATTAGATAGGGGTCTTTTAGCTTTATTAATTTTGTATCTCAAAAAGATTTAAAACTGCCTCAAAATGTTGCACAACTCTGAAATGTCCTTTTCTGGATTGGTCAGGTATAAAATATCATTTACAAATAGAGCCAGCTTTTCTTGACTACCATACCAATTGTATCCTTGTGTTTCTGAGTCCCTTATTTTCTTTGCCAGTGGTTCTAAATATAATGCAAATAACAAAGGGGAAAGAAGACACCCCTGCCTGGTTCCTCTGCTCAAACAGAAATTATCAGAGATGAACCCACCCAGTTTTTTTCACCTCTGATCCCTCGTTTATCCTCCTTATCACCCTTATAATTTTATCAGGGAATGCAAATGCTTCCATTGCCCTGCTCATAAACTTCCAACTTAATCTGTCAAATGCTTTCTTTGCATTAAGACCGACTAACAACAGTGGTATTTTCTTACATTCTGCTTCCGTCTGGATCATCAGTGTTCTGTTAATGTTCTCAAATATTTGTCTCCCTTCCACAAAACCACACTGATCCATGTCTATCAATTTTGGCATAGCCTTTGCCATTCTTTTAGACATTATAAACATAAACACTTCATAATCATGGTTTCGGATTGAAATGGGCTTGTATGAAGCTAGATCTGACGGGCCATTACCGTCTTTAGGTACTGTTAAACAAAACCTTCCAAAGTTTCATTAGATTTTTCCCCTCCTAGCTTCCAAACATTCACAGGAACACCATCTATTCCTGGGACTTTCCTATGGATTGGTTATACATCGCCATTTTTATCTCCTCCTGTCCTGTTAGTAATTGAGCCTCACCTACTCTAACCTAGGCATATTTACTTCTTCCATAAACATTTCCATGTGTGTTTTCTTGAGTTCCATATTTCTCTTTACAGAGTTTCATAGAATTTCCTAAATATTTCTAGTACCTCTACAGGATCGCTTGTTGGTTCCCCTATACTTGGTGACAACCGTTTCTATTTTGTTGCCTGGCTCGTTGTGCTAAAAGTTTTTGTGCTCTGGTGTTAACAAAACACAGTTGCTTAACAGCAATCTTTCTAAACTCATGCATATTATTGAGAATAATCCCTTATTTTCTGTTCAGCGTTCTGCAATTGCTCCAGCTCCTCTTCTGTAAGATTCCCCCATTCTGCAATATTTTAACATCTGTCCATGCCTGTAAATAATTGTCGATGTTAAGTTGTCATTCTCACCTTCATTCTTGCTGGATGGGTTCGGAGCCGATCCTCGGCTCCGACACGGCCTATACTATAGCTCGAGAGCTATTTTTACCGGCTTGAGGCAGCCCTATATCCCACAATACCATGCGCTAACTCCCCAGATCTCATTTGCCGCTTCGCTGCGAGGTTGCCTTTTTTTACCGGCTCAGGTCAGTAAAGAAATTTTTTTCAGTAAGTCTTCAAATTGAGATAGTTTATAGTTTAATCCTTACATTAGTTCCCTATCGATTTATATTTACTTATTAGTGATATTTCGTTAAGCCCTTACCCACCCCTTTAACTAATTTTATAATCGGGCCTACGGGATTTAGTTTTTGTTACCCCCACCCCCCCTATAGTGTGTGTGCTTGTGTTGTGTTCTTAGTCAGCCCCCTTAACTCCCCCTTGGGTTTAAGCGAGTGAGTGTGTGTGCTGACTGTATTACTCTTTAGGGCAATGTCCAAAGACGCTAAGGTCTCGGGATTCAAGAAGTGTGACTCGTGCTGTCAGAAAATGTCTCTGACAGACGGTCACACTTCTTGCGTCTACTGTTTGGGGCCTTTGCACGTGCAGGACTCTTGTTCCGTTTGCCACGGATTTAGTTCAAGAGTCCTGCAGGAGCGTCACAATAAACTTATATTGAGGGGCTTATTGAAGTCCGATGACTCCCCATCCAAGTCTGGCTCGGGGACGTCATCTAAGCCTGCCAAACCCTCGGCTCCAGCTTCCGAGTCGAGGACTGACGAATCTGAGACTGCTCCGACATCGGCTCCAGTCGGAGCCGATACGAGCAAGACTGTATCCGCTCTGAAACCTGTATCGGAGCCGACTTTAGCGCGCAAGCGCTCTAGGTCTCCCTCACTAGAGTCCGTCCGATCGGCTCCAAGATCGCCCCTCCTATCGGAGCGGAGTCATAGGACTCATTCCTCCAGGTCGTCTAGGCTTTCCGACCATGATATTGAGAGGGTGGTCAGTAGACTCCTAAAATCTCAGGCACTGGCCCAAATGCTCCAACGCCCATCTCACCAGACTGTGGCTCCCTCGATACCGCCTTCGATTCCTCCTCTGACTCTCCAGTCGAGTTCGGAGCCGGAGTTTGTCGGAACCGTAACCTTGCCCATGTCAGAGCCAACACTTCCACCTTCGGCTCTGGCGTCGTTGGCTCCGACCTCTTCATTGGTACCATCCATGGAGAGGTCCGGGTGCCGAGACTCCATTGTCGGCTCTGAGGGGGCGAGTGGCATCAGACCCTTGTCCGACCCCGCTCTCCCTCTCGGAGCATCGGCTCTGGTTAGTTCAGCCCCGACATCATTTTCGGAACCTTCTCTGTTGGTGCCGGGGGTGGTTCGGGTGTCTTCGGAGCTGGGACTGTCTTCGGTGCCTGACCAGGGGGGCTTTCGAGATGATGAGGAGCGTGCTGGATCCAGTGTCCGCTCCAAGGTTGGGTTCTTCAGCTCCTCCCTCTACAGTGCCTGTTAGTCTCTGGCCATCCTCCTGCAACTGACAGCAGAGATCCAAAGCGCAGGGTACCCACTTTGGGTGTCTCTTCCTCCTCCGAGGCCTCCCCTGAACCTTCAGGGGAACCCCCTAGGAAATAAAAGTGCAAGAGGAAGCACGTAGACTCCCCTGAGTCTCTCACTTCGGACACCGACTTGGATGAGTCAGAGGGTTCCCCGAGATCCCCCTCTGAGGATGTCTCTTTTTCAGACATCCTAGAGATCCTGAAACAGAGGGGGAATTGGTCCACCCTCAAACCCTCCGAAGACGAGTCGGTTTACCTTGACGCTTTTGGGTCTCGCCCTTCCACCTCCTGGGTGTCTCCTCCTTTTGACCCACTGATGGAGGTAGTGGCCAGAAAGGCATGGGCAGCTCCTGACTCAATGGAACCTACCCCTAGGAGACCCTCAAAATTTATTTCTGCTCCGGAGGACAAACCATTTCTAACCAAAGGTGTCTCGGTAGATGCTATGGTGGTAGCAGCCACCACTAAGAAGGAATTAGCTGATCCTTCTGTACCTGTTCATCTTCCTAACAAAGAGTCTAGGACCATGGACAGGTACGGCAAGCGGACATTTGCTTCAGCGACCTTTGCCATGCGATCGCTGAACTATTTGTCATTTCACCCGCCTTCAGAGAGATTTGCTCAAAGAACTGGGTGAAACCATACAGGATCCTTCTGCTGCGGGGTATCAGGAGAAGATTAACTCCGAGCTGGCTACCCTAAATTCCATTGCCAACTCCTCCATGCGGCTTATATCCTATGCAGCCGATGGAGTGAGTAGGGCCGCAGGCACAGGTGTTGCGTTGAGACGTCACGCCTGGATGCGACTCTGTAATTTTGCTGATCCTTTCAAGGCGTCCTTCACCAATACCCCCTTTGATGGTTCAGAGTTGTTTGGACCTCAGATGAAGAATACCCTCACCAGGTGCAAGCAAGATGGTAAGACTCTCTCTGCCGTGGGAGTCCATTTTTCAACACCATCTAGACCTTACCCCAAAGGTCAGAGGGGTGGAAAGATGTGGTTCTGCAAACCACAGGGAGTCGCTCCAGTCGCAAGTGGTGAACTTCCCCCCAGAGGCAGAGGAGGGAATAATAATAGACATCACCCCAGGGGCAGAGTGGGTCCACAGAACCAGGGTTCCAGGGAATCCTTCCTTGACCAACCCTTTCAGCATCCCTGAGACGCTGCCCGACTGTCCACCTTCGGAGGCAGTTGGGGGAAGATTATCTCTGTACCCGGAAGCCTGGCAATCCCTTTCTCAGGACTATTGGGTACAGTTGATTATATCCGAGGGTACAAAATTCCCTTCATCTCCCCTCCGATCCAATCGCCAAGACCCCTCCCAAACGTACCACCCAGACAAAAGGGTCAGGCACAGCTAGAAATAAAAAAGCTGTTAGAAAAAAGAGTCATCCAGGCAGTCCCGGCAGACCAGCTAGGATCCGGAATCTACTCCAGGTTCTTTTTGGTTCCAAAAAAGACAGGAGACTGGAGACCCATTTTGGACCTCAGCAGACTGAACAAGTCTGTGCAGAAGACAAAATTTCGGATGGTAACACTGCAGTCCATTCTACCCTTTTTGGGCAGAAACAACTGGATGTGCTTGTTAGACCTCCAGGACGCGTACTATCATATAAAGATACACAGGCGCTCCAGAAGGTTTCTCCGCTTCCAGCTGGGAGCCAGTCATTACCAATTCAGAGCCCTGCCCTTTGGTCTCACCACAGCCCCCCGGGTGTTCACCAAATGCTTGGCAGTGGTCACGGCTCACCTGAGACACGAAGGATTCCAGGTGTTTCGATATTTAGACGACTGGCTCATTACTGCTACCACCAAACAGCATCTTATAATAGCCAGGGATTATACCATTCACATTTGCAACAAACTAGGTATTTCCATAAATTTTGCAAAATCCTCCTTGTCAAGCTATAAACTTTATAGGCGCCATACTAAACACCAGAGAAATGTCTGCAACATTACCACCTCAGAGAGTGACAGACATACGGCGGAATGTTCAGCTACTTTTTCAGTCCAACAGAATTCAAGCCAAGTTAGTACTGAAAATGTTAGGCCTCATGGCAGCGGCGATCCTTCTCCTTCCTTTAGCTCGCTTCCACATGAGAATTCTCCAGTGGATGCTTTTTTCTCAGTGGTCCTTTCAACAGCTCCCAATGACTCACAACATCTTGATAACCCCATCTTGCAAGGGACACCTCTCCTGGTGGATGGTCTCCCCTCAACTACTTCAGGGCAGACCCTTTGTTCTCCCCCCTCCAGTTGCCACAGTGACAACGGATGCCTCCCTGATCGGGTGGGGGGGGGGGAGCATTATCATGGCAGGACTGTCCAGGGCACATGGCAACAATTAGAATGCCACCTGCACATAAATGTCCTAGAGATGAGAGCAGTGCTTTTATCGTTGCAAGCCCTTCAGGACTCTCTTCCCACTGGGACTATAGCAATTCAAACAGACAATATGTCTGTAGTGTGGTACATAAACAAGCAGGGCGGAACAAAGTCCTATCCCCTATGTCGAGAAGCACTCAGACTTTGGCAGTGGGCGATCTCCTCTCAACGGTTTCTGATAGCAATGCACATCCCCGGGAGGTCCAACGTCATTGCGGACAGACTGAGCAGAACAATTCTCATGCCTCATGAGTGGTCTCTAAATCTAGCGGTAGCAGAGACAATTTTTCAGAAGTGGGGCCAGCCTTGCTGCGACCTTTTCGCAACCCTGCAAAACAGCAAGTGCCTCGACTTCTTCACACTCTTCCCTCTACCAGGCCATCCCCCCAGAGACGCTCTAGTCCACGATTGGCCTCGGGGTCTTCTATACGCATTTCCCCCCTTCCTGCTGATTCCGCAATTAATTCAGAAAGCAACCGCATTGAGATCCAAAATGATCCTCATTGCCCCTTATTGGCCTCGACAAGTATGGTTTCCGTTCCTGCACCATCATCTACTGGAACAGCCCTGGCATCTGGAACCCCTTCCAGACCGTTTGACCCATCTAACGAGCAAGCTGCACCAGTCTATTCGTTCCCTCAACCTCACAGCTTGGTTGCTCCACTTCCAACCATAGCCAGGCTTCCCTTCATTTCTCGTCCTGTCCGTGATATCATTCTTGCTTCCCATAAGTCCAATACTAGGAAGACTTATGCGAGCAAATGGAAGCGTTTTTCTTTCTGGGCAGAAGCTTGGTCCTTGGATCCTTTTAATGCTCCAATTCATAAAGTTCTAGATTTTCTGGCGGAGCTTTTTCATTCAGGATCGTCGTCGGCCACTATCAGACTACAACTGGCGGCCATTGCCAATTTTCATTGTGGGGCTATTGGAAACAAATATTATGTCCCACAAACTCTGTAAAGCTTTCCTCAAGGGCGTATTTTTGCTCAGACCTCCCATTAAGGATCCTCCTCCACAAAGGGATTTAAATTTAGTTCTAACATCATTAATTCTCCCTCCCTTTGAACCTGCAGCTTCTTGCTCATTCAAACTTCTCTCTTGGAAAACTCTGTTTTTGGTGGCTATAACATCTGCCAGAAAGGTATCGGAACTCCAGGCATTGTCTGTCCGTCCCCCTTGTTTGTTTTTTCTTAAAGACAGGGTAACTCTCAGAA